>NW_011889035.1:776988-777892 GCF_000151845.1 Pteropus vampyrus | reverse complement strand
AGAAATAATGATGGAATCCTAACCTGATGAAGGAAATAAACATACAACCCCAGAAAGCTCAGAGAGTCCCCCAAAAGATAAACCCAAAGAGGCCAACACCAAGACACATCATAATTAAAATGCCAAAGGTTATATACAAAGAGAGAATCTTAAAAGCAGCAAGTTACCTACAAAGGAGTACCCATAAGACCAGCAGCTGATTTCTCAAAAGAAACTACGCAGGACAGAAGGGGTTGGTACAAAATATCTGACATTATGAAAAACCCAGGATCTACAACCAAGAATACTTTTCCATCAAAGCGATCACTTAGAGTCAAAGGACAGATAAAGAGCTTCCCAGACAAAAATAAGCTAAAGGAATTTATCACCATCAAGCTAGTATTACAGGAAATGTTGGAGGGACTTCTTTGAGAAGAAAAAACATGCATCAAAAACAGGAATAAAGAATGGTAATAACTACATTCCTATCAACAAGTACCTCAAATGAAAAAGAATTAAGTGCTCCAACCAAAAGATAGAATGGCTGAATGGATAAGAAAATAAGACCCCTACATATGCTGCCTATAAGAGACTCACTTCAGATTAAAAGACACACAGAGACTATAAGAGGATGGAAAAAGATATTGCCTTGATGGACCTAGAGGGTATTGCGCTGAATGAAGTTAGTCAGATAGAGAAATATGAATACTACATGATTTCGCATACATGTGGAATCTAAAGAACAAAACAAATGACAACAATAAAACTGGAAACAAACTCATAGATACGGAGAATATTCTGAGGGCTACTAAATGGGAAGAGGGATCGGGGGATGGTGAAAAGGGGCACAGAGATTAAGAAGTACAAATGGATAGCTACAAAATAGACATGGAGATATAAAGTGTAGCATAAGGAAAATAGTTAA
>NW_011889035.1:775622-776013 GCF_000151845.1 Pteropus vampyrus | reverse complement strand
GGATGGTGAAAAGGGGCACAGAGATTAAGAAGTACAAATGGATAGCTACAAAATAGACATGGAGATATAAAGTGTAGCATAAGGAAAATAGTTAACAATCTAATAAATATGTGGGGGGAAGAGAGTTACTAGATTTCGTGGGGTGATCACTTTGTGAACTATACACATCTCTATTCACTATGCTGTACAATTGAAACTAATATATTTTTGTGTGCCAACTATAATTGAAAAAAAAAATTAAATTGTACAATGTAAATATGAGCAACTAATAGTCTATTATATTTTAATAAAGCCAGAAAAAAAAATACTGAATTGTATACTTTAAATGGGTGAATTTTAGGGTATATGAATGAGATCTCAATAAAGCCTTTTTTAATAAAATGAAAACAAA
>NW_011889035.1:766209-775572 GCF_000151845.1 Pteropus vampyrus | reverse complement strand
AAAAAAAAATACTGAATTGTATACTTTAAATGGGTGAATTTTAGGGTATATGAATGAGATCTCAATAAAGCCTTTTTTAATAAAATGAAAACAAAATTGAAAAAATAAAAAAATAAAAAAATAAATAAAATATGGCAGAATATTGCAGGTTGCAGGCCCATCAGCATGCAGGTTTTATGACAGAGTCACCATCTACCTTTAGGTAACCCAGTTTGTTCAACATAAGGAGCCTCAGGGAAGCCTTCTTGGGATTAATATTCTTGCCATCATTTTTCACAAGGTGGCATATTTAGGATAGGAGTAGTCAGATACTTTATAATTGTGCTTCCCATGAGGCCACTGACAAACTCAGAGGCTCTAGCTCTTCACTAGGCAGAACTCTAGCCTTTTGTAAGTTGCAAGAACTATGATGATGAGCTTGCCAAGCATCCAGAATGCAGCATGGCCTGCCCAACCAGCCTGTCAGTGAGTGAGGTGATTTATAAGCCAGAGTCTGAGGGAAGCAAAAATGAAAAAAGAAGGGAAGACCTCTGAAGGGTATGGCTAAGAATTTTCTTTCCTCACCATTACCTGATGCTCTGCGACAGGCAAAGAAAAAAAGCTGGTGCATTGGTCTTGGGGAAACTCGTTGCATAGTCAGGGCAGACAGTAATAATCAATCAGGGCATTCTTTCTTTCAGGACCTGAGCTGAGTTTCATCATTCTTTTCATCACAGCCAAATACAGATGCTCCTCAACTTAACAATGGAGTTACTTCCTGATCAACCCATCGTAAGTTGAAAACATCGTTAAGTTAAAAAATGCACTTAATACACCTAACCTAGTGAACATCATAGCTTAGCTTAGCCTACCTTAACCCACTCAGAACACTTATGTTAGCCTACAATTGGGCAAAATCACCTAACAAATGAATACACTATATAAAATATTGGTTGTTTACCCTCGTGAATGCATGTCTGACTGGGAGCTGTGGCTTGCTTCCACTGCCCTGAATTACTAGAAAGTATCCTACCTCATATGACTAGCCAGAGAAAAGATCAAAATTCAAAATTCCAAGTAGGGCTTCTACTGACTATCTTGCTTTCACACCATCATAAAGTTGAGCCACTGTAAGTAGAACCATTGTAAGTCAAAGACCATCTGTATTTAGAAGAGGCGCAGGAAATGAAACTCATTCTTCTCTTAGAAAACTTTTCTATGGCTTCCCTCTGAGTTGTAGTACCATCTTTTCCTACTCTAGCCAAGTCTCACTGATTCTTGATTATTTCTATCCTCTAAATTCTATTTGAGACTTCATCATTCCACACAGTTTAGCATTTATTTGCCTTTTGTTTACCCTAAGGCTTCCCTGTAGGATTGTAAGGATCTCAATGGGCTCTTCTGTATCCTCAACTTCCATAGTGCCAGCCAGAGTAAATATTCACAAATAACTTAATGCTTGGTTAATGAATTTTGGATAAATAATTTAGCTGCTGAGTATGGGGGGAGGAGCTAACAGTTATTTAGCAATAGCTGTGTGCTAGGCAATGTACAAAATGCTATATGTACTGTATCTAATTTAATTTTCACTGCAGAACGTTGAGGTAAGTGTTATCATTCCCATTTTACAGGTTAAGAAACTGAAGTGCAGAGAAGGTATAAAACTGATTAGTAATAGGTATATCCCAGAAGAATTAATAGATTTAAGGAATGGCAGTACTTAAAGAAGTCCCATAAAAGAAATTGAGATATATAAAACATCGTGTTTTCTGATATACTTGCTAAGTTCTATATTGTGATAATGGAAAAGAATAGTTTAAATCAGAATTGCCATGGAAAACCCAGGTAATATGGCAACTGCAATAACAGAAGAGTTGAAGGCTCTGCTCTTATAGAATATATATGCACTCATATATATACATATACACATTTTATGAGACTATTTATTATTTTATTCTTGACAGCAAGATTTTTTCTAGCTTTATTGAAATTTAATTGATGAATAAAATTGTACATATTTAGAGTATATGAAGTGATGATTTGATGTTGTATACATTGTGAAATGATTACAATCAAGCTATTAACAATCTATTACTTCATAGTTACTTTTGCGTGAGTATGTGTAGTGAAAATGCTTAAGGTCTAGTCTCTTAGCAAATTTCAAGTATACAATACATGTTATTAACGATAGTCACCATGCTGTAGACTGGATTCTCAGGACTTATTCAACTTATAACTGAAAGTTTGTACCCTTTGACAAACGTCGGCCCATTTCCCCACCCTCAGCCCCTAACAACCATCATTCCACTCTGTTTCCATGAGTTTGACTTTTTCAAAAAAATTCCAATTATAAGTGATATCATACAGTACATTTCTTTCCCTGTCTGGCTTATTTCATGTAGCATAATGTCCTCCAATTTCACCCATGTTTTCACAAATGACAAGATCTCCCTCTTTTTTAAAGCCGAATAATATTCCATTGTGTATGTGTGTGTGTGTGTGTGTATTTCTTACATAGGATGTGTAATTTTAAATTCCCATTTATTGTTCTTACTATCCAAAAGGTTTTTGATTTTTTTGGTTAAAATTATGCATTTTCGTATGTTCACTTTTAAAAAAATAAAGGTGAATAATGCACAGTCCTCAGCCTCAAAGACTTCAAGATCTGCTGATGGAAACAAAACATAAACAGATAATTATATTACATGAGAGATGAAGGATAAATGTATGCAGAGAATATTAAGAGCCTTCAGAAAATGAAAACGTCGCATCTGGGAAGTCTGGGTTTTCTTGGAGGAATTGAAACTGTGCTCATCTTGCCACTACTGTTTCACCAATACCTAACATAATGCCTGATGCCTACTGTGGACTTGGCAAGCATTAGTGGAATAAAGGAATGAATGGTTGAGCTCTCAGTACTAAAGTTGGTGAGGTATTAGCCAGACAAAAAAGAAACGTTTAGGAAGGTGGGCTCAGAGAGTGCAGCTCAGAGAATATCGTTGCAAGTAGAGGACATGAAAGAAGTAAAGGCACACGGGAAAGAAACTAGATAGCTTGGATGGAGAATATAATTAGTCTAACATTTCTGGAGCATAAAATACGCAGATGAAAGTGAATCAAGATAGAGCTAGGGAAATAAGCCTGAACCATATTCAGGGGGTAATATTGGAAACAGTGACAATTGGCACAGTATAGGTACCAAGCTGTAAGAATAGATGTTGGCCCACGAAGCACCCTGTGCTGACAGGCATTACCCTGTTTGGATGATTAATTATGGAAGGAAGTCTGGGAAGCTTGGAGGTAAAGCTGGGGTGGATGGAATCTTGAGCTCAAGATGGGCACTTGGACAAGAGCCTACACAGTTCATCTTGAGTAACCTGGGAGAAGGCAGGGTATATATACCCATAGGGAGGTGTGGTCTGGAGCTTGCGGAAATTCTTTTCTAATTGCTTCTCTTTATTCAGTGAAATATGAAGTCAGATCACCACTGAAAGCATGGATAGAGGAGAAAAAGGCTGGAGATTTGTTGAGAGAAGAGAAGGTACCAAAGTCATGGGAGAGAGAGGGAGAGTGACTCAAGTAGGGCATGTAGGGTTGCTGGGCAGCACTAAGAACCTGTTTGAGGTTAATATTCATGAGAACGAAATGAAACCCATCACTATGAGTCTGCATTTTTCTCTAGCAGCATCAAGCTTTATGTGTGCTATAGGTAATGTTGGATTTAAACAAAGTTGTATTTTTTTCCAAGTGGCTATAAACAAGAAGGTCTGGTGTTGTAGAATTATTTATACTATTTCAGTACTCTGTATTGTGAAAGGAGACTGAACAGAGAATTTTTCATTCTATCTTCTGAATCAATTTCACATATATTTCCTCAATCTCTCTCTCCTCCTCTTCATAAATAAATTTTTGGAAATGTCATCGACACCGATGGGCTTCATTTTCTCATTTCCCATTTGGTTTTTACCCTGCTTCTCTGGATGCCTCTTCTAGTCTTCTTTGTGAATTCCTGTCTACTTACTCATCTCTCTGTAACTCTTCCTATCCTCCCCATTATCCCTGAGCTGTCTTATGCACTCCTATGGTTTTCATTACACATGCTTGCAGAGGACCTCCTAATCTGCGTCTCAGGTTCTTCTCTCTCTCCTGAGCCCCAGCCAGACTTTCCCACTTCTTACTGAACCTAACCATTCCAATGTTCTTCCCACATCACAAGCTCAAATGTCTTAAGCAGTTTATCTTTCACACTAATATATTCCTCTTGGAGTGCTCTCTATCTGAATAGCTCTACTATCTACCAAGTTGTCACAGTGAGAAGCCTGAGGATTCACTCAATCCCTCTCTTTCCTCATCACATACATCCTATTAGTTAATCATCAAGCAGTCATCAATTCTACCTTCTTTATATTTTTCTAAATTTCCAAAGTTACCAGCAATGAATAGGTAATCAGAAAAAAAAAAACCTTAATTTTAAAAAATATGTTTTTTTAAAAAATATATCATTTTTGGTCTGGTGTTTATATCACCTCCACAATCTTGGGAAATTTACTGTGGATATTTGGCAAAATTGCATTTGTCTCTGAGAACAGCCTGACAGATTTTGGCTTCTGTAAAACAGACTAAGGGCAGAGTTAGGAATATTTAATCTGTTTCTCATTGAATTATCCAAAAAGAAGGAATGGAAACCCCACCCACTGGCTAGCCCTGGTTGCATAACAACTTTCTTACATTTTATGGTTGGAGTCACAAGGGAAAATTCAAAGCAAAACTATGGGCCCTTTGTCTGACTCTGTAAGAACCGTCCATATGCTCTCTCAGGGTGAGAGTGCACCTTTCCATTGAGAACTGTTGTACTTCATGACTTCTAGAAGCAAAGCGAGCAGAGCTGAGTTTTTGGGAAATGCTGAGTAGCTGGGGCATATCAAAGGGAGTTTGGAATGGTTTATGTGGTTTGAAAATTCTTGGGGCAAAACTGCCTTCCTGTTGCTTTTGGAAACTACAGTCCAGAATTGGAAAGGAGGTAAACAACAGGAACTCCCTCACCATTTGGTTTGCTTCCCGTTCATACTTAGCTAATTATTTTATACTAACAAGAGAGCATGTTTCTTTACAGTCTTTTTTTTTTTTTTTAAGGCCTGCTGCAACAATGGGACACTTGGAAGATGAAAGCCAATCAGTTCACTTTCAGTTTAAGACACAAATGGAGCCAGGTGCATTCTATCATGCAAACCAATGAATGAACTTTCTCATCTGTTTTCCTATTCTCTCTGCTCCATCGTGCCTAGAATGGGTGGAATTTATTTGGATGCAATTAACCATCATCCAAAGCTAACAGTTCTGAAAATTTCAAAGTAGTAGTTGGTCATTAATTTAAAGTAGAGTTAGTAGTCACATACAGCGTTCCCACCTTCCCGCCATGAAATGTATTAGTAAAACCTGTGGGTAAATCTCCCCTCTCCTCAGCTAGCTCTTGGGTTGTAACTTCTTCCATTCCTCTAAATCTGCAACTTCTCTCCTGTGTGCTTTCTTTATTCCAACAATTTGCTCACTTGCCATCGTCTATTCTTTTTGTCCCTGTGGATTAATACCTCTTTTTATTTCTTTGCTATCGTTTTAGTAGAATTCAAGAAAGGAGATAAACTGATAGCATCAGTCTAATTTTTCACCAGAACCCTTAATTATTTTGTGTTTATATTTTTGCCATGAAATTTAGTTCCTTCAGGGCGGAGCTAGGCTGATTAATTGCTGTCCCGACTACCTTGCACAATGCCTGGAATTTTCAGTAATTCTTACCAAAAACGAAGATAAAATGGATTTCTCTAAGAGTCCTTTTGCAAATGCCTAGAACAGGATATAAGCTGTATATAAAAGTTCAAACAGATAATGATTACAGAGAACATGATAGTGTTAGGAATTGGGTCAAATATGCTTTCAGATCTGCAGAAAAACCAAAACGTATTTTTCTAAATTGTGTTTTCAGAGATTTGATGCTTCCCTTTGACTCATATGCATTCAAGTCTCCAAGAAAAGTTTTCCTATTGCCCAAGTGTGGGGACGTGTTTATGTACAACAAGTCTTGGCCCCCTC
The DNA here is from genome assembly GCF_000151845.1 of Pteropus vampyrus. NCBI lineage: Eukaryota > Metazoa > Chordata > Mammalia > Chiroptera > Pteropodidae > Pteropus > Pteropus vampyrus. The sequence goes on along the minus strand of NW_011889035.1, from coordinate 769,506 downwards.
ACTGCCCTTCCACCTCCACCAGCAACCCCAACCACAGTTTTCTCTTCTCTGAGTTGTTCTCTGAGGGCTGGGGGTGCTTGGCAGCCTGAACTCCTGGCTCAGGGTGTTGAGTAGGAGAAGAGGTGGGTGGTTCAGTAATTTATTTTTGCATGCCTGATTTAAACCATCCCCTTCTCACCAAATGGGAGCTTTCAGCTCTTAGAGAAGACGTGCAGCCCCTTTTGTCTCTCTGCCTTTCATACTGCAAAGATGCTTTTTCATCAGATCAAAAGATTAAGGCTCCTTCCAGAATTCCAAACCAGCTGGTTCTGAGGATTTTAAGTATGCCTGAAAAAAGCATCTGTTCTTTCCGTGTTACTTCTACCTTCCCTTCATACTAAACACCTATTTATTTAGGCATGCTTAGGTTGATAAGTGAAGAATCTATAGTTTGTAAATCCAAAAGAAGAACCCTCTACCATGCATTTATTATTTCTCTAATTTTACTCATTCCAAAAAGTCTTAACTAAGGCTTTCAAGGCCTGTTTTTGACAGGCCGCCAGCCTGACATACTCAATGTTGACTGCAGATATCTTTCTCAGGGTAGAACATGGCATTCTCACAAGAACTTGGCTTACATATTTTGAGAAACTTAAAGCCTTGAGAGGCTTTCTTGAACTGGTGTTTTGAAACTTCCTAAAGCTCCAATTAAAGAGGCTTGCAGTCTTCTGAGTTTCACAGCTCAGCCTAGTATAATCTGGATTGGGACAGTTCCAGGAGAGGAGGTCAAAAAAAGTGCAAATTCATACATAATGTATGTAGGATTTTAATAAGCATCCTTTCATACTAAAGCTTCTCTTCATGGCTTCCCATAAAACTTCACAAGCCACAGGCACTATGACTATTATTTTTTAAAAGAGTAACAGAAGGAAATGTTCAACGTCTTGTAATCTAAATTGCCCCAAGAATTAAAATGTCTTTATACAGATGCCTCACAACAAAAATCTGTACTCTAGGCAGTAATCCTCACCAAAATTAGATAAACTCAAGCTATATAAATTTATATCAAGCTTGAGAAATTTCAACACTCTTTTCTCATTTATAAAGTGAAGCTAGATTAATGTTTCGTGGAAAAGGATTTTGAACAACTACTTATTAACCCTAAAGATGGAATAGGTAAAAAGATATAACTTCAACAAAATAGACTAGGGAAAGCATTTTTTAAAGTTCATTTTGTTCTATTTTTATTGCATAGGATAAAGGCAAATCAGGTTTGAATGAGACCTTAAAGAATATATAAGATACTTTCTACAAAAATCTCTACTTAGTGGCATGGCACACATTATTGATTGTTTATTCAAGAACCATCCCCATCCATTCTTTCTAGTTCAAGAACCCTTGGAAGTACATCTCTGAGAACCAAGAGGAGTCACGTTGGTCTTCGGTGGAAAGAATGACATATTGTATAGAACTCAAAACTTAGAGCTAGACACAGTACTGGATGAGGTTTTGTGTTGTCTTGCTTTGGGTAGCAAGTGAATGCATTTCATGTAGATGTTGTTACCTTAGTTACCAGATAACCTCTAGGAAAAGGAAATTCAAAATCGTTCATTCCATTCTCACCTAGCTCTGAATGTTAGGAAATATTTCATGAATCTTTCAGTTGCAAGTTACAGCTACCTAACTAAAATTATCTTGATTTTTAAGAATGGATTAATTGAAAAGTCCTATAGAATTGTTTAGGCATAGCTAGATCCAGTGGTTCCAAGCCCTGGGAAGGCTGACTGAGCTGATGTGTCTTCCACAGACATCTGTGCACTGTAGATGTGAGCATGAAGGATTCTGGTTCATCAGTTCTAAGTCAAACATCTATCCCTGGAGGAAGAGGAATCAGTCCCCCTTGAACATGGGCTAAATAGAATCAATACAAAGGGAAGAGTAGTTACCCAAAAGAAGGAATATGAAATGATACTTGATAGACAAAAAAGTTTTAATCACCGTATTTGTTTTGCACAGACAAGTTAGGATATAACTTTCCCCACACGAGGTCAATTATTCCATATACAACAGGAGAGAAAGGACATACTTCCTCTGCCAAGGGAGACACTCAGTTACTGCTAGTTCCTGCATCTAGCTGTAAATTGAGGTTCTGTAACTGATTGCATTCTTTTAGGTCAAGGCCAGATGTGGCTCCTCATGGACCTGTAATTCATTACTGAGTGATATACTAAAACATTCTCCTTCAAAAAAAAAGTGTGCAATGTGGAGAGAAAATTGAATTCGAATTCCCATTTGGAAAAGGAGAAATTAAGACAGTATGCAAGGGTTACTAGTCCACAGAATATCCCATATAGGTGGACAGAATTAGCAAGGAACCCCTGCATGCAGTCCAAAGAGTTAGCGAGATCTTGGACAGCCATCCTAGCTGATTCCAGATTCTGCTCCAGAGGGAACTTATTCTTTGTCCTCTGTGGCCATGTCTGAGACAACTGTTACATGGCTGCTCTTTGGGAAACTGCCCTGCATCTATTAGATCTAAAAGATTCAATAGTGTATTTGCTATTGGTGCAGATCTGAAGCTTTAGGGGTTTCTTAGGATTGAGATATTTCAGGCTTAGGATTTCCATGGTAGTACAACTCCCTTAAAAATTCAATCAGCATCTGGCCAATTTGTTAGTAAACAGAGCTATATATCTTAATGAGTCATAGCCTTTGAATATAAAACCTGTCTTTACAGTTTCTGTATCTTAGAAATGAATAGACCTTGCTCTTTACCATCTTTCTAGCTCTTGAAGAACTGCTTCAATATTTATTCTGCCTCAGAGCAGTTCAAAACAATAGGCTAGATGAGGTAAGGCACAGATAATTTGAATGAAATACATAGCAAGAGGTATATCTTTCTGGATGCTAATCTTTGCTATTTTTCCACCCACCTCCCTCTTTTGCTCTCATAAACATTTGTTTGAGGCAGAGAATTCAGATTTTCAGTCCTACGAACAGCTTGATTCTATGACTCTCAGCAACCTTGGATTTCTGGACATGGACAGATAGGTCTTCTCTCAGAAATAAAACATCCCAGAGAATTTGATGGACACAAGGTTGCATATCCATCTCTGAATATATCACTGTGACAGGTCTAGGTAGCAGAATCATTCTCACCACTACCACAGGGACAGTACCTCTATGCCTATCTCACATCCTCTTCGCTCACTTGTTTATTCCAGCCACTCGCAGCACTCAGGTGTAAAACGATTGTACTTTGCCTCAATTACATTGTACACGTCTGTGTGTATATACATATATAGAGAGGATATATAT
>NW_011889035.1:740912-764684 GCF_000151845.1 Pteropus vampyrus | reverse complement strand
ATATAGGAGTTTGTATTTTCTAAAATGTATTTCATCAATGAGTTTATTGTTTTATCTTGGTAAGATCTTTCTGGGGTCTGGATACTGTTCCTAAACATTTTATCTTTCCCTCCAGTTTTGTGCCATGGAAACAAGGATGTAGTTTTAGTTCTTTATGGGAATAAACAAGGTTTCAAAATGTACAGATACATACTATTCTAACTTTAAAAAGGAGAAGGAAAGCTCTCAGAAAAGGTAGGCCACTGAGATTGCTACTAATTCCAAGCAAAATTCTAAAATAAGTGATTAAATAGATGTTTTAACGCTGGACAAAGAAATTGCTGATTTCTTGAAAACAGCATAAGTCTTCCAAGAAAAAATATACCAAACTCATCTAAATTCTTACTTTCATGGTGCTGCTAGACCATGAAAAAGAGAAGATTGCTGTAGACATATGCTCTGTGAATTTTAGCAGAGAATTGAACAAATTCAACCCTTGCAGATGAGATGGATTGAATTATAGCAGAATAAGGCATCCCAACCAAAGTTACATGGTGTAGCTGAAAGAGCATGAACCATGGCTTCTTGTCAAAATGGTGCTGTGAGTTCTCGCCCCTGCTTAAACATAGCAAAGAAAGGTAAAATATGGAATGAAAGATAAAAAGATGTAGCCTTGCTCAAGACAACTTCTCTGTCTACCAAAGAAAAAACAGAAACATACAATGCTAAATGAGGTCCAAAGGCTAGAATTCCCAAAATAAGCAGAGACAGCTGAAAGTTTAAGTCCTACAGTGTGAAAGGGCCCCCAAACAGTTCATGTACACTTTTGAGTGTGCCATATTCTATCATTATTTGAAAGGGCTGGATTTACAGGATCTCTTTAAAAAGAGAGAAACTGAGAGAAGCTTGGACAATAATAAGCCCATAATAATATCCTGCTGTAAGTAAATATAAGCTGTCTGTTTTAGATTGGGTTTTAATCATCCATCTATGATATTTTTTTACATAACTAACCTGGTGTCTATAGCTTTTGAGTTTGATGTCTCCATTGAGGGTAAAAATAAAAATAAATGATTTACATTAGTCTAGAATTCAAAGCGCAAATCCAGAAGTCAGCTGTTCAGGGCCCTGCGCCTGTATCACACCTATTCTCCTTGTTATGAACCTGGGCGAGGTGCTTCTCTAGGAAAGACTGTGAATGTCAATCACTACTTCTTTTGCTGAAAGCTCAGGTATAAATGATGGTGTGGACCAGCAGAGACCTGTCTCATACTTACCTGTTCCAATGCCCACTGCTTTTTACACTGTGGTTTTTCCGGGTAACTCCTGCAATCAGAGCATACAACGCTTTACAAGGTGATTGTCTTCTATTCACAAAAGTGGTATCTGAACTTTGCCATGTGTGAGAAAAATGAATTAGTCTTAGGATATTTATTCTTTTAAAATTATGTGCCCTGATGACCTAACAGCGAAGGGTTGAGTATCCCATCTACCATTCAAAGTTCAGCAGAAATCTGCCTGGATTCTGTGGTGAATAGAATTGTGTGGCAAGCTGGGAATTCTGTCAGAATGTGACATGCCTGAAAAACCCTTAATACATACACATAGTCCGCAGACAAACCCAGTAAATAATTCAAATGAATACCAACTAGTGCTGTGATCACTTAATAAAAAACATGGTTTGGACACATATATATGTTTCCCATTAGTGTATAATTTTCAATTTGCTGCAGGGGAAGGTAGCAGTCTGCTGGATGCCAGGGTGTGGGAAAGAGCAAACTGTTCTGTTGTTTTGGAGCATGAAGTCACCAAGGAAAACTGACACCCTGCAAAACACCCAGCTCCTGCTTCCCTAAAGTCACAGAAGATAACCTCTAGCCTCTGTCCATGAACTCAGTACCAGAGACTTAGGAGAAGAAAGAGATTCATGACTACCAGGAAAATAAATAAGCAACTCGCATATGTATCATATGATACTCTCTTTCCTTTCCTCTTTCTTCCAATTTCCACTCCCTTTTCTCTCCCTTCTTCAGCAAATCATCTGAAATATAAGGCTTCCTTGTAGCATGGTAGAGTAAACACTTCTAGGAGAAACTTTCCTTCTTAATTTTTCAACTTTTTTCTTATGGCATCTCCTTGTTAACAATTGATTGGTCCTTGTGTGAACACCTGAGCCAAACTAGCCAATGAGTCTTTTTCTTTTAGTTTTGGACCTGAGATGGTAACGATTTCCACCTGTCCTCCCCAGCGATAGAAGTTGTAAGACATAAAACTTGGAACTATACAGCCCGTGATTTTTAGCAATGTGAACAGAACTAATTTGTGGTGACACAGAATGAAGTCCCTGTGAGGAAAGACATCCTAGTGGTTGGGGGTTGGGGGTGCATAGAGAGAGATTAAGAGAGAGAGAGGAGGAAGAGGAGAAGCTACTCTCTTCCCCAAATGAAGGCCTAATTCTATCTACAGCTTACAATTTACTGCTATGAGTCCATTTATTCTTAAAGACAGAACTCATAGCTACATATAGTCTTCAATGAGAAAAAACATATCCAAGCCACCCAGAGAGTACGAAGGTGTTTGCCAAGTTCAGCTAAATAGTGCTTCTCCAATTAGGTGGCACAATCAACTATAAAATATGCTTGAAATAAATTATTACTACTAATAAAGTACTGAAATTTAAACTTTATTTTATAAAATATAGTGGACTCATGGGGATCCCTTACATCACTTTAACTCGTCTTCATTCTTCTATGTTTTCTTGAGGGGAAGAAATAGGTAAACGTATTACATTTAATTAAAACACAAGAAATTGGATGTACCCTTGGGTAAGTCTAACACATAATCCTAGGAAAAGTCTTATTTGTGGATGCCACCTAACATGTCAGTGAGGGGAAAATGCTAAGAAACACTGAGCAAAGGGTGTGCTAAAAAAAGGTACGGGCCATGGAATGATTATGTACAGAGATGAACACCATATTTGTAATGGTGAAAATCTGAAATCGGTCTAAATGTCCAGCAACAGAAGATTGCTACTATATTAGGTATATATGTTTACTGCTATGATTAAAAGCCATGTCCTCAAACATTAACAACATGAGGAAATTCTTATGATACACTTTCAGTAAAAAGACTTATTTTTCAGAATCTCAGTTTTGGAACCAAAGATAGAAAAACAAATCAGAAATATGTCAAAACGTTAACAATATCAGGATGATGGGGCAGAGGGAGATTTTATTTTGATCTTCTGACTTTTCTGTATACTTCACATTTATTATGATAAGAATATAGTTATCTCTATGACAGGGGTTGGTGGGAATTTGTTAAAAAAATAAGAATTGAGAACCCTGAGGCAAAATCAACAAGGGGGAATGTTACTGTTTCTCCCACACTTTTTCTATATCAAGTTGAATGTATTTGAGCAGCTAAAATGTTGGAGGAGGTAAATTGGAAGGGTGGAACAGCTTCATAATCTCAACTGGAAATTACTCATTATTTTAATTTATAATGTTTTGCTCTTTATTTCTCATTTATAGCAGAATCACTTAAAAAGAGGTACTCTGCTTCTTAGGCCAAAATCAAAATTATTTTACCTTCCAACATATACCCCTTTGATACCTTTTTTTTCCCCTGCTTCTTGGCTCTGTTTTTTTCCACTTTCTTCAAAAATTGGAACATTCACTTGACATCTTTTCTTATAAATATTCTTGGTTAAAATGAAGATCAATTAAAATGACAAAGTCTGGCCCTACTCAGTGCTAAGACTTAAGTGACACTGAGCTGACATCTCATGTTCTTTCTCCAATTTTCTGCCCTTTTGTATTTGCCTCTGTATTCACCAGCTGTTTTCACAATTTACTAATGATAAACTCATTCATACGAAGAAGTAGGACTGTGAAGGTATTAGATCCCATATTCCATGCCCGCTTTCTTCATTTAATATCCTCCCACTACTCAAGTTTCTAAACATACTCCATTTTTCACTTCTGCTACCAGATGCCATATGGGGATTTAGAGTTTTGAAACTGAAAAAAAAAAAAAAAAAAAGGTGGATTTGACTCCTGGCTCCACTAACTATAAATTGGATGACCCTAGGAAAATTTTTTAATCTCTTGGAATATGTTTCAAAAATGTTGATGGCATTATTTATCTCACAGGGTTACTATGAGTATTGGATGAAAATAATTTATTAAATATTTTAGCACAGCACGTGATAGATGCTCAGCATATGTTAATTGAATCTAAATCTGATTTCTGAAATGCAATCTGTGAGAGGCAACACACAGATTGGAGAGAATTTGTAAGTCAGCTATTTCTGGGTTCAAATCCCTATTCTGTCACTAACTCTGTGAACTCGGACAAGTTCTTATGATCCCTAATCACTGGGGACAACAATGACATTTACCTTGCAAGTCCATCGTGAGAATTAAATATATTTAGAAATAAATGCATGATAAATGCCCATTATATAGAATGTGTTTAATAATAGTAGAAACACATTCTATGTAATAAGTATTCAATAAATCTAGAGAGTCTTCTGCTATAGCTTTTCCTTCCAGTGCCTTACCGATTAATAACAATTATTATTATTGTTACCGATTAATAACAGTTATCATTATTGTTATTAATCAGTAAGGCACTGGAAGGAAAAGCTATAGCAGAAGACTTTCTAGATAGAAAAAAAGAGAAAGAAAAAGAAATCACAAAATAAAAAAGAATTTCCAATTTTGTTTATTCCTAAAATCTAACCAAAAAAGAATTCCTGCTAACATGAGTGAACATGAAGGTGTTTTCTTTCCCTCATCCCTAGAGATGGTAGCAGAAGTGGAACTAGCGAATAGGCCCAATTCAAACAAAGATATCTACAGGAATAACATTGGGGGAGACACAAGATTTGCTTTGGCAAATAGAAGAGATTTCTGATTGTTTTGGATTTCTTCTGTTGGAGTCAGTCAGCATCTGGCTTTGAGAACTGTGGATATGGTCACCATATGTCCTATATTTTTTTCTAGAGCAGTCTCAATTTAAAATATTGAGTCATGTTGCCCCCTTAAGAACATTTATACTTGTGAGACCATGGATCCTTATTTGTAGTTTAGAAAATATGGACGTGTAACTACAGAAGTCTGTATTTGACAGGGTAAAAGTCGAAATCACAGGAAAATAGGGTAGGTCATGAACTAAAGAAACATAAACTGGGCTATGTATATATATTTTTTTCCTTGGTGATATTGATCCCCTCACACGTTATGCCAAGCACTGGTTTGGCACTTTTCTCTAAAGAAAAGAAGCAAGATTGTAGGTTTCCAGGGTGATTATGACCAATCCAATGTCTTTGAACAGAGTCAGGCCATCTTGAGGAGAGTTTGGTCCCTCCAGTCTGATAATGTTTTAATTCAGAGAGCAGAAGGGGAGGATATAATAATAGTAGTAACAATTTAGCATTCATGAATTCACTGAGAGCTTATATGTGTCAGAACTTGGCTGAGTATTTACATACATTAGATCATCTAATGCTTGCAGTGACCCTATAAGCAGACACTAGTATTTCCTCCTTTTACTTATATGGAAACAAGCTCAGAGAGATTAAATAACTTACTGACAGTCGCATGGCTGGTGAGTGACAGAGCTGGGATTCAAGCCTTGTTGATCTCAGGCTTTCTCAGCAGGTAGATTCATCATACATTTAAATAAAATGAACATTTTTGAAACAGGGTCAGGTCTGAAATTTCTGGGGTGACCATGCAGCTATGGGAGTATCAGGCAGGCTGCTGCTCACAAAAGAGCAATTCTCTTTAGGAGTTGTTTTTCATACTGGAACAATCTTGGAACCAGAAATCCATTATGTGAAAGTAAATGTATCTGGATGGGATTATTAGAGATGTGCAAACCCAGGGGTGTTTGAGGTTTGGCTACACATTATGTTCTATTTTTCAAAGGTTCTGGGAGAGGCAAAACTCAAAACATGTTTCTGCACAGTAATTACCCACTTTGGTTTCAAATCCATGTGTATTTCTAGAGGAACTAACTACTCTGGACCTGTTTCTTATTTTGGTGGGTGTCCCTCATATAAATATCCACAGACAGATCAGGCCTACAGAACACTGTGGAAGTCAGAAGCCCCAAACTCAGCCTAGTGAGACCAGAACAACAACAAAGAAAGATGTTTAAGAATCTCCATCTACTCTAAACTTTTTCTATCTATCTATGTCTATCTATCTATCTATCTATCTATCTATCTATCTATCTATCTATCTATCTATCTATCTACTTACCTACAAATACACACACACACACATGTATATGCATGTGTGTGTATGTATATATGTATATACCGTGTATGTATGTATGTGTGTGTATCTTGATAGATATTTAGAGCAAGTTTTTGGGTAGGAAAAGTAAAAGAAAAAATATATATTGAGTACCTACCATGTAAGCCACTAATGCTGGGGACACCATCCTCATCCTCAGAAAACTTTCACCAGGAAGGTGATAAAGGCAAGTGCACAGATAATTGTACTGTAGTGTAGTAAAAGGACAGGGTTCCATAGAAGCAAAGAGACAGGGCATTCAAAGCCAGCTTTGAATGATGTTCTAGTTATATATTGCTGTGTAACAAACTATCCCAAACCTTAATGACTTAAAAGAACAGCCATTTATTTATATTTCATTAGTTCGTAGATCAAGAATTTGGGCAGAAGTCACCTAGGAGATTCTTTTCTTTTATAGGTGTTGATAGAAGTCACTTGGTAACAATTAGCTGGGGGACTGATTATCTGTAAGATCCAAGATAGTTTTACTAAATTTTCTGTTACCTTGCTGGGGATACCTGGACTCTATTAGTCAAAGCAGTCACAAGTTTTCCCAGGTTGAAGAGGAGAGAATTTAGATCCCCTTCTCTCAACAGAGAGAGTGCTAAAGAATTTGTAGCTCTATTTTAAAACTTCCACAGTCAACTCTACTACTATAAATTATTTACATGCAAAAATAATTCACTTCCTCCTCCTTTAAAAATTTCATCCTGTTATGGCATTGAGTTCAGGCCTGAGGTACAGGATCTCATTGTCCAAATTAGATCCCGAAATAGGTAAGTCTCCTCAGGTCCAGTTCCCTCGCTATGGTTACACTCAGTCTGAAGACCTATAAACTTACAGGGACATTTTTCTGTCCTCACCCCCACAGTTGGGGGAAGGAATAGAAAAATCGTAATAGATAGGGAGGTAATAGAAGGCATACAGCAGTCACTGACTCATTCGTAGCAATTCTGAAATTCAAACAGGAATGTGTTTTCTATTCTTTAATTAGGCCTTAATCGTGATGCTTGAAATAGTCCATAACTTCGAGGTCCATCCTCTGCTCTCCTGCCTCCACCCTCAGAGACATTCTTGCCCATGTGTGCAGCTGAGTAATTTTTGCAGTGTGCTTCTTGCTCATAGAAATTCAGGGATCCAAATCTTTTTGTACTATGTTTGTCCTTTTTAGTTTATACTGATCTGATTCCTTTAAAAACTTTGTAGGTTTCTTATGTACCAATTTATAAAATTCAATTCAGTAAACAAAAAGCCATAGTCGCAAATCTTTTAAAGATCAGCAGCTCTTCTCAACCTTGAGTCACCTGTGGAGTCACTGTGGGAAAATGCTCTTCTGACTCTTAGAAACACAACTGTTAAACTAAGAATACCTAAAAGACACATCCTTAAGATGCTTAAAGATCTTTTTATTAAACTAAGAGGATATATGAGGCATGAGACAAGGTCGTATAGTTATAGTGATATTCATCTGGAGAGTGAGCGAAGATATAAACTCCCAGATGGCTTCATTCACTTGTTTTCTTTGTGGAGATTTCTGGAAGGTGAGGCTTAGCTGGGACTGTTGTCCCAACTGCCTATACATGAACACTCTACCATGGAGGCTTCAGAATAGTCAGATTTCTTACATAGAATGTCAGGGTTCCAAGAGAAAATATTCTAGTACACGAAGTAGAAGATGCATGGCCTTTTATGACCTAAACTCACAAGTCACATTGTTTCCTGTTGGTCAAAGCAGTCATAAAGCACTCAGATTTGAAGGGAGGGAACTTAGAAGCCGTCTCACAATAGGTGGAGTGCCAAAGAATTTGCAGACTTCTTTAAAACCACCAGAGGTGTCCATAGTGAAAGATTTCCACAAAAAAAGGATATTTAAGCTGAAATTTAAAAAGAACAAGAATTAGATGAAAGGATAGCGGTAAATGGGAAAGACATTCATTCAAGGCAGAGATGAAGACAGAAGTAAAGCATGAACCATGACGGGATTTGAAACACCTTGCAGAGTTATAGTACATGAGACTAAAGTGGAGGGGTAAGCAGCAGCCATGTGGAAAAGGGTTATCAGAATTGCTCTTATATTTGAGCAAGGGCGTACCTTCTTTGGCTACACATTTTAAAGAGCCTTCTTGGGCCCTCATTCATCCATGGCCCTCCTGCATGGCATGAGAAATCTTATACCAGAGTCAAGAGAGTCAAAAGCACTTGCCCATCTGGAAGCTATGTTCCCTTCTATACCAAGCTTTGGATATCTTAGACCCTGAAATTCCCTGCTGAAATGGGTCTGGAAACCCAGGGACTGTGCAAGCCTGAGAGGCAGCCAACGGGTAGCTGTTTTGAGGGACAGTGAATAGATCTTGGACATGAGAGCTGGAGTGTCCACATGCTTGTATATAAGACTCTCTGTAGTGTAAGTTGGAGTCCAACGTGGGTAGAGAAAGGGTAAGGGAGAGAGCTTCTGGTCTTCCAGTATCACAGCATTCTGATCCAGAACCTGAGGAGTCCAAGAGTTTTAAATTTGAACTGGATCTTACAGACACTTATGAAGTTATATTTGTTAAGGCATTCAAGTAGGCATATTTAAGAACAGTTGGATCACTTGATTTACAACTTTATAAATAGCTTTTAGCCTCCATTTGTACTATTAATCTGGTCCTTTGAGAAGCCTGAGAACTGTATAGACCAAGCCAAAAAGTTTGTATTATAATCTGAGAACAAGTACCTAATAAGGAAGCTGACACATTGTAGACACATAGTAAATGCTTTTGAATGAATTAATTAGCATTTGAATTTTGGGAAGACTGCTCTGGTGCAGTATATGAATGTTTTGGAGAAGAATAGAACTGCAAGTAGGGAGACTAGTTAGAAGTCTCTAGAAGTAATTTGGGTAAGAAGTGTTGGTGGCTCTAACTCAGTTATAGATCATAGGATGGAGAGAATAGAAAAGAAAAGAAGCATAGACATCTACTATTGTATTTGTCATACAAGTTTTTCTTATGGGTTTATCTTCCATGCCACATCCTCTATCTAAAGATCTGTTAAGTAATGTTAGGCAAGATTCTGTGTTCCAAGGTCTCCACTTCTGCTTCCTGGAAATAAAAGCAATGCTTGGCCACGCTTCCAGGCTCTCCAATCGAGTAACTTACAAAACAGTTCAGACTTTGACCAGGTCTCTTTGTGCCCACACTATGTTGTATTACCAGGGGAAAGGCTTGGTGCTGTAAGGTATGGTCCTTGAGAACAAGCCATGCCTTTCTCATCTCTTTATTCTCATATGCATGTGGTTGCCACTTAAATAAGGGTTTATTGAATTGATTAATTCAGGAAAAGATTATAACTTGTAAACTTCTCACAAAAACCTTATAAGATTTCTTTAGGTAGCTGAAACTAAGTCACAGAGAGATTAAATAACTCAGGATAAAATCTGAGCATCTTTTCATGGCCCACAAACCTCCCTACATGATCTGGCCCCTATCTACCCCTCCAAAATCACCTAAGCAATCTTCTCCCCCATTCGCTCTACTCCAGCTACACTGGCTCTTTTTCTCTTTATTCAATGGCCATGTGCTTTTTATATCCTTATTTTTTTTTACACTTGTAGTTTTCTCTCCTCTTTCCTTCATCTCTGCTTTCACTGGTCATGTTTGTCTGAGCTCAAATATCATATTTTCAGAGAGGACTCCCCTGACCATTCAGTCTGAAGCAGTTCCCTCTAAATAAAAATCAGATCACATGCAGATCACACTCAATCATATCATTTTATTTTACTTTCTTCATAGTTATTACATTGTCTGAAATTATCTTGCTTATGATATATGCATATACATGTTATTAAACTTATTTCTTTTCCCACAGCAACAAAAGCCCCTCAAGGGCAGGACTTTGTATCTCCAGCAAATGAAACATCACCTGACAGATTGTTGATATTCAGTAAATATTAAATGAGTGGATGAATAAATGAGTGAATAAACTTGGTAAACACATAAGGTGTGGGGCCAAAATTTGAATACAACAGTGTTTGACCACAGGGTCCTTGCTTTTGCCATATTTCTCAGTGGAGCCTCATGAAAATTTCATAATTATAGGACTGTCTATGTCTTGTTCACCTCCATATTCCCAGCTCTAGATCAGTGCCTGGTACAAAATAGGTCCTTAATAAATATTTATTGAATGAATTAAATGTGAACTAACATAGCTATCTTAAAGAACCTGCCTTAGTACTTTATAATCAAAAGGTAAATAAGGATGCTATTATCTAGGCCTGGGTACCAGGATTATACTAGAGTTTTATGACTGTTCACAAAATACACAAGACCACAACAATTCTATCTGTTGGAACTATCAAGCCACTTTATAGGGAGATGCACTAGAAAATCTTATCGTTGTCCAGATACTTGTTTCCTTGATGGAGATTGCTGGAAGGTGAGGCTTAGCTGGGACTGTTGTCCCAACTGCCTATACATGAACTCTCTACCATGGAGGCTTCAGATTAGTCAGATTTCTTACATGGAATATCAGGTTTCCAAGAGAAAATATGCCAGTAAAGAAAGTAGAAGATGTCTTAATGTAGAACCTGAACTAAGACAGTGGCAGAGGAGATGGAAAGGAGGAGCTGAGGATTCAAAAAATGCATAAAAAGTAAAATGTCCTGAGCTGGGGATTTTATTGAGTGTAGTAGGTGAGGAAACTGAGTAGTCATCAAGTTTCATGTTGGGTGTGCAAACTGGATTACGGCGAGTATGGAGTGTCCACATTCTGGGATTTGGGATGAGAAAGGTAGAGTGGAGATTAGAAAGGATTTAGAAGTTTCAAGGGAACGTTGATTTAGGATAGGAGACACCGGAGTGTATTTGTAAGTTTAATAGAAAGAGATGTGAATGAAAGAAGGACTATGTTGGAAAGAGGGATTCGATGATGGAGCAAAGTACACAAATGCTTTAAAGCTGCTTAGTAGTGTGTGTGTGTGTGTGTGTGTGTGTGTGTGTGTGTGTGTGTGTGGGTGTGTGTTGGGGAGTGGGGAGAGGTGGGTGTGGATAGGCGGGTGTGGCATTTAGCTCTACCAGGAGAAATGGTTTTAAAATAAAGTAGTCATTTCTTGCCCTTCCTACACTATAAAGAACACACGAGCTGACAGGTGACATAGAATCTGAAGCTCAGAGACCAAGTCTACACTAGCAGTCACTGTTCCCAAATGCTTTCCTCCAGGAGAGAAATTACTTAATGAGAAAGAATGTAATGTTGAAGAGAAAGTATAGTATGGTTCTTTAAAATGAGTTTTTTCTTTCATTTTACTACGCTCTTGGCAATATTACAATTTCTGATCATAGTTAAACTGAAAGCATTAATCCCCACATACTTTCTTCTACCCAAAGCTCTCTCCTTGCCTTTCTCTTGACCTACTCACAAGCACATGTCTGGATTGTGAGTCTGACTAGCTCAAATACATCAACATATTTCTCCAATTAAGAAAGCAGTACATATTTATTGCTGCCCGTGACTGTAAAGTTCTGTGCCTGGTCTTGGGCAAGGGGGCGGGGGTAGGGGAAAGCCCTAAGCAAGCCTTGCTCAGAAGTCATTTGGCCTTGGGCAAGTTACCTAATCTCTGCACTAGGATGTCCTCCTCGTAAAATGCTGCTCTTTGGGTTGCTATGATTTGTAAATTGCTCCCAATTTGTAGGAATTACACATAGAAGCATACAAAACACAATCTTTTTTATAAGAATTTTTAATGTTATTGGGATATAGGGATAATATTAAAGAAGTCCAAACATACAATTGAGAGTAGAAAGAAACAAGAAGTGACAGATGAGAATCATAAAATGGTAGAGATACTTATGATTGGTGTTCAAGGAAAGAAAACATATAACAAAGTTTGGGCATATGGATTCTGGCCTAAGACCTTTCTTGCAATCTTTGACAATGGCTTATAACACAGAATTTCCTGGTAAATAAAATTATCCAAGAAAATTATGCATACATTAAAGTCAACTCAATCCAGGTTAGACCTGCCTCTTCTAGCTCCTGCCCTTTTCAGCATCATCTCTTATTGTTTCTCAGGGTACTTCATTCATGCCAATCTATGTTGTTTTTTGAAATGAACCAGGCTCTCTCTTGATTATAAGTTTTTTGTAACTCTTCTGTGCCTGCCTCTTGATTAGCTAACTCACTTATCCAGTGTCAATATCAATTTCTTAAGGATGCCTCTCCCGAACAGCTTCCTGCCAGTTTCCTGGGCCATTCTAAGTGCTATTATTATTTGTGTTTCTCCTATCATAGCCCCTTTAATATCGCATTGAGATTGCCCAATTATTGTCTGTGATTCCCACTAACTTTAAGTTTCCAGGGACAGAAATTGTGCTGTTGTGTCCTCAGTATCTGGCTTGGTGAAAGGCGCAAACTGGTGCTATGTATAGGAATGAATCCATCTAAAATAACTCTAAATTAGTATAGTCAATTGGGTGAACCGCTCCTATTTCCATTCTGCAGATGGGAAAACTAATGCTCTGAACAATGACTCTTCTCCTAGACACAGAGCAAGGGGACTGGGACCAAAGCGGAGCCCATCTAAGGCTGATCAGCAGCAGCCTTCTCTGGGCATGTGGCTAAGACAGCTTGGAGCTGCATCACATGCCTTCCCCCTGAACTTTCACAGGAGATTAGCTTTTGCTTCTTGGCGAACTGAACTGAACAAGAGGAAAGAAAAGATGTTTGTTACTAACACCGAAGAAAAGTTTGTTTGTTCTCAAGACACTGAGCACGTTGTTCAACCCAGTGAGTTCACCCATGCATTTTCTTGGACCCTGCAAGGGTCATAATGGCAGCAGGGTGACAAACGACTTCATTTAAGTAGGCCCATTCAGGCTGCCCCAGGGCAGTATTAATTTAGGCAGCTGCTTTTCTTTCCTTCCCTGGGTTAAAGAAAAAGACTCAAAAGAGGGTATATGTGCATCTTGCTTATTTGCTCACTTGTGCTTTCTCTCCCTCCCTCTTTCCCCGCTACCCTCTTTCTCTCTCTCTGTTAATTGGGCACTGGGGCACAGGGCTGGTGCTTCTGGCAGAGATAAGAGATCCAGCTTGAAAACAGGGAGACCTCTAGACCCACCAAAGAGCTTAGCTCTCAGGATGCCACAGGAAAATGGGGGAGAGCAATAAAGGAGCCCTAAAGAACCAAATCTAATCTAGGCATTCAGGAGTCAGGAATTCTAATCTTTGATTCAATCTGATTACTGCCGAGGGTCAAAATCCTATAAGCACTTTAAAGCGAGGGCCCAGTTTTGTGAAGTTCTTATTCTAAATTCTTATCCTGAGCTCTTATCCCAGCACAGCAATATGACCAATTAGATGAGGAAAAACATTTCTTCTTAATCAGTCATGTGTGTAAAGGTTAATGTCCAAGGATGAGTATTACCATATTACTAATAGAATCTAAAGCTAGATTAACCCCAAATATCTACAATAAGAAATTGATTAGATATATCAATGAAATATACATAGAGTGAATCTATACCACCACATAGTAGAGAATATGTAATGACATAGGATAACTCTCAATATATTAAGTAAAAAAAGAACATGGAGCGATTGATCCTAAATTAGAGGAAATGTATAATTATTTGTAAAAGAACAAAGGCATATGTAGTTAGGTATAATTTTTTTCTGCGTAATTTTAAAATGATTTTTTTCAAGTTTTCCACAATAAACATGTCTAAATTTTATAAGTAGAAAAACAATTAATACCATTTAATTTATCACTATGGTGGTTTGTATGAAAAAGCAGGGAGGGCTCTTCTTATCTAACTGCTTGGAAATCAAACGAGTAGCAAGCATTTACTATGGGAAACTAGGAGACCGACAAAAAGTAATTTGCACAGACTTTCATGACAAGAACACTAGATTCGCTCTCTCTTCAAGTCAGAACCTTTTTCTAGGAGATCATCTGGCATCAGTATTTAATATTTTAGATATTAAATAGTATTAGAAGTCAGTCTATTGTGCTTTCTCCCTTCTTGGTATTTGCATTCTAAGTCTTACCTTCGGTTAAACCATAAAGGCACTATCATTTGTTAAGGAACTTCAGACATCCAGGAATATATCAAAGGCATGTATAATTGGTTTTATAATGAAAGCATTAGATCCAGATTCAGAATCCTGAATCACACAGCTCTGCCAGCCACTCTGTGCCTTAATGAGCTTACTAAATTCTCTGATCTTCAATTGCCTCATCTGTAAAATGAGGATAATAACTACCTCCGAATGTGGTCATGGGACTTATTCATTTAATCAAAAAGTATTTATTTTGCACTGTGCTAGACACTAAGTATATAACAGTGTCAAGCTCTGTCTTAACAGTTTATAATCTAGTAGGAGATATAGGCAGATGTACAGAAAATTACAAAAGAGTGTGGCCATTGCTATGGTGGGGATGGTACAGAACATTGTAGGAGTCCGTAAGAATAATACCTACCTAACCTGGAAAAAGTGATGATAACTAAAATAAAACATAAGGGCGAGCAGAAATTTTCTAAGCAAAATGGGGAGAAGACAGTTCCAGAAGGGCCGGAAAATATGTTCTAAGGCCTGGAAATAACAATGGAGAAATAGAAATCAGTTTAATGGAAATTAGGTAGTTTTAACAAATTAAAACATATACGTCACAGGCACATGGATGTGTGTGTAAGAGGAGGCACATTTACCTAAAATGTACTACTTAGTGAAGCCCTAATGTTGTAAGACTGTTTAGGATACAACATACTCAAAATTTTCATTGTTTTGTGGCCAAGGACTTCAGTATAGTAAACAGTAAGTTGTGATAAGGGTGCAGTAGAAGTGCAATACATAGAACGAAGAGTTCATGGTCTTCCTCTATTTTGGGGTGGTGAGTCCACATGTGGGTGTTATGTTCAGCTCTGGGCATCATGCTTTAAGAGAGACATTGAGAATCTGGAACCTATTTATAGGACAGGATGTTGTGAAAATTTGAAACTATCAGGAGTAACGATGGAAGCAATAAGGCAGTTTATTTGGAGAAGATTGACTCAACAAGACATTCTAGCTATCTTCAAATATAAAAACAGTCACATAAATGGAGTCAGGTTGATTCTCTCTAGCTTCAAAGTGTAAAACCGAAAGAGAAACGCTAATGAAACAATTTCTAACTTAATTAAAAAAAGATAATTTTATAATAATAAAAGCTGGCTTGAGATGAAAAAAGTTACTTCAGAAGAGATGAGTTCCCTATTACTCTATAAGCAGATATTAAATGACCTCTTGTAGGTAATACTTGAGAAAAGTTTCAAGCATCGAATGGATAATTGGATTATATAAACTCGAAGTTCCCTTCCCAAGCAAAGATTCTATGTGCCTGGCGTATTCAGAGTTAATAATAATTACATAATTATTATCACCAACAACAAAACCAGAATCTACTCTTATTCTCTGGAGATATACTATCTAATATGGTAGTCACCAGCCACATGTGGCTATCGAGCACTTAAAATGTAGCTGGTCTAATTTGCGACATGTTATAAGTGTAAAATACAAACAACATTTGATAATTCTTTGTATAGGTTTCATGTTTAAATAATATTTTGCATATATTGTGTTTAATAAAATCTATCATTAAAATTAATTTCTTTTTATTTTTTTAATGTGGTTGCTAGAAACTTTAAAACTTCATATGTGGCTAGCCAGGAAGAAGGCTATCATTCCTGGCTCAACTCAGGTTAAGATCACTTTCCACATCAGTCTTGGGCAGAGCTTTTCTTAGGGTTCTCTGCATTCACTAGGATCAGTTATGGGCCATGGAACCAACTAGCTAGGGCCTTGCACCAAACCTGACTATAAACTATGACAGAGAACAAACTGTGCTGAACTCAGAAACAAGCCCAAATAGATCAAAGGTTTTAATTTCCTAAAACACTCAGCTGAAACATAACCGAGGAATAACTTCAAATTGGAATTGAACCTACCTACATATTTCCTAAAACAAGTGAACAACCATATCACACTGAACCAACATTAATTGGATTGGGGTCCTCGCTTGTAACCAAGTACAAAATATTTACCAACCCTGTGTATTTTGGCTTCTGGCATAGAGACTGCTTTTATAGCAAAATGAATAGAGTCAGCATTCCTTTTTACTAAGCAAGCATAAATGGGTGTTCACTGTTCACAAGTAGGCGGAACTGCCATATCCGCATTAAGACAACCTGAACAGATGTGGTGACATTTTCACATGCTGTCAGACTGAAAGGTCAAAGAGCCCAAGGTTGAAGATCATGGCTGTGGAGTCAGAGGACCTGTGTTTGAGTGGTGGGTCCTTCTGCTGACCAGCTTCATAACCCTGTGTAGTCTATCGTAAAGTAGTCATGATACCACCTACTTCATAACTTCATATAGTTATAAAGAATAAATTATTGTATATCTGTGTGTGTGTGTATATATATGTATATGTATGTGTATATGTATATGTGTGTGTATATATATATGTGTGTGTGGATAGATAGATAGATAGATAGATAGATAGATAGATAGCACTTAGTATTATGTACCATCATCATCATCATCATCATCATCATCATCATCATCATCCCCAAGTAGACTATGAGGTCCTTAGGGGCAGAGTTGTACCTTTAATCATTCATCATTCAACAACTATTCATTGAGGGATGACTGTGTTATGGGTCCTAGGGATATGGAAGGAACAAGACTGACAAAGTCCCTAAGCTCTTGGAATTTATTTTCTCCTGGGAATCATATATAAACTAGTTTACAAATAAATACATAATGTCAGCAGTGACAAGTGCTAAGAAGGAAGATAGCAGGATAAGAGAGTAGAGGATGGCACAAGGGATGATGAGAGAAGTTATTTTCAATTAAGATGTCAGAGTGGCTTCTCTGAGCAGAAATTTGATTGAAGTGAGGGAGAGAGCCTGGTGAAAGTCGGAATGAAGCACATTTCAGGAAAAAGAATCAGCAAGTGCATGAGGGGAAGAGCTTGGTGCTTTGAAGGACAGAGTAGTTGAAACAAATTGGGCAAGGTATGATATGATTAAACTGTTGGTTTGGCATGACGGAACTCATTGGTGACCTTAACCAGAGCATTTTCAACAGAGGGTGTAGATACAAATATGATTAGAGTGGGTTAAAGAGAATACAGGAGGCTAGGAATTAGAGACAGATAATACAAAATAGTCTTTTGAAGAGCTTTGCTATAAACAAGGGCAGAGAAATAGATTAATGGCTAGGATGAGAGATAGTAAAGCAAGTTTTATGTAGATAAGTATGATTCTGCAGAGAAGGAAAAACTGTTGATGTAGGAGAGAAAGGGGATAATTTCAGGACCTTTGTAGGAGCTGAGTCCTTGAGTAAATGAAGGAAGAGAACTAATACCCAGGGAAGGGCCTGGCCCTATAGGAGCGGGAACCATTTCTGCATGTAACAGGAAGGTGAGCAGAATATGTGGATCTGAAAGCAGGCAGGAGATCAGTTTGGTAATGAATAGATGAGAGGGGTTACATGGCCTTCGTTTGCTAGGAAATAAGAAGTACTGAGAGGGAGGAGGGAGTTAGGAGGGTGACATTTGCCATCTTACCTCCTACACTAAGAGCAGAGCCAACGCGAAAGTTCTCAGAAATCTTTGCTGACTACCCAGAAAGGTTCTGCTACAAGACCTGCAGGAAGAGAAAATGTCCCCTTCCCCTCCGGCTTTATTTCCACCTGACCCCTGTCTTATTCTCTCTTGCACCAGCTGAGCTTTGCTCATGCTGACAACCTTTCAGTCCAGGTCAACAAACGTTTATTAAGCGATTCTTGAGTGACATACCTGTGCTAGGTATGGCCATATGGAGTTGAATAGATAAGGTCCAGGAGTTGACCCTGTTGTCTAGATGACTGAAGAGTAAAGAATAGATTACAGTCCCGAGGATAAGTGCTTTGACAACAGTTCCCATGAGGGGCGCCTTTGCCATTTGGAGTATCAGGGAAGATTATTCCTGACCCGGGTTTCCATCCCCCTCTAAGTTTTTCTTCCCTTATCTTCTCCAGCCATCTTAATTATCCCTCACATTAATGCCCTTCTCAGATCCCACCTCCCCAATCAGAAGCGACCTTTCACCGTCCTGTCTTTTTAAAGTACACCTAATGGTTTCTCCTTCAGCAGCCCAATGCCAAGTGCTTCCCTCAGGAGGTGTCACTGGTGTCAGCAACTTGATTCCAGTCCAAATCTGTGGATAAAGGAGAGTTCACAGTATCCGTCAGGGCCTTTCCATTGCAGCTGCCAATGGGGAGGGGTGCGCTTGGGAGACGTGGGTGGGGCAGGCTAGGACCCTATCCAGATTCCTCTCGTGCAGCTCTTTGGAGCTCTGCTGACGGCTTAAGTTTCATTTAAGATGCTTGAACTGAGCAAAGAACTGGAGCTGCTGTCCTGTGGGGAGGCCGTGGGCAAAGCAAACATGCCGTCTGGCACATTTGCTTGAGGGGAGAACAAGGGCGAGGGTTGTAGGGCTGTTTTGCAGGACAAACTGCCAACTCCAGCAAGTGAAACAGCAGGCTGGAGACTCTGCAGAGGGTCCTGTAGCACAGAGAACGTCATTAAAAGGGCTCTGGTTTGTGTTTTGCTCGAAGCCATAGCAAATATTTGCTGTGTTCCCCTATAGATATAATACCAAAAAAAAAAAAAAAAATGCTTGGAAAGGCCCACACACATCCGTACACTATCACCTAATGGTCGGCTTGTGTGTCCACCAGCCTCCTATGCCCGTGAAATGGCGGTGTCATCTGAGAGGGTAGATTTTCATTTCCTCTCCTCTTTCCCTTTCCTCTCCTCTCTCGCCCTCTGCTACCCGACAAAAGAAATGCTCAAAGGAAAGTCCATTGTCCTTAAAGGTTAATAAAAGTAATATGAAAAAAGAAATTGTTCTGAGTCCAGTTCATTTTGAGATTAGAATAAAGATGTAGACATTTGATGTACTGATTTTAATATAGATTTACTGGCATGATAGCCCAGGGCGGAGGGCCAAGGGTGAGCTCATGCATTAGTTTTTTTGTTTTGTTTTGTTTTTCGTTTTTTAACCTAGACAAGAGAGGAGCTAAAAGCAAAAAGCAATCCCAACCACTTCACTAAATAGGCTGAGAAAACATGAGAAGTAATTCCTTCTTCAAGACTCTTATTGCATCGCAATCTCCACTACCCCCAACTTCCTCTTACTCAACTGTGAGACAGAAATCCCCACCCAGCCTCCAACACATTTCAGATCAAAAAAATATTTTACATGTTGGAAATGTGCTGGAACAATCCAACAGACATGAAAATAGGTATGTAAATTGTAAAATTTCACTTCTATCTTGTTCTGAAACAATACAAAAATCACAGTTTTAAAAATCTAGATAGAAAATAAAAACTACTATTTCTGTAAAATCCAAGTACTCTGCAGTCCCCCAACATTTCAGTTCCATTAAAAATCCCATTCAGATGTCCTAATTCCAAATAAGAATTGAAAAGAGTAGATGTTATGTCTGCTTCATGTAACTGTCTCCACACCAAAACTTATATGTTTCTGTGCCCGGAAAAAATAAAAATCTCATGATGGAAGTCGCATCTTTTTTCATATTCTTTTCTCAAGAGGCTTGGTGTCCTAAAATTTGTGACTTTGCCCCTTCATGCTTCTCCACACCCCACCTTTCTGTAACTTTCCGCCTGTTTATCTGAGATATCTCTCTCATGCTATCTCCCAAGGGGCATAGAAATGTTGAGAACTTAGAGATTTAAGCTCAAATACTTGCCATATAAGAAGTACTCCACAAATATCAACTGAACAAATGAATGTATGAATGCATGAATTGACCATCTTGGATATTTCAAGATAACAATTGTTTATTATCATGTGAAGTTTGCTCTCCCTGAGATAGGGTACAGGTTAAAAATAAAAATAATATACAGATAGGCTTAGAAGTACTCATCCTTAGGTGACAGATTGATTCTAGGCCACGAAGAGCGATCTATAGGGTGTCTGTGATATGAAAAGCAGCATAGAGGATGCCCTGGCCATCCCCACACTCTTTCCTTTGGTCTTCTTTTAGGAGTTCCAACATAGCTCTGAGCACTGGCCTGACTTAGTTTGCTCAGTTTTCTGTTCTCAGGGGAGATATTTGAGTCCGGGGAAATTAAACTTTCTCAGAAGAATTAAACTTCCAATAAACATCTCAGTCTGAGAGCTTAGAACTGCCTGCTTCCCTTTTCATAGTCCCAAGGTCTTCCCGACTGTTTACCATAATTTCTGCTCCATCCACTGAGGCAGAGCCATCTCAGACAGGCTGACTTTCTCTCTGCCTCAGAGCTGTGCCTTTCAGGAAGAGGTGTAAGGCCTCAGCTACTCACCTCTGCCCTGTAAACCACTAATCCCCATTCCTGGGACATCCAGCCTCTTTGCAGAAGGACATACAGCCTGTTTCTTCCAAGTGTTTAATAGACATATAGAGCTCACGCTCAGTCCCTGTACTGTCCATGATGAATGAGAAAGGTCTTAGGAAGCCAGCTTAACAAGGTTTATAGAATCCATCCACTGGAGGTGTTTACAGCCTGACTCATGATGCCATTGATGCTTTACTAAAACTTGGTCTAAGCTTTGCACAACTACTGTGCCTTGACCTTAGGCTGCTTCAAAATCTGGTTTGGGAGGGGAACACAGTATGAATCCTAGAGAAATAACAATTTCCAGCTTTCAACCATGAGCTGGAAGAGCACTGCCCTGGTAGCAAGCATTGGAATTAGGTTCAGAGATTTTCCTGAGAACAAGAGAGGTAAAATGAGAAGCACTGATGATGGGAAGGGCAGACTATGCTGGAATGCCTGAGTTGGTAGATGACCAAAGTCTCCATTCTATTGAACAATCTCATAAAAGAGTTTTATATCATTCTGTTGCTGCCTGCACTTTCTGAATTCCCTTTCTCTTCCCTTAATGATGCCTTGAGCAGATTCCAAAACTTCCCAGTTTCCATAATTTTTCTTTTTCTTTTCTTTTCTTTTTCTTTTTCTTTCTTTCTTTTTTTTTTTTAACAAAAAGTCTGTGTAGTCCAGTTTAAAATTCCCAACTCAAACTAATTTACTCACTATCTCTTCCCCATATCTCCTGCATGGCTTGAGGGATTAATGTGGGAGGAGGAGCCTTTTCTTCTATGTCTTTTACTACACAGGCTCTCTGGAGAGTGACCCATGCCTGGGTCTCAAATATTTCCCCTACTTCTCTTTCCAAGACCTAACTCCTCGCTGTTCCCCATGGCATTGGTTTCCTGCCTAGTGGATGTTGCTGATTCTTTGGCTAACGATTGTGTGGCTAATATTCTCTGCTCTTTGGGAAACACATCTTTCAATTCAGAGGGTCTGGCTGGACCTTCCCACAGCCAGTTTCCTTATACAATTCAGGTCCAGACATTACTACCACCAAGGAAGAGGCCCATAGAGGCAGAAGCTAACTCTAGACATGTGCCCCATGTTGGGACCTGTGGAGTACAGTGGCTAAGGCAACCAGCACTAGAGTTAGAGACTGAGGTACATTCCAGCTCCACTACTTATTTAACTATTCTGAGCCTCAGTTTTCCCACCTATATGCCAGTGGTAATGATGCTTACTTATCTCATAATGATGGTGAAAAGAACCATGGGCTCTATGAAGTTCCACTGCATGGGTCCAAATCCTAGATCTACTAGTTAGTTCCTACATATGTGATATTAGGCAAACCTTACTTCTGAGATTCAGTTTCCTCATCTATGACATGAGAATGGCATTTTTAACTCCCTCATTGTATAAATATAAGAATTAAATGAGTAACAAAATGGAATATATCTAGAACAGTACATGAGACGAAGCAAGCACTCAAATATGTCAGTTATTATTATTATTCTGAAAGAAAAGCACTTAGCTCAAAGCCTGGCATCTGATAGTTGTAATTACCAAGTTGAAGAGGGACTATCAAGAAGTAGACCTCTGTACTAAGATTGGCATTAACATAGGGCTTTCCTCTCTTTACTACCTTGCTTGGTTTAAACATTTCCTTGGCCTTTTACAATTCTCTTTCGAACATGTTCATGCCTCTTTGGATTTGTCAGCTTCCTGTGGTCTGTCTGTGAACTCAGGAGCCTGCACAAACCCAGGCAGTGCTATTTCTGCCTGGAAGCCAACACCATTTACTTCCCAGCTGAGCTACCTCCCCTCAGAAACAGGCCACTGTTTACCCAGAGGGTAGAGCTCTGAGTAAAGCTGTTTATCCCGCAGTCAACTCCAAAGGCTTCTACTCAGCAGATTTTCTCACTGTCTGAGAGCTTACGCCCAGTCAGTCATTGGTATTTCTGCATTACCCTCTGCTTCTGTGGGATCAGAAATAAATTTGAGGCAACTGATTTGTCAGCAACCAGCCTTGTACTCTGAGTTGTTTTTCTAGTGCGGATATGAATTAATACCTCCTCGCCCATTCTCTCACATTCAGACTCCCTGGTGACCAAGAGGCATAATAGTTGTATACCTGTCCTGCCTTATCTCCCCTGAGCCTTAGTCAAAACAAATTACAGATACCCCAGGCACTATACTTACCACATTTCCAAGACTTCACAAACACTTCCCCTTCCTATGCTGGGAACCACCTTCCTTGCTATTACTTCCACCCCTGACAAACTCGTACTCATCTTTCAGAATTCAGTCAAGTGTCACTCTCCTCAGAATCCCTTCAAAATTTTGCCTCTCTAGCTCTTGACCAGTGGATAAGGCACCCTTCCTTGATTTTCTCACACACTGTGGCTTATACCTAGTACTATATCATGTTTAACTTATATTTTATTTTCTCCACTAGACTATGAATTCTTTAGGGGTAGATATCTCAGGTTATGTATCTCTGTATCCATAGTACAAAGTTTGTAGCGATACACTTGAATAGAGTTGGTACTAAGCACATAGTGAATCCTGAAATGATTTTCAAGATTGCCGCGTAAGGTAACTCTGTTGACTAGTAACTCAAATAACAAAAAGTAAGTAAAAATAAAAAAGGAAATTGATCTCTATCAATTCATGGAACTCATTAATATGACCCGGATACACAGGGAAAACAAACTGAGCTCTCCAGCTATAGAGAAGTCTCTGTTAAGGAATACAGATCTAGAACAAAATTCTTATCTTAAAAAAGAAAAACTCCCTTTAGTGGATGTCATCTTAACCGTCATTACCATCTGGTTTGTTGGAAGCGGTTGTTAAAATGGCCAACATACAACAATCTCTCTTTTTTCAAACTATACCCATGTCAAAATGGTAAATTCGTTTTAACAAAATAGTTGAAACCACAGCTGCACAGACATACCTGAGCAGTATCAGGCATATTTATGAAGGAGTAGGACACTAATTTTTTATTTCCTACCCACAAACCTCTACAAAGAATGCCCCTATGTCCTCACGCTCCCTAAAATACAAGAACCTTCTAATGAGGTGTCTTTCCTCTGCCCCACAGTT
>NW_011889035.1:737761-740862 GCF_000151845.1 Pteropus vampyrus | reverse complement strand
CTCTCACATTCAGACTCCCTGGTGACCAAGAGGCATAATAGTTGTATACCTGTCCTGCCTTATCTCCCCTGAGCCTTAGTCAAAACAAATTACAGATACCCCAGGCACTATACTTACCACATTTCCAAGACTTCACAAACACTTCCCCTTCCTATGCTGGGAACCACCTTCCTTGCTATTACTTCCACCCCTGACAAACTCGTACTCATCTTTCAGAATTCAGTCAAGTGTCACTCTCCTCAGAATCCCTTCAAAATTTTGCCTCTCTAGCTCTTGACCAGTGGATAAGGCACCCTTCCTTGATTTTCTCACACACTGTGGCTTATACCTAGTACTATATCATGTTTAACTTATATTTTATTTTCTCCACTAGACTATGAATTCTTTAGGGGTAGATATCTCAGGTTATGTATCTCTGTATCCATAGTACAAAGTTTGTAGCGATACACTTGAATAGAGTTGGTACTAAGCACATAGTGAATCCTGAAATGATTTTCAAGATTGCCGCGTAAGGTAACTCTGTTGACTAGTAACTCAAATAACAAAAAGTAAGTAAAAATAAAAAAGGAAATTGATCTCTATCAATTCATGGAACTCATTAATATGACCCGGATACACAGGGAAAACAAACTGAGCTCTCCAGCTATAGAGAAGTCTCTGTTAAGGAATACAGATCTAGGACAAAATTCTTATCTAAAAAAGAAAAACTCCCTTTAGTGGATGTCATCTTAACCGTCATTACCATCTGGTTTGTTGGAAGCGGTTGTTAAAATGGCCAACATACAACAATCTCTCTTTTTTCAAACTATACCCATGTCAAAATGGTAAATTCGTTTTAACAAAATAGTTGAAACCACAGCTGCACAGACATACCTGAGCAGTATCAGGCATATTTATGAAGGAGTAGGACACTAATTTTTTATTTCCTACCCACAAACCTCTACAAAGAATGCCCCTATGTCCTCACGCTCCCTAAAATACAAGAACCTTCTAATGAGGTGTCTTTCCTCTGCCCCACAGTTATCCAAATGCATGCACTTAGCTCTGCTACTGCTGGGCCGTCCTCTAAAATAAAATTCAAATTTCTTCTTCCAACTCCAGCAAATATAACTTCAGAGGAAAAGTATTTTTCACATATATTGCTGTGAAATAGGCATTTTCAAGATCTCTAGTTTTATAGATATGGAAACTGAGGTTCGCAGAACTGAAATACTGGTTCAAGTATAAACAACCAGTTAAGAGAGAGTTAATATTGAATAGAATAGTAATTGTGAGAATGAACTTTGGAATCAGATGATCCTGGGCTCTAATTTCTACTTTTCTACTTACTAGCTATATGACCTTGTACAAATTAATTTGCCTTTCTGATCTTTAATTTTCTATATTGTAAAATAGGAAAAATAATGCCCATTTCAGTAAAAATTAGTTAGTTGCTTATGTAAAACATCTAACCAAATTGTCAAAGTGCCTGAAAGAGTTATAAATCTTAACTAAGCTCAAGAATATAAAGAAAAACATGAACACAATGAGTAGAGAAATGGTAGATATATGAAAATGCAAATGGAACTTCTAGAAATGAAAAATGCAATGTGTGAAATGAAATATACACTGGATGATGGGATTAACAGCCAATTAGAAGCTATAGAAGAAAATAGTAAATTTGAGAACAACACTATACAAACTATGCTATGTGAAACATAAAGAGGAAAACAACCTGAAGTAAATTAACAGACCCTCAGTAAACTAGAGGACCATATCAAGCAATCATGTAGTATAATACATAAAATTGTGGTTCCAGAAGAGGAGATACTTGGAGAAATAATAAAAAATAAATGTTCAAATGTAAAGAAAACAAAAAATCCACATATCTAAGAAGGTCGTCAGATAGTGAATCAAATAAACATAATGAAAGTCACACCAAGGCACATCACAATCAAGTTGCTGAAAACCAGTGACAAAGTGAAAGTCACGAAAGCAGCTGGAGGGAAAAATACACACACACATGAGATAGAGTAGAACAGAGATAAGAATAAGAGCCAGTTTCTAATCAGAAACTACATGATCTGAACACAATAGGACCGCATCTTTAAAAACGGGAAAGGAAAATTTTGTCATTAGAAGGATAATACAAGATTATATTTTAAAAAATGGTCATGGTAACGAAAAATGTAATGGATTACCGCATTTTAGCAAACAAAATTATTTAGCAATTGAGATAAAAAATATTATTTTCAATAGTACACCACACATAAGAAACATTTACAGATAAATTAACAAACATGAAAGATGAGTATACCAAAAATTATATAACATTACTAACAGAAGTTATGCTCAATTGATTGTCAGCAAAACTGCTAAGGTAATTCAATGGGAAAAGGATGGTCTTTGTAACAAATGGTGCTGGAGAAACTGGATATCTGTATGGTAAAATAATTTTAACCTTTTCTTCACATCACATACAAAATCAACTCAAAACGAAACACAGACCTCAACATAAGAGCAAAAATTATAAAACTTCAAGAAGAAAAATGAAAGACATCTTTGTGACCTTGGGGTAGACAAAGATTTCTTAGCTAGTACAAACAAAAAAACATGAATAATAAGACAGAAAAAAATCAATAAATTGGTCTTCAATAAAAGTTTTTTAAAAATTGCCTTTGAAATACACTTAAAAAGACTTGGAGAAAATATCTGCAAATTATATGTCTGGTAAAGTAATTATATTTAGTATAAATTATTTTAAAAATCCTCTAAACTCAGTAATAAAAGACAAACAGTGCAATTTTAAAAGGGGCTAAAGATTTGAATAGACACATTACCAAAGAATGTGCATGAATGTTAAATAAGCACAGTAAATATAGCTAAGGGAATGCCTGGGTTACAATCCTGGCTCAGTCACTTCTCATGGAACATGGACAGGTTTACTACTTTGTCCTGTTTGCCTCAATTTCCTCATAAAGTATCAATAATAATAGAACCTAACTTCATAGAATTGAGTTGAAGATTAAAGATTTGCAATGATATAAAGTACTCAGAAAAATGCCTGTCACATAGTAACTGTGCAGTAAATATTGGTTATAGTTGTAATTATCCGGACCTCT
>NW_011889035.1:729965-737711 GCF_000151845.1 Pteropus vampyrus | reverse complement strand
ATGCTATGTGAAACATAAAGAGGAAAACAACCTGAAGTAAATTAACAGACCCTCAGTAAACTAGAGGACCATATCAAGCAATCATGTAGTATAATACATAAAATTGTGGTTCCAGAAGAGGAGATACTTGGAGAAATAATAAAAAATAAATGTTCAAATGTAAAGAAAACAAAAAATCCACATATCTAAGAAGGTCGTCAGATAGTGAATCAAATAAACATAATGAAAGTCACACCAAGGCACATCACAATCAAGTTGCTGAAAACCAGTGACAAAGTGAAAGTCACGAAAGCAGCTGGAGGGAAAAATACACACACACATTAGATAGAGTAGAACAGAGATAAGAATAAGAGCCAGTTTCTAATCAGAAAGTACATGATCTGAACACAATAGGACCGCATCTTTAAAAACGGGAAAGGAAAATTTTGTCATTAGAAGGATAATACAAGATTATATTTTAAAAAATGGTCATGGTAACGAAAAATGTAATGGATTACCGCATTTTAGCAAACAAAATTATTTAGCAATTGAGATAAAAAATATTATTTTCAATAGTACACCACACATAAGAAACATTTACAGATAAATTAACAAACATGAAAGATGAGTATACCAAAAATTATATAACATTACTAACAGAAGTTATGCTCAATTGATTGTCAGCAAAACTGCTAAGGTAATTCAATGGGAAAAGGATGGTCTTTGTAACAAATGGTGCTGGAGAAACTGGATATCTGTATGGTAAAATAATTTTAACCTTTTCTTCACATCACATACAAAATCAACTCAAAACGAAACACAGACCTCAACATAAGAGCAAAAATTATAAAACTTCAAGAAGAAAAATGAAAGACATCTTTGTGACCTTGGGGTAGACAAAGATTTCTTAGCTAGTACAAACAAAAAAACATGAATAATAAGACAGAAAAAAATCAATAAATTGGTCTTCAATAAAAGTTTTTTAAAAATTGCCTTTGAAATACACTTAAAAAGACTTGGAGAAAATATCTGCAAATTATATGTCTGGTAAAGTAATTATATTTAGTATAAATTATTTTAAAAATCCTCTAAACTCAGTAATAAAAGACAAACAGTGCAATTTTAAAAGGGGCCAAAGATTTGAATAGACACATTACCAAAGAATGTGCATGAATGCTAAATAAGCACAGTAAATATAGCTAAGGGAATGCCTGGGTTACAATCCTGGCTCAGTCACTTCTCATGGAACATGGACAGGTTTACTACTTTGTCCTGTTTGCCTCAATTTCCTCATAAAGTATCAATAATAATAGAACCTAACTTCATAGAATTGAGTTGAAGATTAAAGATTTGCAATGATATAAAGTACTCAGAAAAATGCCTGTCACATAGTAACTGTGCAGTAAATATTGGTTATAGTTGTAATTATCCGGACCTCTCAGCCTGAAAATTTCTTTTGGGAAAATTTCTCATCATAGTGTTTTTTCTCTATGGCCACACATTTTCGTATGTTCTAACCTCTTCTCTCAGGAAAAAGGAAGGTGATGGGTGAGAGAGGACTTGGCCAGCTTGAGTTTTGACATGCTATTTTGAACATTAAATGAAATAATCCTTGCAAAGTACTTAGCTACGTGCTTGGCACAGAGATCATATTCAATAAATGTTAATTAGTGTAGCTTTTCTTTTAGATGTCTAGCATGAAGCTGGGTCTATAGACTGTACTGTAAAGCCATTGCTGAATAAATATATCAGCATTTAGGCTTTAACTTCAATGCATGAGGAATTGTATTTCTGGCCCTTTTGCTATAGCATCATAGGACCCCCAATTTACTATATGTTCAATAAATATTTTTAGCTTCCTCTGGAGAGGAGAAAGAAGAGGAGAATATTAGCTGATTGCAGCTCCTTGGCTGCAAATTTTCTGCAGGAACTGAGGTTAGCGATTTAGTGGGAGTAACGCTAAATGTGTTAAGCATTCTTAGAAAACCACATTTACATTGATTATGCATTGTCAGTGGAACATTCACTGGAAACTGTACCAGTGAGACGCTGAGTGGTGATGAGTTTTCTCTAGTCTGCCCAAAAGGTCTCACCAGGCTTCTCCTGCCAGCAACTGGCATTTGAGAAAGTTTAGCTCAGAGTGAGAGGTGCTGTCTGTGACTACAGAACAGAGCAAAGCTAAGAGGCCCATAAGGGGATTGAACCTATGACCTGATCCTCATTAGCACATTGTTCTAGCCGACTGGGAAATAATGCAGACTCCTTGAGTGTTAGCAAATACTGACCTACTTAGATATGAGGGATAAAAGCACACATTTTCCCTCCGACATCAGCACAATCTGTCTCTGGGAATTGAAAAGACAGGGAAAGCCCTTTTACAGGGAATTTCTGGGTCAATAACTCTCATCTCATGCTCCTACAGTAATTGCTGGATTATGTTCCCCAATTATTCTTCCATCCAATAACTGCTTTTCTGCCTACCCACCCATGTTCCAACAAGTATTAGACAACATGTCGGGCCATTTGAGGCTTTTGTGGCATCAGTCATCTTTACATAACTAGATCCCTCTGCTTAGAATACTGCCATCCCTCACCACCCCCACCACTTTCACTCCTATACCTCACCTCCACTCATCTGGCTCACATGTGCTCATCCTTCCTGTATTAGCAAGTTGTCTGAGAAGCCTTCAAGAATTCTGACACCTGGGTTAGGTACCCGTTCTGTGTGTACCTCTGTACACCATACTCCCCCATCACAGTACTTACTACACTGTAGTACCATAGTCTGTGTTCTCTCTTCCCAGCACCCAAGGCCCAGAACACCTTAGCTGCAAGAGCTCTGTCTTGTGCAGAGTTAAATCCTATCAACGCTGCACCTGGCAAAAAGTAGAAATTCAATAAGTGTTTGTTGAATAAATGAATGTTTGGAGGAAATTCCAATTTTCCTCTTACATATTAAATACCTCAAGTTGTGCTAAATACTATTAAAAAGTACTTAAATAGCACTTACATCTAGCTATTCTGACTGGCACATCTCAATTCTTGGCTTTTGCTGAAGTAGGATGAGAAAGTGCTTTGGAATCATACAGACCTAAATTTAAATTCCCAAGTGATTATTAATTACCTGCTTTTTAATGTTTCTAATATAAGGATAATACCTGCCTCATAGAATAATTGAGAAGGTAGAATAAAAAATATATATGAAGTTCCTGGTGCTCAATAAACAGTATGTTCTCACTTTCCATTTTCTGATTAATTAGCTTTCTCATAAATTTGTTTGGTCTTGCATTAGGCAATAAATATTACTTGCTAATACACACACATACATATAATATAGTCTTTCAAGTTAATTGGAAAAGCATAAAAAATTTAGAAATCAAATATATTT
Source organism: Pteropus vampyrus (assembly GCF_000151845.1). Lineage (NCBI taxonomy): Eukaryota > Metazoa > Chordata > Mammalia > Chiroptera > Pteropodidae > Pteropus > Pteropus vampyrus. Next base: position 734,344 of record NW_011889035.1, on the reverse strand, counting down.
CTGTGTGAATAGATATGTATATATATTTGCTTTTCAATACTTTAAAAATATCACAAATATAAACTCTTTAAAATTGGAAAGGAAGAAAAGTATAAAAATATATATATATATTTGCTTTTTATGCTTCAGGAAATCTGAATAGCCTTATTTCTATTTGACAAGTTGAATTTGTTTTTAGGAATGTCGATAAAGAAAGCTCCTTCCTGGTCCATAATTTGTCAACTGATAATTTTTAAACAGTAGTATTTTCTAGATTCTATATATTTCAAGATAAACATATAAAAATGATTAGAAATAAAAACTAAAGACATTTTTTTGGCTCAATTTTGGGTTGTCCTTAGAAAACTATGGACTGGACAATTGAAGAGCTAATGAAATTAGATAAAGAATAGTATATTTGTTGAAAATTTAACGATGAAAAAGTCAATAATTTCTAAAATGCATATAGCATAAATGCTTTATGCTTAAGATAAACCCTCATGGCTTGTTGTTTACCTTCTTTAGCCTCTTTTTCCTAGATTAATAAATATAGATGATTCTTCCTTTCAAGATAATTGGAAGATTTATAATTGATGTATATCAAGTTACTCACCCAGGGAACGCACAGAAAATTAACAGCAAATTCCCTTTGAATATTCATAATGTTCTCTGAAAAGCACCCAGCTTATTACACATAGCAGTAGACTATTGAATTGTGTCATAGTTGAGTTACCTCCTAAGTGAAATCTTCTTTACCTATTCCTCTCTGTACCTAACCCATTCCAGTTATGAATAATTTCTTCTTCCTCTGGTCTGCAATGACAGTTCATTCATCTTCTCATAATAGCAGGCATGTGCATACTATAGTCAGATAGCCTAATTATTATTTTGAAAGTTTGTTCTCCACATACTCAGGTGCTCTCCAAGATAATGACTATCTTACTCACCCCGTTTCTCCAATGCCTTACAAAATTTTCCAGGAATGATGTAAAGAATGAATGAATGGTAAGAATCCATTTGAGACTTTCAGGATAAAACAACTCTGAATAGAAAATAATGTAAAAACTGTAAAACAGGTAGTCATAAACCATAGGCAGCAAGCCATACAGACAAACTAAATGAAATAATAGCTTTCAGACATTGGGCAAAAAAGCAGTGGAAGACTGTGATCCCCGAGAAAAATAAAACAAGTGATGTTAAGCCCTACAAATCTCCAGGTTACCAATGGAGGCAGTTTGTATGCTATAGTTCAAGGAAAGATGAACCCAGAGCCCAGTACACTCAGTTAAGAAGAGAGAAATTGCAATTTGAGTAGGCCAAGGTGGCCAGAATATAGGGCATTACAGAAGAGGGAGCTTCACAGTATCAGAGGTGGGAGAGAGAGAGCTCTGAAGATCTTCAGAGGAGTTTCTTTGAAACTTTAACTGAGTACTTTTCTGCACAGACATGAGAAGAAACATACCAAGGCCAAGGAAAGATTCATCAGAAAACAAAAGGTTGAAAATTCCTCATACAAACCTGACAATAGTTCGTGTTCTCACGAGCCAAAATGGAAAGATATTGAGTAGAATCATCAGAAGGGTATCATCTCAGTATAAGAGTTAAATTATCCCTAGAAAAAATTGCTTTGAAGTGGCAATAAATCAAGCTTAAAATCAAGTCTCAAAGGAATCAAACTGATTTCAAGTAACTTAATTGTAATGGGAGGGTAAAAATGGAGGTTCTCAGACCATACATGAAGTGGTATAATATTATTTAAAGGTAGGCTCTGGTGAGGTAAATGAGTATTTTGTAAGTCCTAGAGCAACCACTAAACTTAAAATAATAGATAGATGATTGATAGATAGATAATAGATAGATACATACATAGATACAGATAGATAGGCAATAGATAGATAGATGATAGATAGATAGATGATAGATAAAACAAAGAGATGTGGTCAGGAAGTCATAAGTATAATTAGAAAGGAATTGTAAAAAATTATTCAATTTTAAAAAAAAGCAAGAAAAGATAGACACCTAGAAAACAAATAGCAAGATAGATTTAAATTCAGACATATTGATTGCTACGATAAAATTAACAATTATATTAAGTAATTTAATTGTAAAGCAGGATAGTTAAATTGGATTAAAAAACAAGATCCAACTAAATACTGTTACAAGAAGCCCATCTCAAATATAAAGAGTTTAAAAGTAAAAGGATAGAAAAAGATTCCATGAAAATACTAAACACAAGAAAGTTTGATTAACTGTATTTCCTACTCTCAGTCAAAGTAAAATTCAAAAAAAAAATAATATAAAGTGGTTAATAGGAATACTTTATAGTGGTAAAGATGTCAATTCATCATTGAGACATAATTATCCTAAATTTGTATGCATGTGAAAACAGTTTCAAAATACATGAACTGATAAGGCAAATGAACAATTTGAGCTAAAGACATCAACATTCCTTTCTCCTCCAAATATTTTTAATTAAATTTATTGGAGTGACATTGGTTAATAAAATTATATAAGTTTCAGATGTACAATTCTATAATACATCATCTATATATTGCATTAGGTGTCCACCACCCAAAGTCAAATATCCTTCAATCACCATATATTTGATCCCCTTTACCCTTTTCTACTTCCTACCTCCCCGCTTTCCTTCTGGTAACCACAAAATTGTCATCTGTGTCTATGAGTTTTTTTGTTTGTTGTCTTGTTTTTTGCTTTCAGTTTTATATCTCACATATGAGTGAAATCATATGGTTTTCAGCTTTTTCTGTCTGACTTATTTCACTTAGCATGATAATCTTAAGATCCATTTATGTTGTCTCAAATGGCAGCACTTCATCTTTTCCATTATGTATATGTACCACATCTTCTTTATCAATACTCCTTTCTCAATAATTAATAGAACAAATAGAATCAGGAAGGATATAAAAAACTTGCATAATGTTATCAACTAATTTGACCTAATTAAAATTTGTGGAACATTCCACCTAACAACAGCCAAATGAACATTCTTTTAAGTGTATGTGGAATATTCACCAAGGTAAGTTATATGCTGAGACATAAAACAAATCTCCATAAATTATCTAAATTTATAAAAAAAATTGAAGTCTATTAATTGAAAATTAATTAATAAATCAGGAAATAAATTAGAAATTTAAAAAAAGGAAGATATTGAGAAGATACTCAAATATTAGAGAATTAACACATATCTGAATAACCTATGGGTCAAACAAAAAATGACAAAGGAAATTTGAAAATACCCTGAATTCAATTAATATTAAAGCACAACATGAAATCAGTAGAGTCCTTAGAGTGAAATTTATAACATTAAATACTTATATTTGAAACCAAGAATCATCTTAAATCAATGATCTAAGCTTCCATGGTAAGAATTTTGAAAAAAAAAAAATCAAATAACACATTATATAAGCAGAAAGAATAAAGATAAAAAGCATATTATCAAAGAAATAGAAAACAAAAAAAAAATAGAAAAAATTGATGTAACCAACAGATGATTCCTTGAAAATGTTAATAACACTTAAAAATCTCTAGTAAGATTGATCAGGAGAAAAAAGAAATGATACAAGCTATCAATGTTAGGAATGAAATGGGGAACATCACTACAGATCTTGAAGCATTAAAAGGAAAACAAAGAAATATTATGAACAAGTTTATGCCAATACTTATGACCATTGAAATAAAACTGAAAATTTCTTGAAAGTCATAGATTTCCAAAGCTCATTCAAGATGGAATAGATTATCTGAATAGTAGTATTAAAGAAATTACATTTGTAATTAATAACCTTTATACAAAGAAAACAATAAGCTCAAGAGAACATCACTGGGGATAATAAATTCTACCAAATATCTAAGAAAGATAATACCAAATTTACACAAAATTTGGCAAAAGATAAAAGCTTTATATTTACACCAATCAAAGAAATTATAAAACTACAAATATTCTTAACAAAAATGATAGCAAATCAAATTTGCCAATATATAGAAAGTAATATATTGTGAACAACTGGAATTTATCCCAGAAATTCAAGATAAGTTTGATATTCAACATCAGTCAATATAACTTTCCATATTAACAAACCAAAAGAAAAAAAAAAATCTCGGTGATATCCTAGCTAGAAGTTGAAAGAGCCATGTGTCCTGTTTCTTGTCTGCTCTGATAGAACTGGATTCTTCACCTGAGTTCTACCTTATTCTCCAATAAAACAATGGGGAAGATATTTTGTTCTATTCTTGTTAAAAGATTTATTTCATAATTGTAATTCGAAATGAAAACAGTTTCACCCATTGGGCAAAATCACAGATGCCATGTTATACTCTACATAACACTGTTAAAGATTCCCTTCTGATTAAGCAGCTCACTTTATACCCACTATCCCAGACAT
>NW_011889035.1:701741-728925 GCF_000151845.1 Pteropus vampyrus | reverse complement strand
CAGAAATTCAAGATAAGTTTGATATTCAACATCAGTCAATATAACTTTCCATATTAACAAACCAAAAGAAAAAAAAAATCTCGGTGATATCCAACTTCATATAGCTAGAAGTTGAAAGAGCCATGTGTCCTGTTTCTTGTCTGCTCTGATAGAACTGGGTTCTTCACCTGAGTTCTACCTTATTCTCCAATAAAACAATGGGGAAGATATTTTGTTCTATTCTTGTTGAAAGATTTATTTCATAATTGTAATTCAAAATGAAAATAGTTTCACCCATTTGGCAAAATCACAGATGCCATGTTATACTCTACATAACACTGTTAAAGATTCCCTTCTGATTAAGCAGCTCACTTTATACCCACTATCCCAGACATTAGGGTTTTGGATGAGGCTCTAAAAATGTATGCAGCAAAATCCATCCAAATCAACAAGCAAGGTATATAGTATGAAGACAGCTTGGAGGAAAAACAAAAATGCCTCTGCTGGAATATTTTACTTTTAACCTGCAGAGGAGAGCCTTGAAATTTAGAACATCTATTTAGGTTAAAGTCATAAATCAAGTTTAAAAAAATGGGAGAGAGGAGGAGATGGCAGGTTTTAAAAGAAATCCTGTAACTTCATTAATGGCTTTGAGTTCTGACCACAAAACCTCTATCTCTCTATAACTCTATCCATAGATATATTCCTCTGCTTATTATTGGACAGTCCGTGCCAGTTTTACATGACTTCCTTGAATTAGAAGGTCTACTGTGATTTCCTTTAAGAACTCCATAGTTCTTTCTGAGAACAAGATGAATTGTTAGAGGCAAGGTGGGAGTCCCTCAAGCAAACAAAGGAAATAGTTGGAAGGACCCTCACCAAGGCCATAAAGCAGGCCCTCCAGAAAATCAGTCTTTATCTCGAATATCTTTTTGAAGGTTGGCAAGAATACATAAGATTTCTTGAAAGAGATTACGTGGGTAGTGGCTGCCATGGCAGCAGAGCTGCATGTCAGCCTGTTGATTCAATGGAGGCACACAAGCTTTGCCAAGGCAGAGCAGACAGAATGGAGGTTGCTGGTTCCAAGGTGAAGCTGGCATCAGGTGCTGGAGAATTTTTTCTACCCCTTGATGGGGCAAGAAACTAGCTCTTGTTTCTCCTTTGAAAAATTGCTTAACAAGTTATTTAGTGGTTAAAATGAGTAGATCTCTATATGTTGTTATTTTCATTGAACAAAGAATCATCCTAATTCTTGCGATTATTGTTTTTCCCACTGGTGAAAACCAAAAGCAGGGAAGAAATGTGGGCGGTCACTTAAGTAAAGATGGCTGGCATTGTTAGTTAATTTGCAGACATTTACTAAGTATCCTAATGTGCAACAAGCATACTTCACTGAGCTTCGTTGAGTAGGACAAAAATAATAGCCTTGATTAATAGCCCAATTTTATTGTATGTTTACACTATGTGAGGCACTGTGGTAATGGTTTTTTATGTTTCATCTTCTTTTTCAATCTTAACACAATCTTATAAATGTTATATTTGCATTTCCCAGACAATGAAATAGACTTGAAAGGGTTAATGGCTTTCTTGCTGATAAAAAGATAATAAGTGACAAAGCCAGATTTGAAACGTCTTGTTTAATTCCAATGTATCTCTTACATTATTCTAAACTCCTTTAAAAAGAGACGAAGCAGTTCCTAATCTCAAAGCAATGTATTTTTTTGTCTACTTTGCTTCCTCACAGATTGCCAGCCAGTGAGAATTAGCTATACACCTCAGAACCTTACCTGACAGAAATTTGAAACTCTTACTCTTCCCTCACTTCTTGTTTCTGCCAAGTTTTGAAAAGCTCCTTCATTGTAAGGGAACCACGACTGGCAGGAACCCTCCTTTCCTCGGTTCTACTCCATTCAGTGATTTAATGTTCAACAGCGTGCCCTCCTCTCAGGTCACAGAAGCAGAGGGACAGGAAGTTCTATGGATAATATTTATGCAGGTAAATGAATCACCATCTATAGTGAGAAGATCAAGTTTAGAATTTAGAATCTGAAGTGGATTAGCTCTAGTCGAAGTTGCTGAAGTAACTTCTTGCCTGGTAACAGGTTTATTAGAGATGTGCTAGGCTTATTTTGAAACCAATTAAGCATGTATTTCTATCACCTCTTTCTCTCTCTCTCTCTCTCCCCCCTCTCATCTATCATCTACATTTAATAAAGAGTTATACTGATTTAACCATTTAAAGCCTCCAATGCAATACAAATGGTTATATTATTTTATTCGTTCATTATTTACAGAGCTCTTATTATGTCTTAGGCACAATAGTAAACTAAAGATACAAATAAAAAGCATATTATTTCGGTCCTCAGTGAGGTCATTTACCATTTTAATTTAATAGTATCTTTTAATATAATGACCATGTTTTCTCCTTTTCTTTTTAATGTAATTTGCAACACATTTTCAGTTAAACTTGGAACTTGCATTTTCTGCAATACATCAGGCTAGATAATCGGATACCTTGAATAAACTTTCTGAAGAAAATAGCTAAAATATTGTGTGTGTGTGTGTGTGTGTGTGCGCGCGCGTGTGTGTGTTTAGAATATCTTAAGTGCATTCCTAAACTGCAAGGAAGTATGTAACATGCCAAAGCCAAAACCAAATTGATATGGGAAGGGAAAAGGCAAGCAAGTGCAGAAGCCAGCTTTGACACTGAGGGAATCTGTTAAACCCTGGTAAACTTAAACATAGGTTTTGAAGACTGTATAAGGCACAGGAGAAAGAAGACAAACACTATTACACAACTAAAGTAGAAAGCCTAATTGTAGGCCCCCTCATGAAGCTTAGATCTTTTTGGGATACAAAGATACAATTTTCTCAGAAGTATACAACAGAGAAGCAACTCTTTCCACTTTGGCCCTCGCTTAGGTTTTTGACCCAAGTTAAAACTTTCCAGTTGGTCAAAAAAAAATTTCAGTTGGAATTTTTATTTTAAGGGGTTTTTACCTTAAAAATATTTTAGTGTCCTAGACTTTAGTGTCTGTCCCCAGGGGATAGGAAGAAGCAAAATAAAATCTTCTCTGATGGAATTCAATTTCAACGTGACCTGAAAAAAATGCTCTCAAATAATGATCCAAGGGATATGAGATAAAAGTTAAAAATGACAAATACACAGGTAAGCAAATAACCATGAGTAAGAGTCAGAAAAAATAACATTGTGGAATCAGACAGACCAAACTCCAGATATTGAAATTATCAGATGTTGGATATAAATTAAGAATGTTTAATATACTTCAAGAAGTGAAATCTAAAAATATAAGCAAAAAACAAGAGACGGTAAAAACAGATGTGAAGAAAACATAATTTGAAAATTAAAATGGCAATAAAGTAAATGAAATTAAATAATGAATGAGTTAAATAGTAGATTAGAAATAGGTGAGAGAGAATTAGTGAAAGGAAGCTAGATTCAAAGAAATTATCCAGAATGTTTCTGAAAGAGTCATATTGAAAATATGAGAGATTAATAAAATTAGAGCACGGAAGCAACTGAAGTATCCTACAATAGATGATTAGATAAAGAAGCTGTGGTACATATGTACAATGGAATATTACTCAGCCATAAGAAGAGATGAAATTCTGCCATTTGCGACAATATGGATGGACCTTGAGGTAATCATGCTAAGTGAAATAAGCCAGACAGAAAAAGTTGAAAATCCCATGATATCACGTTTATGTCGGATATAAACCTAAAAGCAGCAAATGAACAGGACTCATGGTCATGGACAATAGACCAGTGGTTACGGGGAGGTAGACAGGGTAAAGGGGAGGTAGACAGGGTAAAGGGGGACAAATATGTGGTGACAGACAGAAATCTAACTATGGGAGGAAAAAAAAGAAAAAAAATTAGAGGACAGAATGAGAAAGTCCAACATAATCTAATTGGAATTCCAGAAGAAAATAATAGAAAGAATGAGAAAAAATAATATTTGAAGAGAGATAATGATGGAAAATTTTCTAGAAAGATATTAACTCAGACACAAGCAGAATAAAAATAAATTCACACCTAGACATATCATAACGAAACTATAGGACACCAAAGATAAAGATAAGGTTTAAAATGCAGACAGTGAGAAAATTTAAATTGAGTTTAGTTTGTCATCTCAAAATAAAATGATAGCCAAAGTTTTCAAAAGAAAAAAAAATATTGCATGTTTAGTGCAATATTACCAAAATATTTTGGTAATATTTTTTGAATAATGAGTATAATGAGTATATTACAAGCAGCAGATCCAAGGAAGCCTTCTGATTCCAAAATCTGTGCTTTAAATATCAGATATGCAAACGAAAAGGAATTCAGCCTTAACGAAACTCCTCATGGTGGCATGTGACATGTTACTCACTTTGAAAACAGATAGGATGCAAAGACCCGTTCCTGAAATTCTGATCATGCCTGTATTGCTATAATGGATCCATAGCTATCCTGTCATACTTTAAACTTTGCACAATTCTACCAGAATAATTTACCAGGCTTGCTACCCCACTGATGATAATTTTTGAAAAATTATGTACTTCCCAGCACACCACATCAAAACACAGAGGTATGGAACAGCAATACTGGCTAGTGGTTGCACCCTAGGATTGGCTGGATGTGGGTTTAAATTTCTAGGTATTTGACCTAAAAAAGTTCCTATGTATTTAATCTTCAGTTTTCTCATTTGTAAACTGGAAATAATAATAATACCTACAATTTCTGGCAAGGATTAAAAAAGATGATAGATGCCATGTGCATTGCACAGTACTGACTCAGAATAAGTTGTCATTGAAATTAGCTGTTACTACTAAATATTCCTTCTGTTTCTTCATTTTTCTCTTCTATTGCTCTCAGCCCCTACTCTTGTTTTTCTCATGTCCTGCTGGCTTCTGCTTCAAGGCCAATGATTCTCAAAATGAGGTCCCCACGGCACCAGTATTATCTAGTAATTTCCTAGAAATACAAATCTGGGGGCCTCATCCCAGACATACTGAGTCAGAAACTCTGGAGGCAGAGCCCCAGCAATCTGTGTTTTAGTAAGCCCTCCAGATGGCTCTGTCACACATGAGGACCACTGCTCTAAGCCACTGTACATGTAGTTCAGCTGTTCTCAACAAGTAGGCTTTTTCAAATGTGTGAAGAAGCTTTAATTGTCACACCGTTTGATGATCTTTACAGGAAATTAGTGGGGCAGGAATGATAAATGTCCCAAAATACTTCCTAAACCTTCATCTCCCCCTCACCTATTGAAATCCTGCGCAATTCCCAAGGATTGGCTCCTTCGCACTTCATCTTCTTTATTTAAACCCAGATGATGATCTCTCTTAGGACATGACTATATACATTGTGTGTATTTAATAGTCTTTTATGCATGATATCCGTGAAGGAGAATTCTAATGTCTTCTTTCCTCTGTATGAGGGCAGCATTAGTTGAGTAACTAAAACAAGAGACTAGATAGCCAGAATGCCTGGGTACGAATCCTAGTTCTGTGACTACCTCAACATACAACCTTGGATTTTATTACTTACCCTCTCTGAGTCTCACTTTCCTCATCTGTAAAATGAGGATAGTAATAGTACATAGTCAAAGTGTTGCAGTGAGGATCACATCTTTAGAATAGTGCTTGGCACAAGTAAGCACTATACAGTGTTGACTTAGAATTAAAGTTTTAGGGTGGGTAACAGAGTGCATTTGTCTTCAGTGTCCTTGCTGCGTTTCTTCCTCCTGTTCCTGTGACAATGCAGGTCATAGACTTGAGAATTTAGGATCCTAGCCATCTCTTTCAATTCCTTTCTACTTGAGAGATATAAATGAGGACAAAATTATATTTCCAGAGCCTCTGAGATTCTATTTGATTCATGTTCTTCTTAATGGTTTTGCTCAAAAAGAGCCTTGTTTCCTGCCAAATTCTGATGGCTGTCCTCCATCACCTGCCCTTTTATTTCCCAGAAGCCCACAGGCCATTAGCCTAAGTACGCATCACTGGCAGGGGCCCTACCTTTGGCGGCACTGAGCACAGCATGGGCTGATGAAATGCTCCTTGGAGCCTGCCCATCCAAACACAGAGTGCATCCAAAGCTGGAGCTGGTGACATCTCAGCCTGAGGTGAAAGGAGTTCACAGGGTTCTGGATGGTTATGTAATATGGCAAGAGGAATAGGTGGTGCATAAATGTGGAGAGAGAACATCCCAGGGTAGGTCTGGTTTTGTGAGGGAGCCTGATAGTAAGGAAAGTGAGTTAGGCTCTATTTTACATGTGATGTTACACCAGCAAAGGTGGCCAAAAAGCCCTGTGGGAGAAAAATACTGGTCATACAGCTATTATCTTGGCAAGGAGGAAAAGAATAAAAAGTCTGTGCCTTTGTCCATTTGTTTATGAGGCTCCCTAAAATTAAACTCTCATTTCTCTAAGTAGTCACCTCAGGTAGCAAATTAGTTCACAAAATAATCCAATAAATAAAAAGTCTGGAAAACATTTATGGCAACATCCAATATATATTAAACTATGGTGTCAAATGAGGAAATTCTAGCTATGGCTCTCTGCCTGTTGATTCTGTAGTTAAAGGAGGAAGAGGAGGAGGAAGGGAAGAAAGATTGCAATATTATCTCAGCCAAGACCTACGATGGCAGATCTATCAGGCCCCCAGGCCAATCCTTAGTTTGGCCAGTTTGTGGCTTCCATTTGATCAATTTAACCAGGAGAGCTCTGATTGGTGAATGGACTTATACCAATGAAGCTGACAAGAGAAAGATGAACAAAACCAGACTATTTCTGTTAGTTTAAACTAAGAGATAAAAATTCTAAAGAGACTGACAATTACCAGAGCTGATGGTACCATTTTCAACCCACTTGCAAAAAGTGGACAGAAGGCTTGAATATCCTTTTTTTTTTTTTATAAAACAAGATATGAAATTGGCAATTATTGCTTGAAAATATGCTTAAACTTATTAATCACCGGGGAAATGCAAACAAAAACCACAGTACAATAAGACTGCATATCCACTAGCATGGCTAAAATTAACTAATCATTGGCAGTGATGGATCAAGTGGACTCTTAAACACCCTGGAAAACTTTGACGACATCTACTAAGGCTGAAAGTACACATAACCAAATCCCAACGATTTTACTTTGAGGCACCTACACCACTGAAATGTACCAAAAGGTATGCATATGTATGTTCATAGCAGCATTATTCACAATAGCCACAAGTTGTAAACAATTCAAATGTTTCTTAAAAGTAGAAGGGAAAAATACACTGTGGTATGACTGCAATGGAATTCTATAAAGCAATGAAAATTAAAAAAAAAAAAAAAAAGCATTTCAGCATGTAGTATGAGGGATGAATCCCATAAACCTAAAGTGTATATTATGTGTGATTATATTTACATAAAGCTTAAAAACAGGCAAAACTAATCTATAGTAAAAGAAATCTGAATAGCGATGATCTTTTGGTTGGGAAATAACTGAAATGGATTGAAAGGAGAGGTTCTTGGGTGCTAGTAATATTTTATGTCTTGATCAGGATGGAAGTTACATGAGTATATTCACTTTACAAAAATTAGTTAAGCTGTGTACTTGTGATTTATGAATATTTCTATTTGTAAGCTCTTCATCAGTTGTTCTCAACTGAGGGTAATTTTGCTTTCCAAGGGACATTTGGCAATTTCTGGAGAACTTCTGGGTTGTCACAACTGAAAACATTTATAGACATCTAGTGGTTATAGACCAGGATGTTGTTAAACATCCTATAATAAACAGTACAGCCTCCTACAGAAAAAGAATTATCTATACATCAATAAAAGCTAGTATTCAAAATAAAATACTAGCAAAATAATAATCATAACAATAACAACAATGATAATAATTTGCATGGCTTACACGCAGTAATATAATATATTCCTGATTAAAGCAAAGGTGGCCTTATACTGTATCCATTTGAACTATACAAGTCAGTCCATAAAGATCTATGGCAAAGCCTATAACCAAGACTCAAAGTTCTATGTAACTGCAGAGAAGCTACGTGCTAAGTGAAGGAACAAGAGTTTCCCCATCCCCCCTCCCCAAAAAACTGGAAAAATAAATGCGTTCACTTTCATGATGTTCCATTGAGTGCTCCTAAACTAACTTCTGTGACAGAAGCTACTGGATATTTCGTTCACTTTTGAAACTACAGTGCACTGCATCGGAGTACTATTTGTTGAAATTATGAATGAACGGGTCTCCCTGAGGCCCTCCCAAGCATGCGCATTGTTTTCTAACGCAGTAGTGACTCCTACTCGGCATAACTTCGTCTTCCCAATGTCCCAAGATCCAAAGTTTTCCTTTATTTTTCCTCAACTCAAAATTTATCAAGTTTACCTGTCCTGCATCCTGGTAACCATCTCATTTCTAATATAGTAATACTTGTCAATGTTTTAATTGTGTGGGTAGACTGATATGCTACCATATTTCATAATTTAATTTTAAAAAGAGTTGAATCACAGTTCCCTAACCCAGAGTAGTAACTAATGTCATATATTCTATGTGTTTGAGGCAGGCCCGTGAAGGAGAAAAACAAAGAAGGGCAAAGTGATGTTTCAATATTCCCAAATCAAACACTGAAAAGGCTGCCTTTGGTAGAAAGGGATCGAACTGTGGTATGTACTATGTAGGAAGGAACCTCATGAGAGGGTTCATGCACACTTATCACACATCTAAGGGGTCTTCATTACTTATAGGGATATCAATCCACATTTCGGGTGAAGAGTGTGGAAGCAGGACTAGTCATATTGAAATATTTAGAGACTGACTTTTTGTGTGTGGTAAGCAAAACAATGTCTCCCGTCCCTGAAAGGTATCCGTCATGATTTCTGGAACATGTAATTATGTTAGGTTAAATGGCAAAGCAGGGGACTAAGACTGCAGATGGAATTAATGCTGCAGATTGAATGAAGGTTGCTGATTTTAAAATACAGAGATGATCCTGGATTATCCAGGTAGGCCCAGTGCAATCACATTTAAAAGGGGAGGAAGGAGGCAGAAGAGAATCAGATAGGTGACAACGTTAGTAGGATTTGAAGCTGGAGAAGAGAGTTGTGAGCCCAGCAATGTGGGCAGCTTCTAGAAGGAGGACAAGTCAAGGAAACAGATTCTCATCTAGAGCCTTCAGAAGGAATCGCAGCCTTGCCAACACTTTAAATCCAATGAGAACAATTTTGAATTATAATACAACTTATATTTGGCTTTCATCTAAAGAGAATATACATGCATCCAACCCTCCCCCCCCCACACACACACTTTCAATCTGCAGTCATTTATATTTCTGACCATGACATTTCCCTTCTGATTTGACCTTGTTATCAGAACTCAAGGAGGAATCCTGGGTAGCAAGGAAATGGTTACAGTTACTATGAGTTAATTGAGAGATACCTGAATGGCTGCACAGGCATTGTCTGCATTGGCTGGGGTTAAAATTGAATTGTACAAATAGAAAAAAACTTGTTTACTTTCTGGCAAAGAGGATATGTGCAGAAAAAAGTAGTCCTTTTGCTGACAAAGTTAGTAATCTGCAGATTTGCAAAACTAGGGCATAAAATACACACAGGTGCAAATAGATGTCTGTAAATATAAAAGTGAAACAAGTAATTTGAGGTTTCTGGGAGAGAGCCAATTAATTAACTCCATCTCCAGAAATACTGCAAAGCCAGTCTATGATCCAGACTGAAGAGCTAAACCATGCACTGAGTAGCAACCAAAGGGTGGCTTAGGGAAGCAAAAATACCCACCATCCTCATCAGCCCCATCACCCAAGTCACTCTAAATAAACACCAAACCCAAGTAAAAACATGATTACTATGTAAACACAGCTTTACTCTACCATGAAATAAATACACTTTCTACATAAAAGCAGCATGTTTATCCTCCAAAATTAGCTTCAGAGGAGTCCTTTACCTACCTCCCATTCCCAATCGCAGACCCACACCCTTCCTTTATGGAAATTCTGGAGATGCCATAGCATGCATGTATCAAAGTTACTTTTCTTTCTTTTCACTAAGTACAAGTGAAAACATGAAATAAGTGGTATATCTAAGCAACAATGAGATGCCAAGAACGTGGAAAGAAAATGAACAAAATTAGCTTCAATACAGTGGCTCAAAGCTGACTTATATAAGGTTGCCTTCAAAACAAAGATTTAGGGCAGCAATCCCTGGTTATAAGCAGATTTAGGGAATTAGCATATTTAAAGAAACAATGCACCGATCAGAAGGGGCTGTCCAGAAAGAAAAGTGTCAAAATATAACAGAGACGCAAATGCTGGCTGGGCTGTCGCAACCACTGTCCAGGAGGGTGGCTATGTGAGGTATGTGTTCCAGGTTACAACCCTGGGATGGAAATGGCTGTCAGTCCATCATATACTTATCAAACTACATAAATAATCCAGCTAATTCCCTGATTTGGATTATCTACTCACCGAGTAAGCTTTTGATCATTGTCTTAGCCAATTTGGGCTGCTATAACAAAATACCACAGATTGAGAGGCTTTTATGTAACAAAAATTTATTTCTCCCCAATCCGGATGCCGGGAGATCTCAGATCAAGTCACCAGCATGGTCACAGTCTGGTAGACGCCCTCTCTTGGTTCACAGCTGGTGCCTTCTCATTATGTCCTTATGTGGTGAAAGGGACCCAAGCCCCAACTTCTAACACTATCATCTGGGAGTCAGAATTTCAACATCTGAATTTTGAGGGGAAGAAAACATTTAGACCACAGCAATTATAAAGTGACTATAGGAAGAGAATGCACTAATTAGCAATCAGGAGAACTTTATCAGCCTAAAATACTTATGTTCTTATCATAAATCCATATATTGTTTTTCTAGTTTAATTTGAACTATGTACCAACTTCTACCTGATTAACATTTACCCCATAAGAGCTCCAGGAGCCCTTAGCTCTTTGTCTTTAAGAAAAGGATTTTGCCAACTCTCAGACAGATGAGAGGTCGTAATTCCTATCGCAGCATGAGTCTTACCCACAGAATGGCTGCGATACTTTCAAAGTCTTCTTAGACCATCTGGGATAGTGTTCATGTTCCACCAAGGCCACCTTGTTTTGAACCAGTTACAAGCTATGTGCCACTAAAGACCTTTTCTCAAGGAAACCCCAAGCCTGCTCTTCCAAAACATCTCATTTTCCAATCTGCTGGGAAGTATGCACGACTAAGTAAACAAGGAAAGGGAGACTTATTCATGAATAGAAAATTAAAACAAAAAAGAATTGGCTAGAAATTGAAGAGGACACCCTAGAGGGGTTTGTCTCAAGAAGAAACACGAGACCAAATCACACAAGCTCTTGACGGATTCCAGCTCAATCACATGCAATGACCTTTGTGGCCTGGAGGAACCACTAGCATTAGCTAGCTTAAATCAAATTTGATGTGTTTTCTGGCTAATAAAAACATTAGTACTTATGACTCTAACTTTTACTTTTAATTAAATTATTTTTTAAGAATGCTATTTAAATATGTACAAACATAAACCTGGGTGTAAGTTCCTTATGCTCAAACAACTATAAACTTATAGAAACAATATAATTCAAATTAATTATATTTATTCAATGTGACAGATGATGTTACTTTGCTGAAACAAAATCACTCTTTACTCTGTGACTATGTACTGGATAGTGAATGCCAGAGCACGAATCTTTTAGGTTTGGCAGCCTGTGCTACTATGCACTATGAGAGAACTTTATGTTCCCAGTACAGTTCCTTACTTAAGCTACTATGAAACTTGTTCACAGCCTGTATCTTGATGCCATTGGCTTTCACTAATACGTATATTTTTTTCTCCCTCTTCTTACCCTTTCTACCTGAGGCCAATGAAGTTATAAACCCAAAAGCCCAACTCCAACACAGAATTGTGTTGTGTTATTCAGGTTGTCATGTGATAGCTCAGAATGTGTTTATATTTTGGTGCTTTGATTATTTTCAAATGAAATACAAATTTTAATTCAATTACTGTGGAGAACTTGGACACTGTAGTTTGAGGAACTAGTGGAATCTAGTCTCTTGACAGAGAACCATGTCATGCTTTCACTCCCTCCGTCCAATGTGCGAGAAATATGTAAAACACAAAATCAACATTTCCTTTGTGCTCTGAGCTCACAAAATGGTTGAGGCAACCTGTGCCCTTCACTTTGATTTTGCACGCCACATCTCTGAGCTTCTTTTTAAGTAAGGTTACGTAAATTGCCTGGGGGAATACTCACAACACCAGATCCGCCTTCTCCTCAAGGAAAGATAAAAGCTGGAAAAGAGTGAGGTTTGAGTCCTCGTACCTATTCCTTTTCAGTTTTATAAAAGAGCAATAGCCTTTCTCGAAACATAGTAGAATGGCGGGCAGGACTAGAAAAGCTCTCAAACTCTTTATTTTCTCCCTACTCACGCCTGCTGGAGCAGAAGACTTATATCAGGCTTTGCTTTTTATTTCATTTTCCCCTTCCTTGGGAAGTGAAATAAACTTTTAGAAATGGGAGGATACAAATATTAAATTTTATAAATTTGAAACATTGGTTATGAGAATATCTCGCATATCTACATCAGTTTTGCATGTAATCAAATAATTTGGGAGTAAAGCAGGGGTCCAGATGATGCTCTCAGAAGCCAATGAATTCTTTCCTCCAAATGCCCACCAATTTAAAATGCCACCTTTACCATATACATATTTCCATATAAATTCAGTTCAATTGTTAAATCCCACGCTGCCATTCATCAATCAGTCTATTCCTAGGAACATTAAACTGTTTTAAATATATAAACAGGTAACGACCTTCTGTATCCGACCTCTTTGACTTTTTATGAAGATTTCACCTTCTTCACATTTTTAATCTATACCTTGGTCTTTAAGCCTTCTGTTGAAAAAAAATTAACAATCATGATTTTTTTATATAAGAACTATTTCTTATTTCCTCCTTCCTTGCAGTCTATTCTTGTCTTAAGGATGAAATAAATGTCCTAAATATCTCTAACAATAATAGGTTAGAATGTTCTAAAGGTTTTTTTGTTTGTTTGTCTCCTGAATCAAGAGTTCTGATTTTTTCCTCCATCTCTAGGTTTTTGCTACTACTTTTCCTTAAACATCTAGATAGTCTTGATTGTCTCACTTAATCTGATCCAATTTTCTTTCTTTCTTCCAGAAATGCTTTTATTCCCTTCATTTCTATTTTATTCCCATCATTTCTATTCCCTATAGCACTATTTTTCACAGCATTTTTATGGATGTACAGATTCTAAAGTATCTTTTCTTTGATTTCATCAAGAATTTGAGAAGAAGATGCAGTTTACCATACTGTATAACTTAGTAAATTTTTAAAAGAAAATTTTTAAAAGAAAATTCTTTAATTAATGTTGGCAGAAATGTGGAGACTTTATATTTCATTCAAGGGTATAATTTCATCCAAATGTTCATTTATCGAAAATGTCATCTTTATAATATACTAAGCTCTTTTATAAATGTAGGTTTATTTCTGAACATCATGTGATCCTATTGACCTATTAATCTATTCCTATGTCACTAACACAGTTTTTAATTAGGTACTGCTTTAATTACTACCATTTGCCCAGCAGATATTCGCTTGTAAGTTGGAAGGGATTGTGAAAAACAAATGGTAATAATACAGATCTTTAGTAAACCTTGAAATATCATTTCCTCCATAGAAACATTCTTGGTGAGCAGAAAAAACAAGTGATTACATGAGATTGAGAACATTTCCTCAGCATTTATAATAACGTATTTTGTCTCAAAGTGTATATAACATATAATATCTTCATCAATGTTATATTTCTATAATGTCTTTAAAAATAGTGATCAATATATCTATTAATATCTCCACTTTACAGAAGAAGAAACTAAAGCCTGGAGAACTTAAGTGACTCACTCAAGTTTACCTGACTCACAAGTGGTGGGACTCGAACCCAGCTCTTGCTTTAGATCTCAGTCTCTCACCGCTATACAAGTCCTAATTTTCATTCACACAGTGAAGGTTCTTTGTTCATTTATTAGAATGTCTTTTATCAACTAGCTTGTATTTTTGCTCCAAATGACTTAGAAAACAAGTCTATTGCTGACTGTCTACTCTTGGAAGGCAGAAGTGTGTCTGCCTGACCATGTGTTCAGAGCAAAGCAACTCAAACACTATGACATCTGCATGGGATGGACACAGCTTCCTGAAGGTCAATCTTTGTTCCCCACGCCAAAAGGTCACTGTGCCCCACAGGCTTTAGATTGCCACCTTTTGTCTACTCCTTGCTATACATATTTATGCCACAAACTTAAATAGATTTTTTTTTCTGTATGTACACAATGAATACTTTTTACAATTATGTAAAAAAAAAAGTTTATCAGAAGTCAAAGACAGAAGGAAAATAGAGAAATGAAAATGTTTAATTAATGAGGCAGTCCTATGGAAAAATTATTTATTTTAAAATCTCTGGTAGTATCATTGCCTTTACAGTTTTAAAAGTAATTTTTATTAATTTAGTTTATTACATGTGATTTAAAAAGAGGCATCAGGGATTAAAGAATAATTAAGTATTGTCCTCCAAAATGTACAGTAATTTATCTTAAGAGTTTCACTTCTCCTTTGTCCTCCCTCTAACTAAGGCCTAAGAATGTATAAAATGGCCAAAAAGAAGAAGCTGGGGAGTGAAGGGCCTGGATAGCGACAACCAAAGAAACAGATGGGAGATGGATATCATAAAAGCAAACTAAAGAAAGGAATCAGGGAGTGAAAAAAACAAACAAATAGATCTTTTCTGCTTTCAAATACTCCAAAAGGGAAAGGTCATAAAAAGAAAAAGAGGAAAAACTGCTTGAAGTAAGTCTAAAGGCCCAGGAAGGGTAGGAAAGGAGGAGGGCAAGATTAGCAAGAGAGATAAAGAATAAAGGGAAATGAATGGATTGAAAAAATAAACAGGAAATTCATTTGAAGAGGACAGGGAGGAAAGAATAACAGCTGAGCTTTGAGGGGTATGTTGGTCAAATATAATTGTTTTATGCTTCCATACAGTTGGCTGCTGCAAATGTGAAACAGCCACATTTCTAAATACCCAAGGAAAAGAGCTCACGCCCATGTGAAAATGAAAACTAAACTCATTTTATTTCCAGGCTTCTATTTCTTTTCCCTTCCTCATTTCTCAGTGGCCTCACAAGTTTAAACATAGAGGTATTCATAGCAATTTAATTTGGTTACAAAGACTCAAAGGGTGAAAAATTTTAGCTTGATCACCAAAGCCCAGGTCCCAGAACACCAAATTCAGAGAGACCAATGACTCAATGACCAAATCCAAAGCAAAAATAATTATGTAAAACTTGGAAATATAGCAAGAAGATGACTGCCAGCTCTTTCATGATCATA
Organism: Pteropus vampyrus; assembly: GCF_000151845.1. Classification (NCBI taxonomy): domain Eukaryota; kingdom Metazoa; phylum Chordata; class Mammalia; order Chiroptera; family Pteropodidae; genus Pteropus; species Pteropus vampyrus. The sequence continues at coordinate 713,528 of NW_011889035.1, read as the reverse complement.
TTAAAGCAATTTCTAACAAACCTGGTGTGTGCTTCCTGATTCTCTAGGGCTGTCGTATAGTTTGGCTTAATATTTATCATTAGTTAGGGCTCAGACTCTCTATAAAGTTAAGTGCTGACTTATAAAAAGATTGGTAAGTGGTGAGATATCTTCATCTAGTGGAGATAAAAGTGATAAATGCCCAGTAAAAAAAATAACCTTAGAGTTTACCATTTTATTGGACTCCTAGGGTGTTAACAGTTTTGTATATAATTCAACAACCTTATTTCATCATTCTTTCTTTCACCAACTATATATACTTCTTTCTCTCAGAGTCTCCTTTACCATCCTGCATCTTCCCTCATTGATAAGTTGAACAAATCTTTGACATGTGCTCCATACATTTTGTACATTTTTAAATGTTTAAAATGTGTACTTTGACAATATTAACAATAATAATAACACCTATTTAGCTATCACTTACTACAGGCCAGACATTGTATAAAGTAATGTGAGCATCACTTCATTTAATCCTCACAATAGTCTTGTGAGTTTGGGTAAACTGAGGCACAGAAAAGCTAAGCATTGTTTTTCAAGATCATCCATGAGCAGAGGAAGGATTAGAACTCTGGACTGATTTAGTAAGAATCCTGCAATCTTGCTATTGCATTGTATCTTTCTGCTGAAGTACAGTAGCAAAGCATGACATGGGCAGGGTCCTAGCAAGGACAAGGAGGTTCTAGAAAGACACTGAAACTGAAGGTTGAGTGTTAAGGGTGGGAGGCAGTTGGTAGAGCAGGAAAAGCTGTTAGAGAACTAATATATGCAGATCTTGAAAAAAGGAGGCACCATTACCTCCATTTAACAGATGATGAGACTGAAATTCAGACAGAACAGGTTACCTTTCCCAAGTCACTCTATAAATAAGAAACTGAGCAAGGATGTGATAGCCCATCACCAGACCCCAAGCCCAGGACACTTTCTAATGCTCCCCTGTTTCTTAACAGATGGTCAGCAAGTTTAGCCTCATTTGTTCCACTTCTTAGTTCCAAACTATGGTTACAGCTGTCATTATTGCCCCTTTGTCCTGGATCTATTTGGCTTTGAGATTTTTATCTTCCCACTTTTGTCTTTGACATAATGATCAGGCAACATTTAATTTGGTCTCTGGTTCTCATTTATTTTTCTGGCACTGATCCCAGAGATCAACTGAAGGGAGCAACAAATAGTCATAAGATATCAATGGCCTGATTTCTATCAGGGCTGTCAGACACTAGAGTTCATCTTTCTTTTCTTTAACCACGCCCCCCTCCCTTACAGTACAACATATGGACACAAATTTGTAGATCTGCTACTCACTTGCCTGCAATACCGGTTTTATACCACAGAATTGGGCATGGTTAATGGTAAGGATTATGCCAATGGACTTCTCAAAACAGTAAACGCACAGCAAGAATTCTGTCTGAAACCAATGGTTACCTGAACTTTTTACACAGGAGTCATAGCTATTTAGAAATTAGGAAGGGGATAAAATTGGCCCCAACATCCAGATTTTTGTTTGCCAATTTTAGCTCCATAAGTACCATCTAACAGAACTCAACATAAGACTTTATTTAAAAATATCAATTGATGGCAATTAATCTGAGAACAAAGAAACCTATAAACTTAGTCACCCTGAGCTACTTACATATGTTTTTTTTTTCCAAAAACACAACTCAGTTTTGTTTAGGACCCTGACCAACTCACTTTTCCTCTCCAGATATTAATGCCTTCACCTAAATTAGAATTTTGAGCTCGTAGGTCTCTTCCAATTCTAATTCTCTGTGATTCTGTGTTACTTCTATGCTTTTCCTGCCAATGATCTAGGTAAGGCAACAATTTCTGCTGTGCATTCTCTTACTACAGATAGTATTGAGAATTCACTCAAATTCTCTTTAGTAGGACAGATCACTGAAATAAAACAGAAGAAGGGGGAGTAAGAAAGAATAGAGTGGCAAAAGTTAGAGAAATCAACATTTATAGAGCATCTATTATATTTTAAGCATTGTGTTGGAAATTTTTAGATCAGTAGTCTCACATTTAACTGTCATAAGAACTCTAAGAAGAAGCTGTTATTGTCTCAATGCAAAGAAACAAACAAATAAAAACTGAGGCTCAGTGAAAGCAAACAACTTTCTCCATGACACTCGGCTAATAAGTGGTGCCAAAATTTAAACCCGAATTTGCCTTGATGTCAAAGCTCATGTGCTTTTCATCATGCCCTTTAGTGTCTTCACATTTTATTAGCTGCTTTAAAGTAAGTGCTGAAAAATATTTCCTTTGTAGTTAATTCGCTTGACAAATCTAAAGGAAATTTAAATCAGTATGATCGATTTTCATTGGGTATCCACTATGAGCTCTTCTAGGCACTGGATATATGTTAGTATTAAAAAGAGTCAGTGTCCCTCCCCTCATTAAAGCTCATGGTCCAGTGGGAAAGACGAAGTCTAAGTAAGAAATAACAAGTTGTATAAGAAGAAAGGAGCTCAGAGAACACAGAGTAAGGAGATCAAAAGTAGATCTAGAAGGTAAAACAAAAAGTGTTAAGAAAGTAATATTTGAACTAATGACTGAAAAATGAAGAATAGGTGAGCTGTCATTTCAGTCATGAGGAGCAGCATGTGTAAAGTTTTGGAGGTAAGACAGTAGGAGGTTCAAGCAACTGCCACACCAGATTGCTATGAAGATTCGTTGTTGGATGCAGCGAGTTTTCACTGAAAAACGTGTGTGTGTGTGTGTGTGTGTGTGTGTGTGTGTGTGTACCCCCACACACATGCATATAGAAAAAGAAAAAATGGACCATAGAGTCAAGTTGATTCTTCTTCAAAGTACATTTATTTCAGTTGTTTTCCAAGAAGTAAATCATTACTTAAGCCAATTAGTAAAATCCACAGGTTCTCCATAAATATTTATCATTGTCGTCATCATCATCACCATCATGATTAACTGCATTACTGAAGGGTTAAGCACACAATAAGCAGATATATTTCCTAACTCTAAAAATTTTAAAGCCAATAGTTACTACTTAAGGGTTGGTTATATGGACAAGGTGCCTACTTGGGAGATGAATTATGAGGAGCTTTCCAGAGCAAAGAGTCTATGGTTCTATAAGAAAACACCAATGACCTAGGAAGAATCTGGCAAACATTCACAAATTGAATGATTTTAAAATCAGGTTAATATATTTAAATACTATTCAGAAAAAGTATAAATTCTCTCTAAGAGTGATCACCCATGAGAGGGTATAAGAAGACACAGAGACAAGTGTAGAAAGTTTGGATAAAATGGATGGTAATAAGGGCATTAAAAGTCTTAAAAATTTAAGGAAAAATTGAGTATTAAGGTTAAAGGAAAATATCAATTTCTAGTTACCATGGAGTAACAGGGGCAGGATTTATGCTCCCACTTGAAACAACTAAAAATCTTGACAAAAATAAAGGTATCTCTTTTTAAGAAGCACATAAGCATTTGACATTAGGCAACCAAAGTCAGTGATTCCTAAAACACAGTAAACAAATGAGGAAAAAACCACAACTGCCCAAGCTTGGGAGAATGTTCCCAGGCTTGGGAGAATGTTCCCAGGCTGAGGAGCAGAGAGAAGAAACCTAGATAGATAGATCTCAGTGGTCTTGCAGATGAAGCTGAGAGTCTGAGGAAGACAAGACAATTACAATTCTCAGAACAAAGTAAAATTGAGGAGAGAACTGAACAGAAAGAAACAGCAGAGATCTGCAGACAGTCTCCCTCTATTATTCAGCAGAATACTTAATCGGTACATGTATTTGAGGTGTCTAAGGCTAAGGAAAGAACCATTAACAAGGATTAGAGGAAATTGTCTGGGAACTGTGCCTGTTCTCACCAGCAAGGCTAGAAAAACTTATTATATGTGAGGCATTGGGCAAAGTACTCAGGAAGGCCTTTCCTCAGTCATGGGAATAATTAGCTTTAGAATGATTCCTGTTCCTGTCCCACCTAACAAACTATAAAAGCAAGATCCAAAAAGATCAAATTCTCTACAAGTAGCTTAACTACATCTCAAAGTAAGGTAAAAATCAAGAATTATTGAAATATAAAAATACCCAGAATTCAAAGAGGTAAAACTCACAATATCTGGCATCTAATAGAAGATCATCAGCCATATAAAGTCAGGAACATATGACCCATAATTTAAAGAAAATTTAATCAATCAAAATCAACTTAAAATGATGTACATATTAGAACTAGCAGATAAGAACATTAAAATAATTAGATAACTGTATTCTATATGTTCGAATTTTAAGTACATAGATAAAGATGTTAAAAAGAACTAAATTGATTTTTTTTAAGACCCTTTTTAGAGCAGTTTTATGTTCACAGAAAAATTGAGGGAAAGATAGAGATGCCTCATATACTCTCTGACACTACACATGCCTAGCTTGCCCCACTATCAACACCCCCCACCGGAGCGGTACATGAATTACAATTCATGAACCTACACTGACACATCCAAATCACCTGAAGTCCATAGTTTACATTAGGGTTCACTCTTGGTGTTGTACTTTGTATGAGTTTGGAGAAACGCATAATGACATACGTCCATCATTATGATATCATAGAGTATTTTCACTGCCCTAAAAATCCTCTATGCTTTGCCCATTCATTCTTCTCCTCTCAACCTAGATCTCCTTACTATTTCCATAGTTTTGCCTTTTCCAGAGTGTCATATAGTTGGAATCATACAGTATATAACCATTTTAGATTGGCTTCTTTCACTTAATGATATGCATTTAAGTTATTTCCATGTCTTATTATGGCTTAATAGCTCATTTCCTTTTAGAGCTAAATAATATTTTATTGTTTGGGTATATCACAGTTTATTTATCCATTCACCTATTAAAGGACATCTTAGTTGCTTCCAAGTTTTAGCAATTATGAGTAAAGCTACTATAAACATCCATTTATGGACATAAATTTTCAACTCCTTTAGGTAAATACCAAGGAATACAGTTGCTGTATTGTATGGTAAGAATATGTTTACTTTTGCAAGAAATCACCAAACGCTCTTGCAAAGTGGCTGCATCATTTCGCATTTCCACTAACAACATATGAGAGTTGCTCCACATACTCACCAGCATTTGGTGTTATCACCATTCTGAATTTTGGTCATTCTAATAGGTGTGTAATGGTGTCATGTTTTAATTTGCATTTCCTTTATGACATATCATGTAAAGTATCTTTTTATATGCTTATTTGCTATCTGTTTATTTTCTTTGGTGGGGTGTCTGTTAAGGTCTTTGGCCCATTTTTCAATCAGATTGTTTGTTTTCTTCAAGTTGAGTTTTAAGAGTTCTTTATATAATTTGAATACACGTATCAAATGTGTCTTTTAAAGATATTTTCTCCCAGTCTGTGGCTTCTCTTCTCATTCTTTTAACATTGTCTTTCATAAGCAGAAGTTTTAAGTTTTAATGAAGTCAACTTTATAGATTATTTTGTTCATAGATTGTGTCTTTGGTGTCATATTTTAAAAAGTCGTCACCATATGCAAGGTCATCTAGAATTTTCCCTGTTATCTTCTAGTAGTTTTATAGTTTTCCATCTTACATTTAGGTCTATGATCCATTTTGAGTTAATTTTTGGGATGGGTGTAAAGTCTGTGTCTAGATTCTTTTTTTTTTTTTTTTGCATGTGTATGTACAGTTCCAGTGCCATTTGTTGAAAAGAATACTTTTGCTCCATTATATAGCCTTTGCTCCTTTGTGAAAGATTGGTTGACTCTGTTTTGTAGGTCTATTTCTGGTCTCTTTATTTTGTTCCATTGATCTATTTTTCTATCCTTTCACCAGTTTCTTGACTACCAAAATTGAACTTTTAGAGATAAAAATTATAATGCCTGACATGAAAAATATAATGGATTTAATTAATAGCCAATTAGACATTGCAGAAGAAAAGATAAGTGAACTTGACAGCATAGCAATAAAAGTCATACAAAATGAAATAGAGAGAAAAAAAATCCATAAAAATAAAAGGAGCAACAGTGAGCTGTGAGTTAACTTCAAGTGGCCTAATATACAGTTAATTAGAGTCTTTGAAGAAGGTAGAGTAGAGACATAAAATATATTTCAATAAATAATGACCAGAAATTTTCCAAATTTAATGAATGTCATAAATCCAAGCTCAAGAAATCTCTAGCAAGAAATATGAAGAAAAACACACCCTGGCACATCACAATTAAATTGCTCAAAATCCGTAATGAAGAGAAATCTTAAAAGTGGTCCAAAATGATGCTATATATAAAAGAAAAAATGACATTATAATTCTCATTGGAGACAAAAGTGAGAAGACAGCAGAGTATTACCTTAAAATCCTTAAAGAAAAATTTGTCACTCTGGACTTCCATAAACAGCAAAAATGTCGTTCAAAAATTAAGGTAAGATAAAGATACTTTAGACATAAAAATCTGAATAATTCATTACTCACAGATAATTTTATTTAAAAAATGTTGAAGAAATTTCTTCATTTGGAAGGAAAATGTTGACCAGGTGAAATCTGAATGAAGAATTAAAGTGGATGAAATATAAAACATTTTTAAGTTATTTAAATCTGTTTAACATTATTATATTTTCAAAAGATGATTGACTAAACAAAAATAATAACAATGTTGTACAGAGTTTATAACATGCAATAGGAAAAAGCATGGCAACAGTAACGAAAAGGCCAAGAGGGAGAACTAGAAATATACTATTGGAAGATTCTTATACAATATGTGAAATGAATGTAATATCAACTACTTGATGGTTGACTGTGATAAATTAAAGATATAGATTAAAAACCCTAAAGCAACCATCAAAATAACAAAACAAAGAGTTATAGTTAGTAAATCAACGAAATAGAAAAATGGGATTCACACACGAAAAAAGATTAATTAATTCAAAAGAAGGCAGAATAACAGGAAAAGGGGAACAAAGAATAGATGGGACAAATAAAAAACAAGTGGAGAGATGATAGACTCACACTAATCATATCAATAATTACATTAAACATTGATGTTCTAATATCCCAAGTAAAGACAGAAAATGTCAGATTAGAGTTTTTTTTAAAGGAAAACACAACTACATTCTGGTTGTAAAAAGTATATTTTATATGTAAAGATGTAAGAAGCTTAAAGGTAAAAAGATACATCATGCTTACTCTAATCAAGGGATAGAAGAAGGGTCTATGTTAATATTATAAAAAGTAAATTTCAGAGCTAATGGTAAAAATTTCATTTCATAATGATAGAGGTCAAGTTGTCAAAAGGACACGACAATCTTTAACATTTATGCTAATAAAAGAATTTTAAGACCATGAAGCAAAAAATGATAGAATTCAGAGGATAAATAGCCAATCCACAATTAGTTTCAGAGATTTAAATACCCGTTTTAATAATTGATGGAACAAGTAAATAGAAAATCAGCAAGGACATGTACACTTGAACAACATTATCAATCAACTTGATCTGATTGACGAAATGAATAAATTTAGATAAAATGGACCAGTTCCTTGTAAGACACAAACCATCAAGGCTTACTCTCAAGAGAAGTGCCATACAGTAAAAAAAATGAATTTATGGTGAAAAACTTTCTCACAAAGAGAACTCCAGCCATGAGTACTTCATCAGTGAATTCTACCAAGCTTTTAAGAAGAAATATCAATTCTACACAAAGATTTGTAGTAATTTTATTTGTATATTCCAAAACTAGAAACAACCCAAATGTCCATCTATAGATTAATGCATAAACAAATGAAATAAAAGGGAATGAACTATTGATAAATGCAACAATACAGATGAATTTTAAAATAATTATGTTGAATGAACAAAGCTATGCAAAAAAGAGCACGTATTACATGATTCTAGTAATAAAAAATTGTGAAAAAGGAAAACAATCTATAGCTAACAGAAAGCGAATCAGTGATTGGTGAGGGGAGGTGGAAACGGGGAGGAGGAGGGATAACTAAAGAGAACGAGAAAACTTTTGATGGTGAGGAACATGTTTATTTATCTTGACTGTGATGTTTTCATGAGTTTATAATGTCAAAACATCAAATTATACACTTTAAACATGAGAAATTTATACCAATAATGTCTCAACAAAGCTGTTTAAAAGAGTAGTGGAAGAAGACACTATAAAGAAGAATAATTTAGAGGAATAGACTGGAGATAGGCTCCTAATCAATGCTGACCTTGCAGTCTAGCCAGAATGTTTTTCCTTGGGTGTCATTAATATTTTTGTTTTACTGAAACAAACTACTTCTACCTTGAGTGGATTAATTAGTAACCTTGTTTAAAATAGGAAATAACTCTAAATGGTTAAAGTATATTGGTCATTCTTCCCTAAGTAAGAACTACTTTAACATGATCGCTTTTCCTGATTCTTGGGAAATAGTAAATGCACACTAAGGAAAATGTTACTATTCATGAGTTACCATTATTGCAACAGCATTGAAAATAGCATTTATTGAGCATTTATAACAAGCCAAACACTGCTAAGCACTTCATGCAGAATATTATATTTGATTCTCACAACTTTCTGAGTTAGGTACAATTATTAACCCCATCTGAAAGGATAAACAAAATCTTAGAAGAATTATTAAGTAACCTACTTAAAGTCAAATGGCTGATAAGTTATAGAATCAGAACTTCAATCCATATCTTTATTTCTTTCTTTCACCCCTCTGCCCTAAACCCTTCAATGATTCCAGTCTCACTCAAAGTAAAAGCCAGAGATTTTACAATCATGTGCAAGGGCTCCCCATCACCTCACCTCCTATTTCCTCTTGACTGTACTCCTTCTAGCTCACACTATTCCAACTCACAGATTTCCTTGCTGTTTTTCAGACATGCTGTGCAAATTCCTCAGGGTCTTTACAGTGGTTATTCCCTCTAGGGCTACTGTGTGTATTTGCACAATTTGGGCTCTACGGGTCTCTATGGGTTGCTATTCTGAGGCCCTGATTCCATCTTCCTGCAAAGCTGTTCTCTAATATATGCACATGATTTGCTCCTTCATCTCCTGCAGGTCTTAGCTTAAATTTTAAAGTCTCAGTGAATAAAGCTCATATCCCAATATGAATCTCTCTTTCTTGCTTAATTTTTCTCCATAGCAATTAATGTCATTCTGAGTAAAGAAAATTTTAAATTTAAATGAGCACATTTTATTGTTTATCTATATTGTGGACAGCCAGTTTTAAGTACAAAATAAGAGCACTTAATTTGTGTGCAAAATCACTCAAATCAAACAATCCACAGTTCTTAGTTTGTACATATTTCTTTATTCTTATCAGAAGAGTAAAAACACTTCATGAAACTAACTCAACTGTTTCTATTTCACTTTTTCATACATGCACATTCTCCCAATTCCCTCTACCCTTACTTTACTGATAAGCAAGGAATAACAAATAAGAAAAGGAATCAAGAGCTGCCTTATCTTCTTTGTTTCTTCTATGTCATCATTTTCAGTGTAAGTGGTTGGCTAATACCAGGAAGTAACACAATTAAGAGAGGATAAGACAGAGTTCCTTGGTAGTTCATGTTTCTTAGAATGCCATTACCTTCTTTCTGCCTTTGAAGCAAGTTATGATTCAAACAGAAAGCTTTCTTTAAATGGAAAACTTTCTTGTCAGTGCCCCTGCTTACTCGGGCTTAGATTGAACACACTTACCCTGTACTTGCTCTAAGTCTTGTTGATCTCTCATGTTTGTGAGCCCACCAGAATTTTGTGCTCACGGGGCATTGCAAATTTTGTATACATCTGGGACAGGAAGAGATGATGGACAAACATATTGCATGTATCTCCTCTGCTCATGTACATGAATCATTGTCCCACCAAACTTTCACTTATAAAATTCAAGTTCAAAAATAAATATTTTTTAAGAATTTCAAGATGGCAACAAAAATGCTTGAATCCTGGACCAAATCACCATCGATCCTTTCCTGAAAAACTGTAAAAGCATCCCTAAATGTTCTCTCTGCTTCCACTCTTCCCAGACTCCAACCTTCATTCTAGTCTTCACATAGCTACTGGATTGATTGAAAAAACTAATAAACTGATCATGCCATTCTTTTACTCAGAATTCTCTGTTACCTTCTCCTTAACCAGGCATCCCCCAGGCCTTCTTCCAGTCCCTTGAAATGTTCATTTTCATATTAGAGCCTTGGAAATTGCTATTCTCTCTGCTTTTAGTTTCATGTGACTGCTTTCTTCTTACCATTTAGGAATCAGCTCAAAATGTACCTTCCATATTAGTTAAATAAATTACGAAATAGCCATAAAAGGAAATACTATACAGAGATTTCAAATGAAAAATATAATGTATATAGACATGGAAGAATATTTTAACACATTAAGTGTAGGAAGCAGTTTGTAAAACAATATGTATAATAACATCCTATTTTTGTTTTATAACAATTAAAGAGTATATACTCACATGTATCTCCTTTGCTCATGTACATGAATCATGTATTTTAGTAATTTTTTAGAGGCGATGTTTCAGATGACTTTTTTCTTCTTTCTTTTTTATATTTTGTAATTTTTCTGCAGTGAATAAGCATATTTCATGTAATTTTTGAAAAAATAAGTAAACAAAAATTTAATACAATAAGAAGTAACCTCCTTTCTTGAACCACTTTAGCTAAACTAATGAACTCTCCTCCTATCTTATTCTTTCCAAAGGAACTAATCATATGTGGATTGCACAAAAAAAAAATAATTGTTAATATTAATGAGCATTTTCTTGGTGTCAGGCATGTTTTTAGGTACTTTAAACTCATTTTTAAATCCTTACAACTAATCCATGGGTTAGGTGTTATCATCATCATCATCATCATTGTCATTATTTTTTCTTTTACAGAATAAAATGAGATATTCAAGATGTTTAAGGCTTAGATTATTTAGACATTTGGCCCAAAGTTTCACAAACTGTAAATTGAAGAAATGGAATCAAAATTCTCTGTCTGCCTCAAAAATTTATACTACATAATCTCTCCTTGCTCCAAGAGAATGTTCTCAATATTGGTTAGCACATATTTTCTCAAGAAATTAACACAAAATGGAATAGTTATAAAAGCCTAACCCATGAAATTTAGTACCCAAATTTTGTTGCAGTCAAAAGAATATAGTCAAGCATAAAAGTAATTTAAAAATTATTTAGAATTTCCTAAATACCACAAATAAGATTAAAGTTTGGAGCTATATTTCTTTAACATTTTTTGGTCCTTGAAACCACTATTTTCATCCCTCCAGGCTCACACTTTTCTCCTCAAAGGCCAAGTACCCTTATTTCTTCCCTTCTTCCTTCTTCCTCTTCCTCTTGATTTCCCAATAAGGAGTGACCAACCAAAGTCACAACTCTTTTGAGTAGGCAGAAGGAGATTAAAGTACTCATTCCAAGAATTTTTCCCACTACATAAGAGTGTAATCACTGTCATATGCAGTTATGATTATTTCATTACCAAAAAGTATTATTTTACTCAGAAATGTTAGGCACTATGGAATATCCTTTGAGTACTCCGTTTAGACTATAAATGGGAGATAAATAAAGTCAGGGGTAGAACTGACTTCACAGAGGAAGTATAATCGGAATTAGAACTTGGCAGTTAAATGGCATTTAAGATGTGCAAAGAGTGAAATGAGGGCTTCTGGAAGAAGAGCAAAAGTACCAACATGGGAATAAGTAGACTTAAGGGATGGGTATGAACAGGTGCTAGGTTACCTGCCTAGTGGAGTTTCATTAAAAACAAACAAACCAACA
>NW_011889035.1:690380-700376 GCF_000151845.1 Pteropus vampyrus | reverse complement strand
AACAACAACAACAAAAAAAACACTTTTAGAATATTTATTCACACTTATCCCTCAGAAATAAGTAAAAATATCCTCTGGGAAATCTTAATACAGATTATAAACTAATGAATCATAAAGGGAGTCTAAGGATGATAATGAGTCTGGTTACTGTAATCCAAAATAATGATTTTATGTTTGGTTAAACATATAAATACCACAACCAACCTTGGACAAAAAGAGATAAGACTTCACTAACTTCAGATTTTACAATGTCTAATTATAGTTCATATGTAAATAAGCAATCTATACAGATAGATTTTCTCTAGCATAATCTATGATGATTCTATGGAAATATGTAAGATACTGATTGCCTTGTTTACAAAATACTTAGGACAGTGAATTGCTCTTATTACAACTACCTGAACTGAAAATCCTCACCTTTAATGGCATTGTGATTATTTACACAGGATTTTAAGAATCAGCTCTTCTGCCTGGATATAACTGGACAGATCTATTGTATAACCAAAGCCATGCTGGTAATGTCATACTGGAGAATGAATTCCATTTAATCATGTATGAAGGGCTCACCACTAAGGATCAAGAGTTGTCCTTCATACAGTCATAAATAAGATGGCTACTCCATGACTAAGTTGAGGGAGGTAGTATAAACAGTACGGATAGGCTGGATGAAGAGATGATTCACAGTTGGGTGGGATAGTTTTCATCATGCTACTCAGAATGATGGCAATGTAAAACATGAATTTTTTATTTCTGTAATTTTTCATTTAATATTTTCAAACTGCGGTTAACCATGGATAACTGAAACTATAGAAAATGAAACCACAAGAGGGGATCACTGTATGTAGAATCAATATCTACAAAGCCCTCTAGGGATGTCTATCTCTTTCGGCTGGTAGTAAAGATCACTTCCTGGCATACCGGGCATCTCATTGAATTGGAGAACCCTGCAAAAGGAGAAATTCATTTACAATTACAGATACTGCAGGTAAAACCTGGTAAAGATTAATTTCTTGGTTGCAGTTTCTTAGCTTCAGAATAGATAAATTGATAAGAGTAGTAGGAAAAAAATCTCTGGAGTATAAAGGCTGTTGAAAATGCAACCCGGGTTCTGATCAAGATAGTGTAGGAGGTAGACACTGTGCTCCTCTCCTCTCATGACCACACTAAAATTACAACAAAACTATGGAACAACCATCACTGGGAGTTGCTCGAGGTCTGGATGAACAGAAGTCCTACAATTGGGGACATATATAAGAGGTCACGTCAAGACTGATAGGAGGGGTAGAGACAGGAAACAGCCTGGTCTCACAACCAGGTGTGGCAGTCAAGAATTGGGAGGTATTTCTCAGCTGCAGAGACCCCACTCCCCTGGAAGAGCGAGGGGATCCCAGCTCCACACTGGACTCCCCAGACCAGGCTTCCAGTGACAGGAAGAGAAGTCCCCACGACCTCTGGCTATGAAAACCAGAGATTGTGACTGAGTGAGACTCAGTGCTGCAGGAGTCACACATGGTCTTCTAAGGGCTCATGCATGGCATGCATGGACTTACTCCCTGATGAACTCACTTGCTCTGAGCTCGAGCGGTGGGGCAGCTGCTCAAAGAGTGTCAGGGACGCACAGGGAAGAACTGAGTTGTCTGGCTTCAGGGGAAGGGCTGGAGGAGTGACTTTCTCCCAGACAGAAGTGCTAGCAGTATCCATTGTTCTTTTGTTGAGCCCTCCCTACTCTTTGTGTACAGAGGTGGGCGGCCACTGTATCTGAGCCTCCATCAAGTTGGTTAACACAGGTCACTCTGCCCAGGTGATTTCCTGAGACCTCGCCTCTCCTAACTTGCAGGCCTACCCAAGCTGCTTCCAGTGGTTTATTCCATACAAATGGCCTGTCTTGGCTCATGTTACACTTTCCTAAAATCTCTCAAAGGCTCATGAAACTCAAAGAAACAGCATCTGGCCTTGGTGTGCCCCATACATCTTGCTGAGCAACCCCAAACCACCTTTGATTCCTGTCTTGGCCTCTTGAGGCACCTATAAACCCAGCATAGGTGGCTGCAATCTGCAAATTGCTTGGTGACTCTTACCAGGTAAACTTGGTTTGCAGCTGGGCCCCTCCCAGAAGGCCCTTGTGCTGGCACACCCAGTGACCTGCTTCAACCAGCACCGACCCTGAGCACCACTCAAGGAAGCATCTGAGGAGGACACACCGAAAAAGTGGACAAGGAAACATGTCCCACATGAAAGAAGAGAACAAAGCTCCAGAAAAAGAGCTCAACAAAATGGAGACAAGCAATCTACCAGATGCAGACTTCGAAACACTAGTCATAAGGATGCTCAATGAACTTAGAGAAACTCAGTGAGAACTTTAACAACAGGATAAAAAAACATAAAAATGGAAATGGAAAACATAAAAGAGAAAAGCTAAAGGAATTCATCACTACCAAAGCAGTATTACAGGAAATGTTGGAGGGAATTCTTTAGAAGAAAAAATATAAATCAAAAATGTGAATAATAAAATGGCAATAGCTACAATCTATTAACAAGTATTTCAATGAAAAAGAATTAAATGCTCCAATCAAAAGATAGGGTAGCTGAATGAATAAGAAAACAGGACACTTATATATCCTTCCTACGAGAGACTCACTTCAGATCAAAAAACACACACAGACTAAAAATAAAGGGATGGAAAAAGATATTTCATGAAAACGGAAATTAAAAAAAAAAATCTAGAGTAGCAATACTTATATCAGGCAAAATAGACTTTAAAACAAAGGCTATAAGAAGAGACAAAGAAGGACCCAGTAATCCCACTTCTGGATATTCACCTGAAGAAACTCAAAATACTACTTTGAAGGAACATGTGTATCACAGGTTCATTGCAGCATTATTTACAATAGCCAAGATATGGAAGCAACCTAAGTGTCCACCAATGGATGAATGGATAAAGATGAGGTGGTATATATATATACAACAGAACATTACTCAGCCATAAAAATGAATGAATGAATGAATGAATGAATGAATAAATAAATAAATAAATAAATGAAATCTTTCCATCTGCAACAACATGGATGGACATAGAGGGTATTGTGCTGAATGGAGTAAGTCAGGTAGAGAAAGGCAAATGCCATATGATTTCACTTAATGTGGAGTCCAAAAAACAAAATAAATAGAACAGAAACAAACTCATAGATATAGAGAAAATTTTGAGAGTTATAAGATGGGAAGGGCATTAGGGATGGGTGAAAAAGTGAAACGGGATTAAGAAGTACAAATTGATAGTTACAAAATAGTTATGGGGATGTAAGATATAGCATAAGGAATATAGTCAATAATATTGTAATAACTATGTACAGTGTCAGATGAGTACTAGATTTATTGGGGTGATCACTTCATAAATCTAACCATTATGTTGTACACTTGAAACTAATATAATATTGTATGCCCACTATAATTGAAAAATTAAAAATATTATTAAAAAAAAGAAAATCCAATCCTATATTCTTTGCATAACCTTCAGACAAAAATTAGTTAGGTAAGCCTCTCTCTCTAGCTTTGTTAATAATACAACAAAAAAGGCTTATATATTATTCACTGCAGTTATGTAAATAAATTAGGCCAAATAGAACAGATCTACACAATATATAGACGTGGTTCCTAAGACTGAATGTAATAGCTACCACTGAATTGGTATAATAATATAAATTATTGTACTGTTAATATATGAGTCATGGCTCTATATGTATGCTGTATATTAAAACTATGTCTCATTTCATTACCTTTAAAAACTATAGAAGGCTCTTAGCTAAGCAACAAATTCAATTAATGATCTCAGCACAAAAACATGAGGTCAGCTTTTATGTGGGTATGAGAACATGTGCATGAATGCATTATTTAGAATAATATTCAGTTTATTTGTGATGGCAGAGGCAATGTTCAGGAAAATTTATCCAAAACTTGAAAATAAGACAAGGAGATGATTGTATATTTTGAGTGTTATACTAGGGCCTATCTGAAACTCATGTGAGCCTCTCAAAAAATGTAACTTTGACTAACAATTGATTAGGGTTCAGACTTTTTTTAAATCTAATTTAGTAATCTTATTTCACCACTCTTATTTCCATTGACTACATAAATCCCACTTTCTTATAACTTTATTGAACTAGTTTTATCATTCTGATGGTCCCTCTATTAATCACTTAAATGAAACTTTGACATGTGACAAATATCTTTCATTTTTTTCTTTATAGTAAGAGCACTTAATATGAAATCTATCCTCTCAAAATTTTAAGTGTACAATACAGTATTGTTAACTATAGAGTCAATGTTTTAAAACAGACCTCTAGAATTTATTCATCCTGAATAACTGAAACTTTATACCGCTTGAATAGCCACTCCATATTTTTCCTTCTCCTTAGTCCCTGGTAACTGTCATTCTATTCTCTGTTTCTATGAATTTGACTATTTTAGATACCTCATGAAAATGTAATTATACACTCTAGTACTTCTGTGGCTGTCTTATTTATTTTAACATAACTTTCTCCAGGTTCATCCATGTTGTCACATATGGCTGTATTTCTTTTTTGAAGTTGAACAAGATTTCATTGTATACATATACCACATTTTCTTTTTCCATTTATAGGTTTAATAGACATTTATGTTGTTTTCACATATTGGCTATTGTGAATAATGCTGCAATGAACATGGGAGTGTAAATCTCTTTAAGATCCTGATTTCAATTCTTTTGGACAGATACCCAGAAGTGGGATTGCTGGATCATATGGTAGTTCTAATTTTAATATCTAGTCTTAATTTCTAGGTTTCTTCGTGTAGTATAATGATTCATAATAGTCCCTTATTATCTTTTTTACTTCTTTGTCGTCAGTTGTAATGTCTCCTCATTGCTTCTGATTTTATTTATTTGGCTCTTCTCTCTTTTTCTTAGTCAAGCTAAAAGTTTCTTAATTTTCTTAGTCATTTTTAAAGATCTTTAGTTTTGTTGATTTTTTCCTATTGTTTTTTATTCTGTATTTATTTCTGCTCTAATCTTTATTATTTCTGTCCTTCTGCTAACTTTGGGCTTAGTTCATTCTTTTTTCTCATTCCTCTTGGTGTAAAGTTAGGTTGTTTATGTAAAAATCTTTATTTTTAATATAGGCTCTTATCACTATAAACTTTAAATACTGCTTTTGCTGCATACTATAGGTTTGTTATGTTTTATTTTTATTTTCATTTGCCTTGAGATATTTTCTAATTTCCCTTTGATTTCTTCTCTGATTTATTGGTCATTGGGAGAGTGTTGTTTAATTTTCACATAGTTGTGAATTCTCCAGTTTTCTTTTTGCCTTTAATTTCTAGTTTTATTTCATTTTAGAAAAAACACTTGGCATAATTTCAATCTTTTTAAATTTTTTAAGACTTTTGTGGCCTAATATGTAATCTACCTAGGAGAATTTTTTGCGTGCACTTGAGAAAAATATATTCTACTCTTGTTGGGTGGAATTTTTTGTATATATTTGTTAATTTCCTCTGTAATGTTGTTCAAGTCCACTGTTAACTTATTGATTTTCTGTTTGGATGTTCTATCCATTATTGAAAGTGAGGTATTTAAGTATTTCACTATTATTGTTATACTGCTTATTTCCTCCTTCAGTTCTTTTAATGTTTGCTTTATATATTTAAGTGTTCTAAAGTTGGGTGTATATATTTTTATTATTGCCCTTTTTAAATTATATAATTCCTTCTTTATCTCTTGTGATAGTTTTTGTCTTAAAGTCTATTTTGTCTGGTATAAGTATAGACACCCCTTCTCTCTTTTGGTTACCATTTCCATGGAATGTCTTTTTCCAACTATTTACTTTCAGCCTATATGTGATACTTATCTAAAGTAAGTCTCTTATACCAATAACATATGCTGCCTACTAGACTCACTTCAAATCGAAAGACACATACAGAATGAAAGTAAAGAGATAGAAAAAATATTTCATGCAAATGGAAATGAAAAAACTTGAGGGTAGTAACACTTACATCAAACAAAACAGACTTTTTAAAAAAGATTACAACAAGAGACAAGGAAGGACTCAGTGATTCTAGTTCTGGGTATTTCGCTGAAGAAATACAAAACACTAATTTGAAAAGACATTTGCATCCCTATGTTCATTGCAACATTATTTACAATTGCCAAGATATGGAAGCAACCTAAATGTCTATTGATAGATGAATGGATAAAATAGAAGCGGTACATATATACAATGGACTATTATGCAGCCATAAAAAAGAAAGAAACCTTGCTATTTGTGACAACATGAATAGACTTAGAGGGTATTAGGCAAAGTTAAATAATTCAGCCAGAGAAGGACCCATACTATATGATTTCACTTATATATGGAATCTAAAAACCAAAATAAACAAATGAAACAGAAGCAAACTCACAGATACAGATAATATTTTAATGGTTGCTAGATGGAAGGGGGATCGAGGGAATGTATAAAAAAGGGAAGGAGATTAAGGTGTGCAAATTGCCAGTTATAGAAAGTCATGGGTATAATAAGTATAACACAGGGAATATAGTTAATAATATTGTAATAGGTTTATATGGTATAAGATGGGTACTAGATTTTATCAGGGTGATCGCTTCATACGTTATATAAATGTCTAATCACTATGCTGTATATCTGAACTAATGTAATATTACATGCCAACTGTAATTGAAAAATAAAAAATTTAAAAAAGAAATGTCTCTTATAGACAGCATATTGATGGCTCTTGTGCTTTTTAATGTATTCAGCTATTTCATGTGTTTCGATTGGAGTTTAATACATTTATATTTAAAATAATTATTGATAGGGAAGGAATTACTATTATCATTTTGTTAATTTTATTTTATCTTTATCTGATACCTCCCTTTTTCCTTTTTTCCACTCTTGCTGTCTTTTATATTTTGTTGATTTCTTTTTTTGTGGTGATACACTTAGATTCCTTTCTCTTTTTATTTTGTGTAACTTCTAGACTGGGAGAGATAGCTGTTTTTTTCTAATGTATAGATATCGACACACAAAGTCAAGGAAAATGAAGAAATATAGAAACAGGCCTCAAACAGAGGAACAAGATAAGGCTTCAGTAACTGCCCTTAATGGCATAAAGATGTATGAGTTACCTACCATAGAATTCAAAAGAACCATCATAAAGATAGGCAATAAATTAAGGAGAAAAAGTCACAAACAAAATGAGAATTTCAACAAAGAGAAAATATAAAAAAAAAATCAAACAAAAATTTTGGCACAGAATAAAATAACTAAAATGAAAATTCAATAGAAGAGTTCAACAGCATACTAGATAAAATAGAAAAAAATCAGTAAATTTGAAGATAAGTGATTTGAAATTATATAGCCAAAGGAACAGAAATAAAAAAAGAATGAAACGTTGAAGAAAGATGAAGGGACTTGTGGGGCATTATCAAGAAGACCAACTTAGGCGTTATAGAAATCCTAAAAGGAGAAAAGAGAAAGAAAGGACCAGAAAGTTTATTTAAAGTAATAATGGCCAAAAATTTCCCAAATCTGGGGAAGGAAATAGATAGCAAGATCCAGGAAGTCCAATGGATTCCTAATAAGATGAACCTAAAGAAATCCATACTGAGACACACTGTAATCAAATTGTCAAAAGTCAAAGCAAAGAGAGAATTTTGAAAGCAGCGAGAGCAAAGCAACTTGGGATGTAGAGGAGAACTCCCATAAAACTACCAGAAGATTTCTTAGCAGAAATCGTGTAGGCCAGAAAGAAAAAAACTACCACCAAGAATATTATCCCAGCAAAACTCTCCTTCAGAAATGGAGAGATAAAGACTTTCCCAAACAAAAGCTCAGAGAGTTCATCGCCACTAGACCTACCTTATAAAAGGAGCTCTTTAAGTTGAAACAAAAGGACATTAAACAGAAATGTGAAGCATATGAAAGCATAAAACACACAGGTAAAAGTAAATACATATATACAAATACAGAATACTGTAATAGTGCAATGATGTATAAATCTCTTTTCATTCTAGTATAAAAGTTAAAAAATTAAATTATTTTAAATAACTATATGTGTAAAAATATGTTAATGCATGAAAATATGAAAAGATGTCAATTGTGACATTAACATAAGGGGGTAGGAGTAAAAGTGTAGAATTGTTATACGCAATTGAAGATAAGTTGTTATCACCTTAAAATAGACATAACCATAAGGTATTTTATGTAAGCCCCATGATAACCATAAAGAATCTCTTTTTAAAAGAAGTTTGTATTTAATAATGTTTTTCACCTTTGATTAAAAACCATTTGCTGTCTATAATTGTAAGCTGGCATTTAGAACACAGCACATTTTTTATATTCTTATTTATTTGTTGCTGATAGCCCATCTGCCTATTTACATCCTGAGCTTCTTAAGAGCAAGACCATGTGTCTCTATATACCTCAGCTTCATGTAGACTGTCTTAAATCTTGTAGCCATTTACTCTAGTTAGACCCTACAGGTCTTTGGTCAAAGAAAAGCTAAAGAGAATAAAATTAATTATAGAAATACATGTGTCTTGGTGCTAGAAAACTACTGATGTATCACTACAAAGCTTTGTCATATATTTTTCAGTAGTTTGAAATACTCTTTCACTATCTCTCTCTTCTCACTGAAATTACTCCTACTCATCTATTAGGTCAAATCAAACAAATTTTAAATTGCCAGTTTCTCTGGAAAGTCTTTTTCGAACTGCCCTGACTAATTTAGTGTTCCCGCAGTACCTCATATATTCTTATCAGAGTACTTAGGATATCTTTTTAAAAATAATAGTCTGTTCAGTTGTTGGATCTATGAAGTCAGAACTGTGTTTGTCTTGCTATTGAATCCCCAATGTTCGGCATTGTACAATAGGCACTCAACTAATGTTAGTTAAATACGTGGTATCTCTTGTGTTTCTATTTCTCTATGCAATGTATACTATTTTTCTCTTGCTACCTACTGACTTTACTTTCTTGTCCTTTCTCTATAGTTTTACTGAACTCCTTGTATCTGCTGCATTATAACATCTGCTTTGCCAATATCCTGATTCTTTTTCTTACAAACTTCTGCAGTCTCCACTGGCCTTGATTCTTCCTCATGACTAGTCTCTACCTATACTCTCAGTTTGGGATCCTGATTCTAATAATCTTCTAGGGCAAATTCCAGATGCAGAAATTCTGGTCTGTCCATCTTTTTTCATAGCAGGCCATGTTATAAATTTTTTACATGCTCACTTCTAGGCTATGGTAGGGGACAGGGTTACATCGCATTAAATATGGCTTTCTAAATCACTTCTTTATCAGGAGGCATATTTTTTTTTAGAAAGCATTATGCATGTGGCAGCCATCATGATTGAAATATGTTCTACAATTGGTTATGAAAGATAACTATATTATACTTTACTAGTTGGTTTCCAAAAATGCATAGTTTTGGATATATAAAAATCAGATATTTTATCCTCATAGTGTACCCTCTAGAGGTGGCAAAACAAGTACTGCCTTCTTTTCAGCACCAGAGGAAGCTGGCACAGAGAATTTGTCTTACTAGCTGAAGATCACACAATCAGAAACCTGTTTACCATGACAGGAGCCTTAATCCTGGGGCATTGTCCCTGGGGACTCTTCCATGTTCTCAATCAAGTTCTCTTTCACTTCTTAGTACCCAGAATACCTATTCAAGTAAGCCTCAGAAGAGTTCTATTACCATATCTTTTATGGAGAGGATAAGGAAGAAATTGGAAGAATGGAGATTACTGATTGAGATTCTTAAAAGTTTGGCTTGAAATTTCTGTGGTTAGCCTAAAGTAATACAATTCAATTCTTTTCAGTCCCTCTTCTCTCAATAATAAATAACCAAAGTTATTAAGATTGAACTAAAATTTCTTTGCATTTATTTTTCCTTTGACCATGAAGTCTCATTGGGGTGTTGCCATGGTGACAATGATGTCATGAGCAACAAAATGTACTGCAC
>NW_011889035.1:688820-689218 GCF_000151845.1 Pteropus vampyrus | reverse complement strand
TGAGTTCTTCATAAATTTTGGCTATTAATCCCTTTTCAGATATATCATTGGTGAATATCTTCTCTCTTTCAGTAGTTTGTCTTACTGTTTTGTTGATGGTTTCCTTTGCAGCGCAAAAACTTTTTAGTTTGATGTGGTTCTATTTATTTAATTTTTATTTTGTTTCTCTTGCCCAAGGCAACATGTCAGAAGAAATATTACTAAGAATAATATTAGAAAGTTACTGCCTACATTTTCCTTTAGGAGTTTTGTGGTTTTGGGTTTTACATTTAAGTCTTTAATCCCTTTTGAGTTCATTTTTTATATGATTTAAGAAGATGGTCCAGTTTCTTTCTTTCTTTTCTATTCTTTTCTCTCTCTCTTTCTTTCTTTCTCTCTCTCTCTCTCTCTCTCTCTCT
>NW_011889035.1:685232-688770 GCF_000151845.1 Pteropus vampyrus | reverse complement strand
TCAAAAGGACAGAGTGAAGGGGTGAACAGTGTGTGACCAAGCTGTCTGCACTTTGGACAGACCGTTCCCAAGCTGAGAATGGTTCGAGTTTTGGTAGCATAGCAAAATCTCTCTATTGGATTTTTCAGTCAAGTTGAAAATTCACTGTGGGCTTAAATAGAAAGAAGAAACTCTTAGACTAAATAAATCATAATGGGTGGTGCTCAACAGAGCTTTGTATGTACTCAGGACCACATGAGCATGCATGGTCTTCTTCAATGTCAAGTGTTGGATATTGTTCCATGGACTTTCCAACCCCAGTTCCCTTCTTTTACACTCAGCCTTCTCCACTTGAGCTATTTTCTGGCTCACCATCAGAGGTCTTTTTTTTTTTTTTTTTTAACATAGACCACAATTTTCCACAGAAAAGGGGGAAAAAAACACAATCCTAAAGGAAAAAGAAGGACAGAGAAACAAAAGAGTTCAGACTACCGTGGCGATAAAATTGAAAAGCTGTGGGCTTGATTACTGAAATAAGTGTTGAAAATGATAAATGTATATAATGAGTATATATAAATGTATATAATGAGTATATAATGGATTATTTTTCAAATCTATTTGAAAAATAATGTACATGTCAAGGAATCGGCATGTTTCTGATCTATTCTGAGATTCTCTCAGATATAGAGTGGTGCTAACTTTCAATTTAAGAGTTGCGACATCTTTTGAATTCCTGAAATTCTACATGATGGAGATCTTAAACCATACGGGATTATATCAAAGGAGATTTGCTTAGTTACAAAATATTTTTATTACACCAAAATAAAGCTTTGTACCCATTAAGCTGTTATTCCCCAATCCTCCCTCCCTCCAGCCCCTGGCAACCACCGGTCTGCTGTCCGTTTCTATTTACCTTTTTTGTACATATCACATAAATGGAAACATACAGGTTATAACATTTTATGTCTGACTTCTTTTACTTAGCATAATGTTTTTGAAGTTCATCAATATTTCATTCTCTTTGATGGAATATTTGAATAATATTCCATTGCATGTATAAACCACAATTCATTTATCCTTTCATTCATTGATGAACATTAAGGTTGTTTCTACTCTTTGGCTATTGTGAATAGTACTGCTATGAACATTCACATACAAGTATTTGTATGAGTATCTGTTTTTAATTCTATTGGGTATACACCTAGTTGTCAAATTACTGGGTTATATGATAATTTTATGGTCAGTTTTTTGAGAAATTGCCAAACTGATTTTCACAGTGGTTAAACCATTTTACACTCTAATGAGCAATGTGTGAGGATTCCAATTTCTCCGCATTCTCACCAATATTTGCTATTTTCTATTTTTTATAGTCATCCAAGTGAGTGTGGGTTGGAAAGCCATTATAGTTTTGAATTAATGAATAATGATGTTGAGTACATTTTCATGTGTTTTTTTTAGCCATTTGTATATCTTCTGTAGAGAAATATCTATTTATAGTTTTTACTCATTTTTAAATTGAGTTGGTTGTCTTTTTGTCATTGAATTGTAAGAGTTCTTTATTTATCCTAGATTCTAGACCATTATCTGAAATCTTATTTGAAGATATTTTCTCCCATTTTGTAGGCTATCTTTCACTTACTTGATAATGTCCTTTAATGTACAAAAGTTTTTTATTTTGATGAAATGCAATTTATCTATTTTTTATTTGGATGCATTTAGTATCCTAAGAAACCGTTGCCAAATCCAAGGTCATATAAATTTATTCTTATATGTTTACTTTGGAGTTTTCTAATTCTATGTTTCTTTATTGATCTTCTGTCTAGATGTCTATTCATTGTTAAAAGTGAGACATTGAAGTCTCCAACTATTATCATAGTACTATTTCTCCCTTCAGTTACGTTGATTTGCTCCATATATTTTGGGGCTCTGTTGTTTGGTGCACATTTGTTTATAATTGGAATATTTTGCTGATCAATTCACCCTTTTATCAATATATACTTTAATCTCTTATGACACTTTTTGAACTCTCTTTTGTCTAATTAATATAGCCACCCAGCTCTCTTTTGGTTACTATTTGGATTGTGTGTCATTTTCTATCTTTTCACTTTCAACCTACTTGTATTTTTGGATTTAAAGTGAGTCCCTTATAGACAGTGTATAGTTGGATTATTTTTCAAATCTATTCTGCCAGTATCTTTCTTTTAATTGGTGAGCTAACTTGTTTTTTAATAGAATCCCAAAACTCATTTCAAACAGCCTATACTTATATTTATTCATCCACTTCCTCATTATCAACAAACAGTTATTAAGGTCTTATTAAGTTTCAGGCTCCATCGTCAATGCTGTGGAAAATATATAGTTGAACAAAATTTAAGCCTTAACCTGGAAGAGTTCACATTCTGAAAAGTAAGAATGATATATAAGTAAATAATTATAATGCAATAAATTATGTATAGTAATATAGATGTGGACAAAATGTTTTGGAGGGAATAACTAGATGAGGGGATATCTAGGAAAATTACACAGAAAAAATTATATACAAGTACAAAAATAAGAATTTTTCCGATTAAGAAGCAGGGAGTTACCTTCTAGGCTGAATGAAGAGTATATGTAAAAGCACAGCGGTATGAAGTACATCATTAGTTTGGGCATAAAGAAATAATCTGATGTGGCTTGAAAGGGCATGGAACAAAGAATGGAAGCTGGAAGCCTAGACTGGAGTCAGATGGTGACAGACCTTACGTACTTTGTTGTGGCCTTGAATTTTACCCTGTATGGATCAGGAATCAAGGAGTTGGCATATTTAAATTTATGTTTACAATGATCACTGCTAGCGATTAGGTGATAGGTCATGTGGGGAGAAACTCTTGAGACATTATCTGAAATTCCAATAAAACAGGAAAATTTCCATGCAACATCCACTTATCATATTGATGGACATAGAAACCAAAGCAGGCCAATCAGAAGTTTTCACCAGAAAATATTTAAATTATTGCTGGGAGAGAGAAGCCTCTTTTTCCTTCTAGAGGGAAACTTTGGAAATCATTTCTCTCTGGGTAAAAGACTTAATGGATGTGAGCTTGAAACTCAACAATCAAGTACCCGAAAGGATACAGCTAAGAAACAGAAATAAAGACGAGAGAAAAAAAAAAAACAAGGAATTTCTGAAAGCATTTGAGTTCTAGTCTGAGGCACCCCGAAAGTTAGCATGACCCTGTTCCTAATGTAGTTTGGTTTTGTGAGCTGTCATATTCTCATTTTCTGTTGAAGACCATTCAAGTTAGGTTATTGTCACATGAAACTAAAAGTATTAACACAGAGGTTCTTGTACTGTAAATGTGAAAAGAAAGAAGAGAAACGGCTGCAAGCTCTTACAGTGGTAAATGACCATATCAGATTCTGAAGTAAGCATTTTTATTTTCTACTCCTGTAATAAAGACAAACTACCAAAAGGCAGCTTTTCCATGGCTAAAAGATTATGTGAGCCAAAGATGGGCTAGATTTCTTTTATTCAGTACTAATGTTTAAAATTCTTCTGAATTTCTCTAATTATCATAAT
>NW_011889035.1:677745-680012 GCF_000151845.1 Pteropus vampyrus | reverse complement strand
GTGAGCATATACTTTCATTTATTTGTATCTTCTTCAATTTTTTTCTTTAATGTCTTACAATTTTCCAAGTACAAGTCTTTTACCTCTTTGGTTGAATTTATTCCTAAGTATTTTTTTGATGCAATTGTAAATTGTTTTGTTAATCTCTTTCTGATAATTTATGATTGATATATAGAAGTGGTGAAAGTGGACATCCTTGTCTTGTTCCTGAACTTAAGGAAAATGCTTTTAGCTTTTTACCGTTGAATATAATGTCACCTCTGGGTTTGTCATTTATGGCCTTTTTTATGTTAAAGTATAGTTTCTCTATTTCCACTTTGCTGAGAGTTTTTGTCATAAATGGATGCTGGATTTTGTCAAATGCTTTTTCTTCATTTATTGGTACAATCATATAATTTTTATTCTTCATTTTGTTTATGTGGTGTATCATGTTAATTTTCAGATTTGAACCAAACTTGCATTCCAGGAATAAATCCCACTTGATCATGGTGCATGATCTTTTTAATGTACTGCTAAATACGGTTTGCTAATATTTCATTGAGGATTTTTACACCTTTGTTCATCAGAAACATTGGTCTATAATTTTCTTTTTTTTGTAATGTATTTGGCTTTGGAATCAGGGTAATTGTGGCCTCATAAAATGAGGTTGGGAGCTTTGCATCCTTGGAACTTCTTGGAATAGTTTGAGAAGGATAAGTGTTAATTCTTCTTTGAGTGTTTGGTAAAATTCACCTGTGAAGCCATCTGGTCCAAGATTATCGTTTGTGAAGAGTCTTTTGCTAGTAGTAATCAGTCTGTTTGGACTTTCTATTTCTTCTTGAGTCAGTCATAAAAGATTGTATATTTCTAGGAATTTATCCATTTATTTCAGATTGTGGAATTTGTTGGTATATAATTGTTTGTAGTATATTCATTAGGTTAATTCTTAATGAATATGATCTGTTATCTCCAGAAAACACTTCATATAATGTTATGTTCTGCCAGCACAAGATCAGGAAATGGAAAGCAAAAGACTGCATTCATGGGGGAAAAAAGGAAAAGAAAAAACCTGAAGCTTGATAAATGCTATTATTTTAATTTGTTTTAAAAAGAAGAATGTGTAGACACAAAGAAGATGGTGTACATGGAGTCTAGAAAGAAAAGGGCCAGAGAATGAGAACTTGTCAGTGTTGGTACAACATTATTCTTAGTGGAGGAACTGAATGGGGCCACTAGAATGTTTTCTGATATGATGATGTCACTTTTCATAAAGCTTTCCCAGGGGCTGGACTAGAGTATCTCAGTTTTTATAACTGAGCTGTAAGCTCCATGAAGGGAGAGGCTGTCTAGTTCATCATGGTGTCCTCAGCATCTATCATGGTGCCTGGCCTGTGACAGGTACTCAAATACTGACTAAATTAAGAAATATATCTTATTTTTAAAATATTAAAACTTTACTCTTTTAAGGTAATATTTAAGATTAAAACTAAATTATATGTAACTAATCCAAATAATTACAAATTGAATACATTTTTCAATATCATACATCCTACCTCTTTCTCCTGGAATAATTTACTTGCTTTCCCAGGAAGGCAGGCCTCTCACTCCCCTTTCCAAATGCTACCTCAGGTCCTTTGGTTTTAGCACAACTGGTCTGATGGTCTAACTACTTTCCTCTGGGCCTCTGTTCATCAAGGAACCTCAGCATCATTACAGTATTTTGTATAGTATTTCTCCATGATGATGTAGATATTGCTGCATTTTTTTATGCTTATAACATTTAGAAGCATCTTCAAATGAGCACATTTAATGTGGTACTGGTTTTGTTTTCACAACATGGTAATTAATCCATGGTATAATCTAATTATCAGTAATGTTTTAAATTCATAGAAATACAGAACTCAGCTTCTTATCTACTTTAATACCAGGAATAGGGGGCATAGATGGTAGTTCTATAATTCATACACTGGAAAGAATAGCTACCTTATAATGAATAATTCAAATTCTGACTTACAGATCTATCTCCTGAGAGTTCTGTTGTCTTGATTAAGCCCCCAAGAGCTGGTCAGGTCTGAGACACTTAGAAAATGACACATACTCTGTTTCCACCACCAACCAGTGAGTTCTCTCTGAGCACCCAGGCTTCTTCCTTCCTCCCTGAGTGTCAGCCTTCTCTAACCAAAGCATGGTAACTTTGATTTGGTCTAAAACTTTTCTATCATAAGTAGGCAAAGCAATAGGTGTTTCTAAGGGCTACCACTCTGGGTACATGGGGGTCAGAAAATCAC
>NW_011889035.1:675386-677695 GCF_000151845.1 Pteropus vampyrus | reverse complement strand
AAAAAAAAAAACAAGGAATTTCTGAAAGCATTTGAGTTCTAGTCTGAGGCACCCCGAAAGTTAGCATGACCCTGTTCCTAATGTAGTTTGGTTTTGTGAGCTGTCATATTCTCATTTTCTGTTGAAGACCATTCAAGTTAGGTTATTGTCACATGAAACTAAAAGTATTAACACAGAGGTTCTTGTACTGTAAATGTGAAAAGAAAGAAGAGAAACGGCTGCAAGCTCTTACAGTGGTAAATGACCATATCAGATTCTGAAGTAAGCATTTTTATTTTCTACTCCTGTAATAAAGACAAACTACCAAAAGGCAGCTTTTCCATGGCTAAAAGATTATGTGAGCCAAAGATGGGCTAGATTTCTTTTATTCAGTACTAATGTTTAAAATTCTTCTGAATTTCTCTAATTATCATAATAAAGAAAAATTTTTTGCAAAAAAAAGTTACAGTAATAAATGTATATCTTATTGAAATTGTACTCCTACTTTACCATTTTTTTAAAAAAATCTCTACTAAATATCCAGAGTAAAAGATTTCCTTGTCATCTCTCACAAGTTCACGTTCTCCTCTTCCCATATCTCATTAGCTTAGTTCTTTAATAACTTGGTAACTAGTCTCAGGCTATGCAAGGAATAGAAAACAATCAGCCAAATAATTATTGGACATTCCTGTGAGAAGGAAAGAAGAGAAGAAACAACACTTCTACCCTCGCCTGCTTTGCATTACTGTACAAATCATTCAGCCATGCTCGAATTCCGGCTACCTGGGCATCTTTCCTATTTGATGAGGTGACTTAAACTAAGTTCCAGTTTCTGTACTATTGAATATAGGTGCTGGTTTTAATAGAACAATCCTCTGATTGGACAGTGAGAAAATGGAGGCCAGAGAATCAAAAGTTACTCGCCCCAAATTTGTAACTATTACCAGGAAGCTAGGACTTGAATCCAGGCCTCCTAATCCCCTCATCTGTGTTGTATTTTTCTGTCCATCTCTGTCTCTACCCTGCATCAGGAAGAAGTAAAAGGACAGGAAAACTCTTCACTGGTGAGTATTGGTAAAAAGTCAGGAAAACTAAACTGAAAATATCTTTCATGTCATTATTCTTCAAGAGTTACTGGCAGGGGTCAAGAGGTGACAGTGAGGATTAAACAGATTTTTTTTTTTTTTTTTTTCAGTTTCATGAGTTTTCCAGTGGAATGCCTTGATGAATAACAGCTGTTTCATCCTCTGGGCATGTTGAGACTTTTTTCCCCCTGCTCAATGTTTATTGCATGCCTGCAACATACAAGGGAATGTTGTATTTTGCTGTCTCACTGCCTTCACTGGAGTTAAACCAATAATTTCTAATCATAAATGTGAGTGATACTCTGTTAGCAGGAACTTATAGCTAAAAACATGGGCCAGACCATAGGGAAGTATTTAGAAACATGATTCTCTTCCTTCTCTTTTCTGTACTGCAGAAGGCAAGACTGCTGCCCTGCCAAAGGGGCATGGCTTATGTCAGTGGTCCCCAATTTTTTTGGCACCAGAGACTCATGCTCTTATGAGATTCTAATGCCTGATAATCTGAGGTGGGGCTGAAGTGGTAATGCTAGCACTGGGGAGCAGCTGCAAATATAGTCGAAGGCTCCCTCGCTGCTCACCTCCTGCTGTGCAGCCCAGTTTCTAACAGGCCACAGACCTGTACTGGTTTGTGGCCTGGGGTTTGGGGACCCCTGGCCTATGCGGTTGCTGCCAGAGGAGCCTTTGTCCTCTCAGTATCCCCTCTGAGTAAGGCCTCTGAAGAGCACTGGTTTAGGGGTCAGATAAATCAGAGAAGTGTTTGAATCTCAGCTACGCCAGTGAGTAATCATTTGACCTGGGACAAGTCACTCAAATCCCATGAGCTTCACTTATGCCACCTATTAAAGGAGAATGACAACATGGATCGTCTTTTGTGAAAATAAGATGAGATACTATAAGTAAAATATTTATCATATACTATGCCTAGAACGTGTTATATACTCAATAAGTGGTCATTTTGCTTTCACTTCCTTTTGTTTAGTCCCCTGCCTTTCTGAGCAACCTGAGTGGAGAGCACACCTGAGCTCTAAGTATGTGATATGAAGGACTCACAAGGCAGGACCTGGGAAGGATACTCTTTCTACCATTCTAGAGGCCTGTGCTGTTTGAGCCAGGAGAGCAGCGCCCTCCCCAACATGGCTTGAGCACAGAAACAGCTACTTCTTATTCCTCAGCTGCCATGACCCATCACAAAAAATGGTGAAACTAACCTTTCTCTGCTCAGACTCATTTTGTTCAGAGTCTCAC
>NW_011889035.1:666518-670536 GCF_000151845.1 Pteropus vampyrus | reverse complement strand
TTTTTTATGCTTATAACATTTAGAAGCATCTTCAAATGAGCACATTTAATGTGGTACTGGTTTTGTTTTCACAACATGGTAATTAATCCATGGTATAATCTAATTATCAGTAATGTTTTAAATTCATAGAAATACAGAACTCAGCTTCTTATCTACTTTAATACCAGGAATAGGGGGCATAGATGGTAGTTCTATAATTCATACACTGGAAAGAATAGCTACCTTATAATGAATAATTCAAATTCTGACTTACAGATCTATCTCCTGAGAGTTCTGTTGTCTTGATTAAGCCCCCAAGAGCTGGTCAGGTCTGAGACACTTAGAAAATGACACATACTCTGTTTCCACCACCAACCAGTGAGTTCTCTCTGAGCACCCAGGCTTCTTCCTTCCTCCCTGAGTGTCAGCCTTCTCTAACCAAAGCATGGTAATTTTGATTTGGTCTAAAACTTTTCTATCATAAGTAGGCAAAGCAATAGGTGTTTCTAAGGGCTACCACTCTGGGTACATGGGGGTCAGAAAATCACTAATATCGAAATTTTTTGACTCAAAATTTGCTCAATAAACATTCCAACTGTGCCTGCCTGTTCAAAATAAACCATCTCCAAATTTCCCACCATCTGCCACTTTCTTTTATATTTCCACCTGGCTCTTGATGCCAGGTCACCAAGGTTACACCCCCAACTGCTTTAATGATATCTGGGTGCCAGTGGTGCCATGTGGAGAATCCACATGCCACCTTCACTATGAATTGCTTTCTCTATATCCATTTGAGACTACAGAGGAATAGTAATTTGCATTCTTTAGCTTCATATTAAAACTCCCCTGAAACAGCTTTTATTTCACTCACTTGTTCTTTTGAATCTCTCTTCTAATGATTGTCAAACCCATTCAAACATACAGTGCTGGGTGTCTCTCTCCTAATCCTCTGGAAGTTCTGTGCTTTAGTTGCGATGCAGGCTAAGCTGCTGTTACAAAGAGACAAATGATGGCTAAATAAGATAAAAGTTTATTTCCGTCATGGAATAGTCCAGAGGAAAGCAGTTCTGCCATCCTGAACACCTGGGTTCATAACTGGGTCCCAGGCGCCTGCTGGTTCTCACCATCACTCTCACCACTGTGAAGGAAGGAAGGGACTGGGAGGTGTGAGTAGAGTGACAGCTGTCGTTCCTGTCCCTCTTTCCCGTACAAAGCTTGTACATCCTGACTCTGTATTCTATCAGACAGATTCCTTCCCTATCCAGTGCAATGCCAGAAGACCTAAGAGGCAGCTATTACTCTCTGAAGAATGAAGATATTTTTCTAGCCTTGCTCCTGATGTATTGTCACTGCTCTCTACCCCATCAAGCTCTCATTCCTCAAGTGAAGAGATGCCTGGAATGCCCATCTACTTAACAGTGCTCAGACTAATCTGAATTAGGTAACTCTCCATAGCACCCACTTAAAAATAATGAGAATTAGACAAGAGAAATGCAGTAAAACACATATTAGGAAATCTATTCATTTTATTATTCTGCCTGACCAATGTAACTAGGCCCAATATTAAGCCTTCCTCAAAGTGCCTTTTGATAGTGTGCCATCTTTTCCCTGCTGGAACTCTGACTGATGGAATCTCTCTTCTCAGGGATTTAATGACTAGTGGGAGGGGACAGACAACAAACATATAATTACAAATTGTGAGAAAATCCATGAGGAAACAAAATGAATGGTATAAAAGAGAATAAGAAGTTGGGATCTAATTTAGATAGGGTGGAGAAGGCATTTAAACCAAGTCCTAGAGAATGAAGAGGAGCCAGAATAAGTGGATTCTAAGCAAAGTGATTTTATGTATTCTCTTTTCATTCGGTTTGCACAAGTACCCATGTTGAGGGGGAAATATTGTTATTTAAGGGAAAGTGCACTCAATTAGAAATGAGGTATAGGTTTTCAGTCCCAGGTTTCTTCATTTCTAAATGGTCAAAATGAGGCTCAGACAGTTAAATGACTATTCCATACCCAAGTGGTAAAGCTAGGATTTTGAGACCCACTCTCCTTTAACCTAAAGAGAAATAGGGTGTATTACTATACTATGAAGACAGGCCAAGATCCTGATCAGTATCTTACACCAGGTAAGGGAGTTGGATGGAGTGGGCATTTGTAACAGTCTGAGGTAATATATATGGATTTACTTACTCGGGAACCCTAAAGAAGTTATACTTTGTTCTCACTGAGTAATTTTCCTTTTACCTCATTTGATTTCCAACTGTTTATTTTTTAAGGAAAGAATAATCCATGAACTTTCGGACCTTACAGTGCCAAACATAGGCCACACTTCCCTGCATTGTACTGTTTGTGTAATTCCTGACATTGGCACAGGCCTCTGTCCAGATGAGGCTGTTTTATGTCCTTTCTGGAAATTTCCTCTGGTGCTCCAGCTGCCTGTAGTTGGCTATGTTGGTTTATAGATAGGAATTCTGGCTGAGGTCACCCTATATTTTCTGGCTTGTTAAGGATTTAAAGGCGTATCCACATATCTTCCCAAATAAAACTCCTACCTCTGTTCCTTCTGTCTTTCTCATTGAAAATTTCCTTTGTAAGTCTGAGTATTCCAGGGTATCCACCCAATGCCATTCTAAACCAACAGGTAGATGAAATTTAAGCCAGGTATCTGAGATCACTTATTTTTCTATCAATATAGTTTACTCCAGTCCTCACATCATTTCCAAACTTTAGTTTATCCTACTTTTAATAGTAAATCCTGCTGTTAACTATTCAACAATGCCTAAAAACTTCAAGTATTTAGGGTGCTCTTCAAATATTTTATCATTGTGATCATCATTTTTCATTTCATATACTTTTACAAACTTGTCCATTTTTCTCCTGCATTTTTGTTACTATTCTACTTGCCATCTACTTTCATTCCAAATTTGAAAACAATGTAATTACTTTTTTCATCCCTATAGTGAATGTCCATTGTTTAATTAGTTACAATTAAAAAGTTCCCAACTAATAAAATCCTTTTCTCTCACTCCTTCTTGTTTCTTATATTATATCCAGAATCTTTCATACAAACTGTATTTCTTCTTTACATCTAAATTTAAACCCTAAATCATTTTCTAACCAACTCACAATCTCCAAAACTTATATTGAATAAAATAGAACTGCATCTTTCTAGAACACCAATAATCCTTTCTCCAAATTGAGATGGCCTTCCTGGAAAACACAGCCTCTGACTTAGTTCTGTATATTCTGGTATGTAGCACATGTTAAATACTAAGAAGCATTACAATAATTTTTATACAGAAAAACCCTGGCTGTTCTAACTGAAGTTCTCTGGAGCCATTAGATTTCCGGAATAGCTCTAGGTATAAAAATGCCTGAGAAACTTGAACAAAACAAATCAAAAAACTCTTAGCAGTAGGGAAGCAATTTCTGAGAATATCTAACCTCAAATGAGGAAGCCATAGAATGCTGAGGAGTTAAATTCTTCCCATGGCTATGAATGGAAGAAAAAACTCTCATTATATGGCTCTATCTATATATCTCATTAATTAAGACAAATGAATAAAATGACAGGAAATGTAAGAGGTTGGAAAGACACAGAGTAGGAAAAAAGGAAAAGAGCGACAAATCCAAATCAATGTGAGGGCAGTGATAGAGAGGGATTTTAAAGATGGTACCAACAGTAGCAAGCAACAGATGCTCTGACACTGTGTGAGAGGCCCACTGGGGGAGGACAGTTAAGACACTTGAGCAAAGGGAAGGGAGTTCAAAGAGGGTGCTAGCAGAACATAAGAGATCTTTACCCACATGGACTAAGAAAAGAGGAGAAGCCAACAGCCACCTGCTTTACACCCGTGCTCACTGAAACACCCAGGGCCCTTGTCAAAGGCATGGTACCTATACATAGTTTAGCAATGAACGGACGTGTTCCCTGTTCATTGCATCGAAGCCAAACTAAATGACAAAATGAAGCTTTAACAGTAACTTTACTGGCACCATATTATAAACAAAAGTTTGAGCATTTCAGTGAAGCTGT
>NW_011889035.1:665271-666468 GCF_000151845.1 Pteropus vampyrus | reverse complement strand
GGATTTGGGAACCATCTTTCACGCCTCAGTGATGGAAAAAAATTGCTTTTGCCAGATAAATGAAAATCTTTCAATAACAAGGTTAGTAGCGATTCCCTAATTTCATTGCACAGTTTAGTATTTAACTCTAGATTTTATATTATTCTATGCCTTCATTTCAGGATTTTCATCTAATCTCCTTAAATCAGATGGCATCTACCTCAGAAGGAAGAGATGCCTTACATTTCCATGTTGTGCCTCGTCAATGTATTCAAGAATTACTTTTTGTACTTCGCTGAGCCAATTTGGAA
The DNA here is from genome assembly GCF_000151845.1 of Pteropus vampyrus. Classification (NCBI taxonomy): domain Eukaryota; kingdom Metazoa; phylum Chordata; class Mammalia; order Chiroptera; family Pteropodidae; genus Pteropus; species Pteropus vampyrus. The sequence continues at coordinate 666,178 of NW_011889035.1, read as the reverse complement.
AGAGATTAAATTTAACCCAAACTAAAAGAATTCATCATGTATTGGCAAAGAATTCAAGGTGAAGTTTTAAAGATAGGCATGGCCTAAAAAGGTAAAATTGAATGAACTTTTATCTTGTAGGCAATAGGGCTAAAGTTGAGGAGTTAAATGAAAAGAAACAGGAGCCTATCATTGCTGAAATCTTGGCAGCTTACATCTCTCCTCCACAGAACTCTTCAGCACTTCCTGTCAATGACGCTGATTTGGCATAAGCTGTCTCATTGGACTAGTTATCATTTTATGCACCTGAACCTCTTGAGCTATTTGAGCTCAAGAACCATATCGTTTTTTTTTTTTTTCTTTCGTTTAGCACAGTGCTGGCCACATTTTAAGCACTCAGTAAATGTGGTAGTTGGTGATTGAGATGTCTACCAGAGTTTGGAAATAAGGCATTTCTCTGAAGGTTAAACTAGTAAGTCAATTCTTTTTTTTTTATGTGAATATTTTTGTTAAAATATAGCTAACATATGATATTGTATTAATTTCAGGTGTATACCATAGTTATTCAACATTTATATACCTAAAGAAGTGATCACCATGATAAATCCAGCAACCATCTGACACCATACAATGCTATCACAATATTATTGATTATATTCCTTATGCTGCATATCATATCCCCATGACTTATTTGTTTTATAACTGGGAGTTCGAATCTCTTATTCCCTTTTACTTTCCCTCTGCGCTTTTTCCATTTTTCAAATACAGTTGACATTCAATATTATTTTATGTTAGTTTCAGGTATACAGCATAGTGGTTAGACATTTATATAAATTATGAAGTGATACCTCTGACTAGTCTAGTACCCACCTGGCACAATACACAGTTATTACAATATTATAGACTATATTCTCTATGCTGTACTTTA
>NW_011889035.1:660693-663567 GCF_000151845.1 Pteropus vampyrus | reverse complement strand
TTTTGTTTTGTTTCTTTTTACTCTCAACTTTGTCGGCCTTGAGGGGAATTGAGAGAAGTATCTTTATCCATTCTTGGGACAAAATTGGGGGCAGGGGGCGGGGGAGGAAGAAGGACTTCCTGACACTTCCACACTTGTGTGGAAGTGACAGTCAAAATAAGTAAAAATTTCTAAATGAGTAGTTTCCAATGACACCAAAACAGCGATACCTTTTTAGAACAAAAATTTTGTAATCCTCTTTTTGCTACCCTAAAATACAATTCAAAAATAATGTAACAGACCTGCAAGTATAAATAAATCAACATAATTCCCAAACTATAATATAAAAGAAAAATAAAATACTAAAGTAATACTTTGGTATTTTAAATGCTCAAGTACATAAATACTCAAGTATGATATCACTAGAAGACAAAAGTGCCCTCATGTTTTCAAATATTCACCAGGGAACCACTGCTTTAGAAGGTGACAAAACTGTGAGGTCAGAACGATGTCTCTTCCTTCCTTACAGGAGCTTCTCCTTCCAGGGACAACCTGGAAAGTCTTGGTGGGAATGTAGCATTTTTTGCAGTAGTATTACTTCAGATGTGCTCAGTAGAAAGTAAATCTCTTGTTAATAAGTGTTGTTTTAAAGAAAAAATTGTAGTCTAATAGTCCATGAAACACTAATTTAAACAAAAATTGAATGTTTTTTCTTGCTCTAGGAATTTCAGATTTCCAAAGATGATATCGTGCACTGTGAATCTAATTTCCAAATGTATTACATCAGAGAATTCTTTTTCACTGGAACATCTCTTGGGTCCCGTTTCTTATGGAAGAAACTTAGAAAACACTGTCTTAAAAACCTGTCAAAGAACACATCACCATGGAGAACAAAGGCCTTCTAGAGGATCTGAAATCCAGTAGTGGAAGAGCAGCCTTTACTGAACTAATGCATTTTGCAGGAAAGTAGCCACGTTAGGCTTCCCCTGGAAGTCACAAATTTTTCATCTTTCCCTTGACTTTCATGAGCAGGAGGCAAATAGGTAAAACTAATCTGCTATCAGAGACGTTTTCAGGAAAGCACAATTTTAATGTTCCTAGTGGTACTGACACATTTTTGAGTTCATTTCACAGCACATGTACATATAGCCATGTTAGGAAGACATTGCAGTAATGACTGTTTATAATGTTGACAATGTGGCATTATAAAAGGATATATGTTGTTTGATATTTCTAAAGAGTATGTTTTACTAGTAGTATTAATATTTATCATTTCTCAAGTTCCTATTTTGTATAAGGACATTTTCACAATCACCGTTTCATTGCATCCACACTACACATCTATGAGCTATTGTTAGTCCCATCTTAGAGATAAAGAACCTGCAGCTCATGATCATTAAATGCCAATATCATGAAATTTTTAGTTGTAGAGTTTGGATGCAGGAAAGTGGCCATGTTAGGTTTCCCTTGGAAGTCACAAATTTGCCATGTTTCACCTGACTTTCATGACAGAGAGGCAAACAAGTAAAACTAATCTGGCATCAGAGATGTTTTCAGGAAAGCACAATTTTAATGTGCCCAGGTCTATCCTGCATTAAAGCCATGTTTTTTCCATTGCTTCCCTTAATTAAGGAAAAAATTTTAGAACATTTTCCATTTTAAAAAATCAGTTACAGCAATTATAGGTTAGTCATCAGCTGTCAGGAAAATAGCCATTCCTGAGTACCCAGTGTCACTTATTCCTTGAGGGTGCCATAGTCCATGCTTTAGTGCATGTATTTTATCTTTTATTTATTTTTTTCTTTTTAGTTTTTTACAATTCAATAGTAAGCCATATATATTTTGCATTGTATGTTCACTGACCATAGTCAGATTTCTTTCTGTCACCACATGTTTGACCCCTTTTACCCTATCTACCACCCCCCTCTCCTCAACTCTCTGGTAATCGATAGTCTATTGTCCATGACTATGAGTCTCTGTTTGTCATGTTCGTTTGTTGCTTTTAGGTTCATATCCCACATATAAGTGATATTATGTGGTTTTCAACTTTTTCTGTCTGGCTTATTTCGCTTAGCATGATTATCTCGAGGTCCATCCATGTTGTCGCAAATGGCAGTATTTCATTTCTTCTTATAGCTGAATATTCTATTGTATCTTCCTTGAGGGTGCCATAGCCCATGTTTTAGTGCACACGTTTTAACTGCCGAACCTACAGTGAACTGCTGAAAAGTTATAAGGTCTAAAAGATTGTCATGTTTTTCTTTCTCCCTCAGTGTCACCTGATTTAAACTCGAAGGTGTAATCTTTGAAAACCACTTGTTTCCAGTGACTCATTTTGAAATCACTGATTTCGTCTTCCTGGTTCTTTGCAAAGCCAGGAAGGGAGATCAACACCACATTGTTTTCACCTTCAAACACACTTGCCCTGTAACCGGAAGAATCCAGAACTGTTATTGTTAATTTGTTGAATAATATGTTCCTGTTCATCTTTTCACAAGAGCAGAAATCCATTCTGAAAACAGGGTGCCCTACTTGCCATCTGTTTCATCCACCAGCAATTTTCAGCAAACATGTTTGTAAAAGATTCATCTAGTCAAGCAGCACATATTTATTGAGCACCTACTTTGTAACAGACATTGTTTTTTATTCTGGGAATATAGATGTAAGATAGACTAGATTTTTTCTCCTTGGAGCTTGTACTCTAATGATAAACATATAAATAAAAATGATCCTTCCAAATAGTGAAAATGTCTATGAAGGAAAATAAAACAGGGTGGTATATCACATAACAACTGAAGTAGAAGATTTCTTTAGATTTAGACAGCCTTTCTAAGGAAGTAACATTTGAGCTGAGATCAGAATGACAATAAGGAGACAGCAATGACATGATTTGAA
>NW_011889035.1:643524-659003 GCF_000151845.1 Pteropus vampyrus | reverse complement strand
CCTCTGGATGATGGGCTCAGCCAGGAAATAGGAACCTAAGTCCCGTAACCATAAAGAACTGAATTCTGCCAACAACCTGAAAGAACAAGAACTTGGATGTGTATTCCTTCTCAGATCCTCTTTATAAGAACCAGCCTAACTGACACCTTGATTTCAGTCTTAGGAGACTCCAAGCAGAGAACCCAGTTGAGTCATGCCAGACTTCTCCTATACATATCTGGGAGATAATAAATGGATTACTTAAGCGATTTTTTTTTTAAATCCCTTTTTTAACCCCCTTTCCATAAGCTCCCATTTCATCTCTTTTTCTTTTACAACCATACTATTTGACACTCAATGTCTACTTTAACCTTCCATTGAATCTACTTTCCCCACAAATATCAGTGATTTTTCTTTGTTCTCGGTTTAATGAACTTTCCAAAAGTTTGCTCTTACTTGACCTTTGTGTCATTTGATGTACCTGACTACTTTATCCTTTATCAAACTATCTCCTTCTTGGGATTCTGTAATGGGTTACAGAATCCCAAGAAGGAGATAGTTTGATAAAGGATAAAGTTCTCACCTGGTTTTCCTCTTATCTCTCTTGCTGCTTCTTAACAATCTCCTTTATGGATTCTGCTGTCTCTAATTGATTCTTAAGTTTAGGGCTCTGATATTACCCTGGCTTTTCTACTCTGTGTACTCTCCTTGGAGAATACCACCCATATATTCACAGGTCAACTCTTATGTATGTATTATTGACTCCAAACATATTTCTCTGGTTTGTACCTCTTGGTTAAACTTGAGATCTATATATCTAACTGCTTATGGAATAGCTACTCCCTTGAAATTCCAAAATCCTTTAAATTCATTGCGTTTAATCATTCTTTCCTTACCAAATATGTATCTTTTCTTACAGTTGCCATCTTGATAAATATCAATTTTTCTAACTCAGTTACCCAAAGTGGAAGAAAATAGGTATTGTCCATACTCCCCTTCATCCCTCACCGCCCCTGCCGCAATCCAATTCTAATAGATCCTACCTCCTAAATATCTCTTAAATCTGTATCTGCCCCCGCCCAACACACACACCTTTCTCTATACCTACTATCATTCCTTAGTTTGTACTCTAATTACTTCATTCTAGATTACAGCAGTGGCTTCCTGTTTTCCTAGCTCCCTAACTGGTCACGTAGTTTTCAGTTTATTCCACTATAATTTATTCTCCACCCAAGAGTGACCTTTCTAAAATGTAAACTTGATATCATTTCCCTTGATTAAACTCCTTTAAAAGTTCTTTTTTTATGATAAAGTTTATTTTTTTATTTTTATTTTTTAGCATGCAACGCCCTACAAGATCTGGCACTGGACTGACTCTCCAACTGATCCTTTTGCTTGAGACATACTAAATTACTACAAATTCAGTAATATGTCAAGCTCTTTCTTATAGCCATTCCTTTGTACATGTTGTTCCTTTTGTCCATAATTCACCAACTCATTTTCAAATCTTAGCTCAATTACAATCCATTTGAAAATATGTTCTAATGCCAAAGTTGCATTTAGGTGTCCCCTTTTCCTCTTTAACATTGCACCCTGTGTAAATTGGTGGCACTTCTTTTTTCACAGCTCCCATTAGTAGTGGTCATTCGTCTTCTCTGACTATACCATTAGAATGCATACTCCTTGAGGAAAGAGGATGGGTCTTACTCACCTTGTATACCTAGTATCTAACAGTGTCTGGCACAGATCAGTACAATATGTATACTTTGATGCATGCATGCATGAATAAGTTGTCATTTATTCATTGCTCATTAAGAACCAACTGTACTTGAAAAATGATACCAACACAAAGATATTATTTTTGCCAGCCTATTTTTAATAATAAAAAGAGCTAATATTTACTATGTGCTGGGTACTATGTCATTTTTGTGATTTCATTACACTTAAAACATCCTTCAGAGATGTAAAGATTATAGTTATCTCATATTTTAGTTGAGGAAACTGAAGGACAGGGAAGTCAAGCAATTTGTCCAAAACATATAAAATCAGGATTCAAAATCAGATTTTTCTGACTCTACTTCAATAAATGCCAACCATGTATAATGAGCTCTATAGACAGTCTAAATTTTGAAATACTCTTTCTCATTGTTAGACAATGTATCAGACCAAAATTTTAGTTCAAAAAATGCAGTCACTGTACATATATGAAAATGAAATCATAATAAAAAATGAAGTCAATGTTTTTTCTTTCTTTTTTTTTTCCCAACAAAAATTGATGTGTATGCCTGGTCAAGTAAGCAAACAGCTATCCTTGTCACTGATTTAAGATGTGTGTGTGTTTGTGTGTGTTCAAAAAACTCACCATAAAGCAAGTTTCAGACTGACTATATTTTGAAAAGTAGCCCTTTCTTTTTAATCACACTGGACTTTTTAAATTTTTGTGGTAGAATGTAACAAAGTTCCTGGTACATAGGAGAAGAAAAATAAATTTGTCAAATGCCCTATGGAGCACTGTCTGTTCCTCAGTTGAAGCAGATGAAAGGGAGGGATTGGGGAGAAGGATGCCAAAGGTCAATGAACATTTAAGACTCTGAGCTTTTATTGCAAGATTTGTAACTTTACTTTGATCTATCTTACTTAGTGGACTACCTTGTAAGGTTTTATTTTGCAAAAAAAAAAAAAAAAAAAAAGTTTTACTTTAAATGAAGTTTGAAAACCATTTAAATTATAAAAACAAATTTTCTACAACTCTGTGTTAATGGACTTTACCAGAAATTTTTTCTTTTGGAAAATTTCCTTTTGGACCCTCTTTGTACATATGCTACTTGAAACAAGTTTTTTTTTTCCTTTTGACCAAGAGAGTCTCCTCTAGATTTGTTAAGGACTATACGGCTTGAAATATAAAATAGTCTCATCTAGTTTTATGATAATACAGCAGTCTGAATTTAGGCACAAATGTTACATTTGAATTGTATGAGTAAGATTTTCAGGTGTAATTCTCAGTTATACTCCCTAGCTGTGAGCTCTGCTACTTTCTAGTTGTATGACCTTAGACCAATCACTTAACATCTCTGTACCTCCATTTCTTTATCTGTAAAATGAAGTTAATAATAGAAGCTACTTTATAATGCTGTGCTAAGGATTTTTAAATGAGCTAATACATGTAAAGCTCTTTGAAGAGCCTGCTATATAATACTAGCTCAATAACTGATCACTGTTATACTACTCTTGAATGCCTTGTGATTCTCCATAAGGGCTAACACTACTCCTGGCCAGCTCCATAAAAATAAAGGCACAATGGTTTTCTCTTCAAGGCAGCCTACGGCAACACAATATATAACTAGTTTTTCCCCTATAAAGATCCATTGACAAGACTGCAAATTCTTGCCTGACCAACCAATGTTGGACCCAGTTGCTTAGGAATCCAGAAGCTTCCAGAATGATGTTCATCCATTTTCACTATGTGTTCTATTCTCTATCTAGGGATGTGAAACTATAATATTTTATTTTCCTTTAAGGTCCTCCCTTGTCTTCCCCATTGGACCAGGGATGGCTGAGAGGTAACTATAAATCCTGCTTTTGTTTCATTCATATTAGCATGCAAAGCTGACTTCCATGGCCCCCATATTAGCATGCAAAGCTGACTTCCATGGCCCCCATGGAAGACTTTTAGTTTAGAAAAAAGGCAGACCAGTGAACCTGTAATTACAATACAATATAGTTGTTCATGTAGCAGTAGATAACATTTTTGTAATATGTTAATGTTTCCTTTTTCACTCTTTCTTGTATAAGGCTGTCCTCTACTAAACTATATACACTGTTACCTCTGGAAAGATTTTGTTGTTATAACTAGAAGGCAAAGAAAGAGCCACTGTTCGGCTTTTGATTTGTAAGAGAGGATCTTGAAGCCATGGAAAACCATAGCAATGAAAGCCAGAGTTTGCTCAGAAATAAAGGTATTCCTAAAGTTCAGTATCTGGCCTTTTCATATCAAGAGCAAAAGTTAGAAATTTAAACACAAAATTATATCAGAAGCTCTAGATAGAGAGAAATTTAGGGATTACAACTTGAGGGAAGTTATTATCCACCTATAAAGTAAAAAGGAAGTAGAAAGAACTTCTGACTTGAGGGACTCTGCAGAGATGGGCCTGGTATGGCACACCTGACTCTTCCTTGGTGCTTATATGATGTGGAAGGAATTGAAGAGTGCTCGAGTGCCTCATGGAATGTGGACCATGTGTGCTGGCTATGAATTTGCTAGAGGCAAACTAGGCCAACCAGGGGATGAGATTGAGTCACTGGGATTCTGAGGAACCAGCAAGAACCAATGTAGCCTTATTGACAAGAGGTGATGCTGAGCTCTTTAGAAGAAACCACGTTGCCCATCTTGGAAGAACAGACCCTGAGCTAAAACAGCCAGATGCTCAGTAGCAGCTTTAATGTAAATAGAAGCCGACTCTCGAAGACCAGGTGAGATGAGCTTAACCAGAAGACCAGAAGGAAGCAAAAGAGGGAGACATGTAAATCATTCACCTGTTCCTAGACACCATAGTTCACACAAACATTCCCCTGCTCAGACTTCAACTCTCTTGAGAGGGGGGTTAGGACATTTGCAGAGTTTGATTATCCAAAAGAGACAGAATTGCCTTGTAATGGGAAATTTTAAGGTTTTCCAACATTACAGAAATGAGATCTCCAGAGCAAGATAAAATCAGTTACCAAAAGTTGAAATGTGCCTACTTTGACCTGAGTTGTGAGCTACCATATTTGACCCCTCTGTACTAGGACCGAGTATGCATAGTGCTATGGGATCTAAGAAGGTCAGTTTCTTCAGATTATGGAGTTAGAAAAAGCTTCCCAGAAGAGTGATGTTTAGGTGAATTTTGAAGGGCAAATAGGAATTACCCAGCTATGAGGAAGCAGAAGTGTATTTCAGGAAGTACAAAAAACATGACTCAAGGTACACTGGTAAAATTAAGTCCAGCATGTTCAAAGAAAGCAAATTCATCTGAGGAGAGGCCTGAGTTCAGGTACAAAGAAAAATCTAGTCGAAAAGGTAAACCGTAGAGCTCAGCCAATAGCTATGACCTGCAAAGGACACTGAATGGTTGGGAGCTGAAAAACGGCATGTACTCTGCCCTCCAAGGGTACTCTGTACCCTACAGCAGAGGGGGTACACCTTGAGGCCTGAGGATGCGACCACCCTTTATAGTTCACAAAAAAGACTTGCTTCTTTGTAATATATTAGTGGTTTCCTTTTTTTTTTTTACTCTGTAAGCCTTTTATTACCAGACTTTCTATGCTCACAGGGGTTGCCTTCTCAATTTTGTACAAAAATATCATGTAAATTAGTGGGGTCCCTTTAAATATGATCAGATTACAGAAGGTTATGCAAGTTAAAGAATTTGGACTCTAAGGAAGAACAGTGAAGAGCCACTGAAGGTTTTTGGACAGTGGTGTGACACGACAAAAGGAATTATTCCACAGCAGCTGTATGCAGGGTAGATTGGAGCCAAGAGACTCAGGAAGTTACTGCAGTTGTCCAGGCATGAAGCAAAAGGGGAGATTCAATGGTATCCATGGTAACAGAAAGGGAAAGATATGGAAATTATTTTGAAGGCAGAAACAACAGGACTTGATTACTGATTGGATATGAGTGTATGGAAGAGGCGGCAGTAATAAATGACTCAGGGGTTTTGAGCTTAGGAAGCTATGAGAATAAATCTGAAATAAGAACTCTAACCAGGAGGGCTGCTGTGAGAGGGAAAATAGAGAGTTTGTTTTAAAGCATGTTGAATTCCACATAATGATATAATGTATAAATGGAAATGCTCTTCATACATTTAAAAGGGCAAGGCTAGGGCATTCTTCTTTTTCTTTTCTTTTTTTTTTTTTCTTTTTAATGTTTTTGTTCTTTCTCCATGATTTTGAATGCATCTGAGATTCTTTTTCTGAGGGCTTTTGGGAATAAATTTACCCCTTATCTTACTTTTAGTAAACTGTGAAGAAGGTTGTCATAACTATCATCTTCAACCTCATTTTCAAGTTAACATGAAGTATTATTCAACACCTGCTTGTGTTTGTTACTTTTGTAAACACAGTTCACAATATGGATTCTATGCCCATGAGACATTTCCACTCTGTGATGGCCAATATTTATAGGATCAATACAGTGAGAACCTATAGAATAGACTAATAATCATTGAGCAAACCTACATAAGATTAAAAGTAGTATTTATGCTCTACAGGGGGGAAAAAGGGAAGAAGAGGGGAAACAAAGGGAAAGGAAGGACATTGTGCTATAATAAACCAGTGGTTAGAGGTGGTGAGAAGTGAAAAGAAAACTGGCTAGAATTTCTTTTCTGGATAGAGCTAATGTAAGTCATCATCTCCATAAGAAAGAAAGATGGATTTTGGATGCTGCTGAGATAATAATAATTATTTTCATTCATCTAGGACTAAACAGTTTATACCCATTATCTCATCCTCTCCTTGGGTTCTAGGACTTGTACAAAACCATGCAGCTCTTCTGCAGGAAGCTGGGCCTCAAACTCAACAAATTCACAACACAACAGGTTGAATGCTTTAATGATGATGAGACAGCCCATGGTATTTCATGAGGAAATTCAGCTACATATTTTAAAACTTCAGAATATAAGAACCTAAAAATATTGTTAAAGACAGCTTGTTTAGCAGGAGTTCCTTCTCTGTCTTTTGTTTTGTTTTGCTTTTTGTTTTTGTTTTTTTTGTTGTTTTGTTTGTTTTTTGTTTTTAACAAATGGAGGCCTTTCTGTATGAAAGATCCCAAAGGTAGGCTATGCATCTCTGCCCATTCGAACAGCACATTCCCTTCACTCATACATCTCTGTTTACTTCTGCAGCTATCCTTGTACATAGCAGTTATGAATTGATATGAAAACAGATGCCTGCCACACTGTCTCCCACTATCTTAGAGAAGAGGGTCAACTTTGAGCAAAGAGAGGAAGAACTGGCATGTTTTTCCCCTTGTCTTTTACTTTACGAGTTTCCATTAAAGTTTAACATCGTGGGTCAATAGCTGGGTTTGGAGTCAGGTGTCTTAGTTCATGTTTTTGGTCCATCGATTGGCAAGTTATTTAACTTTGTGCCAGTGATTCTTCTGCTGTTAAAGAGATTTGGTGAAGCCCTGAATGAATGTTGAAAAGATTAAGACTCAGTCAAGAAGATGCCTTATGGACACAGGCACCATTCAGTCAACATCTGCTGATGCTGGTGGAGTCCCCATTCTCATCTTTAGAAAACCTCTGGATTAATTTAATTTACTCTATAAGTCGTGGCCATCAAACATTTACCTTTTACTTATATAACATGTTTTCTTCAAGTTTCTCTTAAATTGTTCACTATGCTAAACAGAGGGACTTTTTTTTTTTTAAGCATCTTTATCTTTCGCAGCTAGTTCAATAAATAAAAGCTTGAACTTTTTTTTTTTCCTACCCACGGTTTCCTCTGGAGCCTTAGCCTTACCAGCATTCTATGACTCACTACTTTACTTTTCAAAAATAGATGCTAAATATTGTCCCTGATTCTATTGGAAATGGCAGATAAAAATACTCAATAAAAAAATCTTAATTAATGGCGTTATATTTGAACTTTGCAATAGATTTTCCCACCTCTCCTTTTTTATCTCCTTTCTTGTTTTCTGCATACCAATCTGCTTGTCATAAACAGTGGATGTCAATCTCTGTCATATAACTCTGTTCTCTTTATTTCTCCTTCCTCACAAAACATAGCCCTTTTATTAGGAGGGGAGGGCAAGTCTTCAGTCCTCTTCTCTCTCTCTGTCTCTCTGTCTCTCTGTCTCTCTGTCTCTCTGTCTCTCTGTCTCTCTCTCTCTCTCTGTCTCTCTGTCTCTCTCTCTCTCATATTTCTTTTGTCCATTCTTGCCCACACTGTATTTTCTTCTCTTTTATTTATTCTCTCCTCCCCATTCCTAAATCAAGTAGGTGTCACTATTGGCCCCAGAAAAAGTTAATTCCATCTGCCACAGACCTAGTTGATTTGACATTTTTCTTGATGGCAAAGATCTCTGGAAATCCTCAAGGGTTCAGATTCAAGGAAAATAAAACTATCCAGGGTATTTCTAAGTCCAGTTTGAGAATGGAAACTGGAGGCAGTGAGAACCACTGCATTCTAATTGAGATGGTGGCCTAAAGATAGCAGTGGAAAAGAGACAGAAAGCACACATATATTGGGCATAGATTCTACATTCTTTCAAGACAGTTTCTCCATGGGACTCTCATGTTTCTTCACATCTCACGAGCAGAGGCACTGACATCCTTTGTTTTGGGCTGTCCTTTCATGGATGTTTGTATAGAAAGCAGCTTTAGAAGATAAAATGTTTCCCTCCAAAGCAAAGGGCAGGCATTCTTACTGTCTATTGTAATGGATCTGGGTCCCCAAGCTCAGGGTTTCTCTCTTGTCACGCAACCCACGGCGTGTGCAGGTGTCACGTGGCCCTCTTTGCAGCACCCTGTAGATATTGGGGCTCAGGGATCTGCCACAAGAAAATTCTAATAGTCTGTCTACTACTATTTCTTTGAGTAATAAAGTCCTTTGTCTCTGTCCCAGGAGTCTTGTGTCTCCTGCCGGTATCTATGAAACTATAGCAGGCTAATATATGGGATTGCAAATATAGTAAAATCTCCGTCCTTCATAGTTTTTGACAATATTCAGACATTATGATATTTTAGGCTCTTGGTAGAAATATTAAGCAGATAGAAATTTAGAGGCTAAAATTTTTTTCTCCATCAATATCTCAAAATAGTTAAATATATCTCCCCGTCCCCGACAGCTCCCACCTCCATCTAGTCTAATGTACCTTCTTAACCTTGATAATAATGGGCTCTAATGGGCTATTTATTCAGTAGAGTGGATTTCTAAAATCCATTTCCAGATTACAGTTTGTGCGCCAGGATTACATTTGTTTTTATTAATAGAGAAAGGAGTCGAGCAGCAGATTAGGGCTGACTTTTCAATCACTTAATCAACAAATGCATCCTGAGTACTTTTGTACTTCTGTGTTAAGTGCTGCATAAAGCAGCCTCAGTTCTCAAAGCATTTTGATTTCCTTCATTCTCATTAAAAAAAAAAAAACAACTTATCTTTAAAAAATCCCAAATGTTCAAACCATTAATTGATGCAGTAACTAGGAGAAATATTTTTATAAGAAGGCTTTTTAAAGTATTCTTCATTTATTCTGCTCCCAAACGGAAAAGCAACCTAAGGACCCAGACTCAATACCCTTATGATTTTTAAAAACCTCTTATTTTCAGGGAACTTGAAGGCTAAAGAGTCTAGGCCTACCACGCCAACATCCTTCTGATACTACCGATTTATAGTAATCATAAAATAAAACATTGCTATCTGTCATTTCCAGTTAATTCAATCCATAATGATGATTATTTCTTGGAGGAAAAATAGCGGTGAATCATGGCAAGGCTTTAAGAGCTGGGAAAAGAGCCATATGAATACACACACAGACACACATATACACGCACACACATTTTCACATCAACCTAAATCAAGGCATTTTTAAAACAATGGTGTTCAAATAATAAATGCACTGTACAATTCAACAAAAATTTAAAGTCTATCACCTGTCCTCAACCTTTCTGAGTCTCAGTGATTCCCAATTCAGTCCAGAATGTAACCTCCAAACCAATAAAGTACTTACCAGTTAGGTTTCAACCACAGTCTTCATAGAGAGGACATAGGAAAACAGGTACAGCTTAGTTGTGGGGAGGGGATAAACACGAAAACTCACTGGATTCTATTACCAGGGTATCCAGTGACCAGCCATTAAGGCAGTGATGGGTTCGTAAAGGATAGGATGGTCTCAAGACTTGAATTCTTTTTGTGGGAGTCAGAGAGCCCCTAGACCTGTTCTTTCTCTAATCTACCCCACCATTTACAGTTTGTTATTTTAGTAACATTGCCTGTTTTCTTTATATCAGTCACCTTTTAGAAGAAGCGCTACAGACATCCAGCAGTGTGTCATGGGCTGCATTCCTTGTTGTCTTGGCCTCACTCCTATCCAAGGATACAAACCTTTTCTCGGTTAGCATAACTGGCTGGGCAAAAGATGGTAAAATACCTCTATACACATCAAAGACATGAGAAAGTAACCTAAAGTTAATGATACGTTCATTATGCTAGAGACTTTTAGGTAGTTTTTAACTTGGAAGTTATTCTCTTCTCATTTAAAACCAGGGGCATTTATATTACTACTCACACTGCCTCCACTGAATGAGAGAACCGAATAATAATTAAGTGAGGCATATGAGAGAGTTAATTCATCCCAGGTCACCAGTGCTGTAAGATGCCGAAAAAAAAAAAAAAGGAAAATGTTCAGAAGTCTCAGCATCACACAGATCCAGTCGGTAGTACTTAGGAAGAAGGGTAATTAGAGCTAAAGATATGCAGCTGATAGAGACTCATCTTAAAGTACAAACTCTGAGCAATTGCAGACACATAGCTTAAGTATCGTCAAGGAGTTTAAGAGTTCTAATTCAATTAGTAACCATTCCAACACAGATCTATAAGGGTCATAGATTAGCATGTCACATGGAAGGTAATAAAATCACATCCTAGAATTAAATGAAAAGGAGAGGGGAGGTGAAGACCTATATATGGATCAAGCATAGACATTTCTCTTAGGCATTCCCGGATAAATCCTTTACAAGTTCTCTAATGAGTTAAGATAGGAAATTGTGTAATTTCATGAATAGATATTATGTGTAGTTTCACCTGCCTGTGTGTGTGTGTGTATATTTGTCTGTTAACTACCTAGTAACTTTGATCTAGTACATTCTTTGGTATGGGTTTAATTACTTTCAATTAATCCTTTTTTGTTCATTATAATATTCAATGTGAAATGCCCCAGCAAATATCATGATGAGTAATTATCTGGATTGTATGTACCCAGTGGAAAATCACAATTAAGATTCTGGTGATTAGCATAAGCAAACAACATTAACGTTAATAACAGCCCTTTTAAAATGTTGCTTCAGCAGGTTTATTCCTATCTGGATATGCCACACTACATACTGGCAGGACACAGGTCTGCAGAAGAGTCCCAAGAGATTTTGCTGTGATATGTAACTCTCCTCATAGAGGGTGTGATTTGACAGAGCTAAATGACCTGCCTACCCCCCAAATCATTTCCTTCATCCACCTGATATGTTCCTGCCATTCTTCACTCCCTTTGTTAAAGCAAGCATAATTTAAAAATGCAACTGAGGTAAAGGGAGGATTAACATTTTTAGCCCTTAGCTTCTACTAAAATACAGATAAGGCTATTTCTTCAGATTAACTAGCAAGGGTTCTTAAATACAGTGAACATATTTTACAAATCTAAAACTGGGTCAAGTGAAATGTAAATATGAACTTTAAAATTAAACTTTGAAATCACAACAGTACTAGAAGAACTGAGATACTAAGCTATCATAGGCATGAAATAAAGACATTTTAATGGAGGAGTAAAAGGATGGGGCAATAGATCCACGTGGAATGGAAGTGTGTGGGGCCATCATTGCCAGAGAGCATCACAGAATTCACAAGAGGAATATAAAGATAGGAAAGAAATGGCAATCAGCAGGTTCTGAAAAACAAAATGTCACAAGGCTGCCCTAAGTGATCCTTATGTTTCCACTTAGCCCTCAATATTTTTGCTGCAGTCTTCAGGAAAAAAAAAAAAAAGTAAAGGAAAATTGCACAAAAAAAATCCTACTTTCTTGAACATAAAATATGGATAGAGTGGTGTTCAATTCACTATTTCCTGACTCCCTATTCTTTGCCAAGCCCTAAGCCCGTCACTCTCCTTCCACTGGGCCAAGGGCCAGGCTGTAGAGTACATGTTACCATAGCAACACATCAGTGAAAATACCTCATGCCCCACTTATACTGAAGCTTCTATTCTAAATATTCCCAAGGATCATCTCAAACCAAAATAGATTTTTCTTCATACTTCTGAGAAAGGGCTAGAATTATTGATTATTTATTTACTTATTGCCATAAAGTTTAGCGATAGCATGCAAAAACTGAGCAGTAGGAAAGAAAATAGACATTCGATGGGTAAGCGAGTCATTTTTGTTTAAGACTACCATCTACCTAACATCTGGGCAGAGTATCAAGAGCTCTGAATGCCAACTCTCAATTCCATCTGTCAAAATAAGCTTTAATGTCTTTAAGAAATAAATTTCCCAGCCCCCATGCCCTCAAAATATCATGAAAGAGATAATAGTTAAAATTAAAGTGTTAAGGGATGCATTAACACATGGTGAGTCTTTTATTGAGTTGGGAAGCACCTCATTTCAGATTTAAAGAAGGGTAGGACCACTGATCCTGCCTAGTCAGTTTGGCTGGCTCTTCCTGCCTTGGTTGGAGAGCGCCACCTACTGTATCTGCCCCACTACTCGTCTCACTACAGTCCCTTCATCAGCTCCGAGTATTCCAAAAGTCCAAGGCTTCGAAAGACCAGGGCCAACTCTAATACTTACAAGCATCAATTGGACAAGAGTGGGATAAATAAAGAGGAAGGAGGGCCCCGCTTTGAAACTTTGAAAGAAGAGCATACTAGAGCTTTGGAAGGAAGATTTTCGATTTCTCCTTACCACCAAGACATCTGCTCTGACATGCTGTACTCCAGTTCACTTTCTTGGCTTTATCTGCCACCGGTACTGGATTCCTCACCATCTCCTATATTATTTCTCATGGTTTTGTTCATTCCATTTCCATTGCCTCAGCCTCGCCACTTAGTCAAAACCCGTGCATCTCTCAAGGACTGCTTAAGAATGTTTTTCTATCTTCATGCGAGCTTTCTTGCTAGTCTTCATAATTCTTCATGCCACCCATGGTCAATACAATGACCCTTGTTCTCTAAGTAGTCATGTACTTTGGGGTAACACCCCCTGAAGGTTTTTAGGCTCCTGGAGGGCAGCAGTAACATGAGATATTTATTTATATTACACAGCACCTAGAACAGGGCCTTAGACTTGAAAGGCACTTTTCCTTGATCTCATAAATTCTTCTCCAAAACTTCTTTCATTGTGTTCTGTATAATTTCTCATAAGACCTTATCTTTGTGAGAGAGCTCCGAATTCAATTGTCACCGTGTACCCTGTATTCTCATATCCTCATGACACAGTGGACAGGAGGGTAGGGTGAGTATGGGCAAAAAATAGAAAGGAGTATTGGCAAAGCTGAAAAGTGAATAATTCCTCACTACCCAATAAGCCAATGAGCTTAACTGTAGTTACCTAGCAATGCTATGGAAATTCTTTAATTTTTGTTTTCATTAATATTTAGCAACAGATTAACGGATACAACCAACTATAAAGCATAGTGGCTAAGATCATAAATTTTAGAGAGAAAACTAGCTCAGTTACCAACTCTGTTATTTATATCTCATGTAACCTTGGGCATGTTTCCTGACATCATTAAACTTGTTTCTTCGTATGTAAAATAAAGATTACATTCGCCTAATGAGATTTTTGTGTAGATTAAATGGGTAATATATATAAAGCACTTACTGCAGTGCCTAATAGTAAGCATTATTGGTGGTGGTGTTTATATTCTCAAGGACTAACAGGGAGTCTGGCCCACAGGAAGTACTCAAAACACACACACACACACACACACACACACACACACACACACACACGTTAAAGTAAAACATAATAGACAATAATAGCTCTTTCCCATCCCACATCCTATGAATGTCTAGCCTGACCAAGAAGAACTGGCAACCAGCCCCCATCCTTAGGTGCTTTCCAAAAGTCATTTCATTAACTTAAGAAAAGATACCTTGATTGCCTTCAACACTTAGAAAATTCGAAGTGTTTTGGGAGCTCTGTGCCAGAAATGGGGATGAAGACCCAATATATTTTTCTTATTATAAATCACAATATCACAGAGATAAATACACATTTATTTTTGTGATCATATTTTCACTGGTTACAGGAAAATAAGGTATTCGCATTTTAACATTGTACATTAGCCTGTCCGCTATTAAAGACTAATGTTTACTATTGTTAATTTTTAACACAACATATAAATATATGTTCCACAAATGTGATGTGCCAAAACCTCTTACAATGAGATGATTATTACACACATACGGAAGACCAAAGAGGTGTGAATTTGTCAAAGTTTGCCCTTGATTTCTTTTAGCACCATTCCCTGGCAAACTGTTTCTGAGATTCACTGTTTCCCCTATTCTTTGCTTTCAGCTAGTTGTCAATGAATATCTCTCAGGTGTGGACTGGCATTGCCTTAAGGTGTTTTAAGTGCAAAAAAGTAGAAGGCCAATGGTATTTACACTTTTATGTGGGACTCTTGAAGAGAGTCCCAATAAAATGAATCTCTCAGGATAAAATTTCAGATATTTTGACAAAGGTTGAAATTCCATCTGTTCTTGAAATTACATCAGTTGTAGGCTCACTTACTCCATCATCCACTAAAGTTAGAGCCTAGACGGAGTAGGCCATAAACAACAGAAAGATGGAGATAAACACCTAAAATATGCAGCTTTCTTCTTTCACTTGCTTTCTGAGATTAGAAGCAGAGTCATTGGCTCCCAGCTGCTCCAAGAAGACTTTTAGAACAATCAAGACCAGTTGTGAAACATTCTCAAATGGTTTGACTTCTGATCAACAGCAGCTTTTGTATAAAAAGTAACAGCTGCTTCCCCTCAGGTAAAACCTAAAAAGACTGTGCTCTCTGTGAAATCCGAATTTTGAAAGAATATGATTTTAATCCTGAAACCATCAACACAGGGAGAGAGCAGAAATGTCCCTTTTACCAGGCAGTATAAGCCATAAAGCCTGGACATAAAGCTGCATAATTCAGCCTACTCGATATTATTTACAGAGGGCTCAGGGCACCTAAATCTATTGAGCGCTATTGTCCTAAATCTCTAGTTCTGTTGTCTCTATGCCCAATTCAGTATCACAAAACTCACCAATTCATTTTGCTAATAAGAAAAGCAAGTTATACCTTGGAGGAGACTGTGAAAGGAGACCAAAGCAACAAGTAAAAAATACAACAAGTTATTAGGTATGAATATAACTTGCCTGAGATACTAGAAGGAATCGTGGGTGATGCTGAGCATGGCTCAAGCGGAGGAGAGCCTCGAGGGAGACTACAGATGACTGTTGCCAGGAAAGCAAAAGACTCGTGGGTAGGGAATAGTGAAACGAATTAAATCCCTTTCCAAGAAGTACATTAGGGAGCATTTGAGCTGTTGGTATCAGAGTGAGCTCAACTGGAATGATTCCTATTACTTAAGCCATTACAGGCAAGGTCAAAGACTCTCATTAGATGAGAAATATGAAGATGTGACAGAGGGGAGATATCCAGCTTCATATAGTAACCTCTGAATTGATGTTTTTTTCTAATTAAACCTTAATATCATTGGTAAGAGTTCCTTGTCCCGTATATTCCAAGATTTACTTCCAGGAGAA
>NW_011889035.1:640800-643474 GCF_000151845.1 Pteropus vampyrus | reverse complement strand
GTATCACAAAACTCACCAATTCATTTTGCTAATAAGAAAAGCAAGTTATACCTTGGAGGAGACTGTGAAAGGAGACCAAAGCAACAAGTAAAAAATACAACAAGTTATTAGGTATGAATATAACTTGCCTGAGATACTAGAAGGAATCGTGGGTGATGCTGAGCATGGCTCAAGTGGAGGAGAGCCTCGAGGGAGACTACAGATGACTGTTGCCAGGAAAGCAAAAGACTCGTGGGTAGGGAATAGTGAAACGAATTAAATCCCTTTCCAAGAAGTACATTAGGGAGCATTTGAGCTGTTGGTATCAGAGTGAGCTCAACTGGAATGATTCCTATTACTTAAGCCATTACAGGCAAGGTCAAAGACTCTCATTAGATGAGAAATATGAAGATGTGACAGAGGGGAGATATCCAGCTTCATATGGTAACCTCTGAATTGATGTTTTTTTCTAATTAAACCTTAATATCATTGGTAAGAGTTCCTTGTCCCGTATATTCCAAGATTTACTTCCAGGAGAAGGGAATATGCTAATTCAGAAATATTCCATAAGACTAATTGCCTGGTAAATTGTGAGGAAAAAAATAAACAATATGGAGATATTAATCAAGAAAGCTGAAAAAAGTTCTAAAGTCAACAGACTAAAATCAAACTAAAATGGTACAGAGTGTGGGATAATGCAGAGAATATCAATTTGGGTGAGTGGTAGAAAAGTAGAATTATCTCTGGCATCTTTTCCAAACTGCACATATCTACCCACACATATTTTCCCCAAGGGACAACTTCTAGCTTCTTGCCCCAGAGAAGAATATTGTTATTGAAGGATAGGAATGATCATGTCCATTGAGTGAGAAAAGATTAAGAGTCATCAGCAAAATGAGAAAAACCCCTAACCTATAGCCAGATGGAATGAGAATTGAATTTGGGTTCTTGCACATATAAGTACTTGTTTGGGGCTAAAATTTATTTATTTTTTTTTGCATCCATTTCTTTGTCTTCAAAAAGCAGGGAGAAAGGGCGGATAGTAAGAACTACCTTACAAATTTAATGTAAACATTAAATACAATAATATATATGTGATAATGATTTTAAATGTTAGTGTAATTTAAATTATATTGTAGCATTCATAACTACTATGATGTTTTACCAAAATAAATATATCAGACTCTGCCCACTGTTTTTATTTTACCTTATTTTCATTTATATCAATTTTCCCTGGTTTGTACTTAAAGGATTTCCTGGACTGTATATTTTTAATCAGTTTGTGGGAAAGGAAGTTCTCAAAGGAAAGCCTCTTTGCTCCATATCCGATAGAATCATTGGCATGGGACTTAGAAAGTTAAAAAAGAAATAACTTGCTTGTCATTATTTGATTCCACATGGAAATTTCCTTTAAGTTGAATTTCTTTTTGTTGATGTTGTTGGCACAAAGTAAAACCACTGCATATAAAGATATGAATCCAGTATTAATAGAGCAAAGCTGTGAAACTGTACAAATTAACTTGAATTTTACCTTCATTGGTGTTACCAATTTGAAATTAAACAAAAATCTTCCCACATTTTAAGTTAGTCTACCCAAAAGTCTAAGGAATGCCACCTACCCTTAAAAAGAGAAAGAAATACGGTATAATTATATTGTAGAATCTTACCACATAACTAGGTTTCTGTAAGTCTATGTACTTAGGGACATAGTTTTACTTACTCTTTCTATTTATGTATCACTAATATTTATGTGTTACTAATATATATCGCAGGTAAAACTGGTATATATACTGAGAATTCCACAAGCTTTACAGTTCAGTGGATCAGATGAGAAAATTATGTTAAGATTGACACACTTCTTTCTCTGCCTAGTCGTTTATTCATCTAACTGCAATTTATTGTGCTCTTTGGGAGATCCAAAGTAGCCATTGATGAAACTGAAAAAATAATTCAGTTTCTTAGAATTTTGTGATATAATTAATATTTATGTTGGAAGGTTCAAAACCCCAGAAAAGAGTCAGGTGCAGAAAGGAAACTCCAAAGAGTATTTTAGACCTCTCCCAAGGAATTTTCCCTTCTCTCCATCACATACCTCTCTCTATGCCTTGATCCACCTAAAGTTCTGAGAAAAATCAATAGAGTTAAATGAGTATAAGTCTGAGTTTATTTTGTCTAAGTAAAATTGCGCCCAGGCTTTAAAGCTGCATTTCTGCAGCTTCTATGCTGTCATAAACTGCAGTCCCATTTAGCTGAGTTTGAGAATATTGGCAGAGTCAAGATGGACATCTAGCAAAGAGTTTTGGAAATGCTCCAGGGAGAAAGCTGAAGCCATTAGTCACTGAAACAACAAATAAAATGGACTCGTTCTAGAGTCTGCTCCTTCACCTCTTTCTCCCACCTCTACTTACACTTTGAGAACCAGTTTGAAATACTGGTCCTATGCTGTCCACGAAATAATATACTGAAGGGAACAAGAACTCAACAATTACCCCTTCTTATCTTGAATGTAATGAAGAAATTTTAACAAAATTTCTGATACTTCCCCTAAAAGATGTGTTAAAACATACCTAAGTAAAATACTTGAGTTTTTAAAAATCAGATTATTAATAAGAAATCATTCTTAGGCCAAGAAATTTTGCCTAAAGATCTTTCTTCTATGGATTTCTAATACAGTAGAATAAATAAATACTCATTA
>NW_011889035.1:633527-639280 GCF_000151845.1 Pteropus vampyrus | reverse complement strand
CAAAGAAGCAGCATCTGGCCTCGGTGTGCCCCATACCTCTTACTGAACAGCCCCAAGCCCTGCACTAGTGGCAGCCAGCCTTGATTCCTGGCTTGGCCTCTCAAGGCACCTATAAGCCCAGCATGGGTGGCAGCCATCTGTAGATTTCTTGGTGACTCTTACCAGGTGGCCTTGGAACTGCACATGCTGTGACTGAACTTGGCCTGCAGCTAGGTCCCCTTCCAGGAGGCCCTTTTTCCAGCACACACAGTGGCCTGCTTTGACTGGTACTGGACACCACCCAGGACAACATCTGACTGAGAAGACACACCAAAAGGGCAGACTAGGGAGGCACCAGAGCCCTGCTAAAGTGAATCCTACCCCATAGGGTCAGTCTCTCACTGACCAATCCTCACAACCAATCAGCCCAAGGGTCAATCCCTCCTATTGACATGTAAACAGCAACCATGGCTCAACTACAACAGGAGGGCACACACAACCCTCAAAAGGGGTACATCTTGAGAACCTGGCTCAGCTGAGCAGAGAAGACTGTCTTCTGTATAAAGCCACTGCTACATAAAGCCACTCTCTAAAAATGGGAGACTTAGAAGCTCTACCTAATACATGGGAATAAAAGCACAAGGAGGCAGCCAAAATCGAGAGACAAAGAAACATGTCCCACCTGAAAGAAGAGAACAAAGTTCCAGAAAAAGAACTCAACAAAATGGAGACAAGCAATCTACCAGATGCAGATTTCAAAACACTGATTATAAGAATACTCAATGAACTTAGGGAAAGAATAGAGGAACTCAGTGAGAACTTTAACAAAGAGATAGAAAACATAAAAACGGAGATGGAAATCATAAAAGGGAAAAAGGAACCAGTCAAAAATAAGGACTACAGTATCTGAGATGAGAGTACGTTATAGGGAATCAACAGATTGGATGAAGTGGAGGATTAAATTAGCAATTTAGAGGATGGGGTAGTGGAGGACACCCAATCAGAATGACAACAAGAAAAGAGAATCCAAAAAATCGAGGATAATTTATGGGGCATCTGGGACAACATCAAGCATACTTTGCAGGCCAGAAGGGGATTGGCACAAAATATTCAAAGTGATGAAAATCCAGGATCTACAACCAAGATTACTCTACCAATAAAACTATCATTTAGAATCAAAGGATAGATAAAGAACTTCCCAGACAAGAAAAAGTTAAAGAAGTTCATCACCATCAAGCCAATATTACAGGAAATGTTGGAGGAATTTCTCTAAGAAGAAAAAATGTATAATATGTATATTCAGCAATATGAATAATAAAATGGCAATAACTATATACTTATCAACAAGTACTTCAAATGAAAAAGAATTAAGTACTCCAATCAAAAGATAGGGCAGTTGAATGGCTAAGAAAACAAGACCCTTACATATGCTACTAACAAGAGTTTCACTTTAGATTAAAAGACACACAGATTGGAAGAAAAGAGATGGAAGAGATATTCCATGAAAATGGAAATGAAAAAAAAATCTGGGGTAGCAATACTTATACATAAAAGACTTTAAAACAAAGGCTATAATAAGAGACAAAGAAAGACCTAGTAATTCCACTTCTGTGTATTTACCTAAAGAAACCCAAAATACTACTTTGAAGGGATATGTGCATCCATATGTTCATTGCAGCATTATTTACAGTAGCCAAGATATGGAGGCAACCTGGGTGTCCATCAATGGATGAATGGATAAAGAAGAGGTAGTACATATATACAATGGAATATTACTTAGCCAAAAAATAAACAAGCAAGTAAAGAAATAAAAGAATCAAATCTTTAGATCTGGAACAACATGAATGGACATAGAGGGTGCTGTGCTGAGTGGAGTAAGTCAGATAGAGAAAGGCAAATGCCATATGATTTCACTTACATGTGGAATCTAAAAAACAAAATAAACAAATAAAGCAGAAACAAACTCATAGATACAGAGAACATTTTGAGGGTTACCAGATGGGAGCGGGGCTGGCAGAGTGGATGAAATAGTGAAGGATTAAGAAGTACAAATTGGTAGTTACAAAATAGTCATGGAGACATAAAGTATGGCATAAGGAATATAGTCATAATATTGTAATAACTAGGTACGGAGTCAGAAGGATAATAGATGCATTGAGGTGTTCACTTCATGTATTTTATAGATGTCTAATCACTATGTTGTACACTTGAAACTTACATAACATTGTATGCCAACTATAATTGAAAAATAAAAAATGTTATTCAAATAATAATAATAAATAATAAGAGGATATTGATTTAGAGGTTTTATTTCAGAATGAGCCTACCTGATTGCCTAGTAGGAAGTGAAACCACATGACATCTGAGGCCTTCCTCTATCCTATGACCATCAATAAAGACAGTAACAACCCCCAAAACAAAAATATCTACAACAGTTTCTTTTGTCTGTGAATTCAAATGAGCTGAAAAGTGTGTGTTAAGTATATTGCACATAAAATAGCTATGCAGCTGTTGGAAGAATATGAATGGACTATGAAGATTTAAGGTCTTTCCAAGGACGTTTAGCAGAGTCTTTTGTAGTAAAGCCTGATACTGAAGTTTGGACAAAGGTGCGTGTTTGTGCGCCACGACCAAGCCTGTGTGTGTGTGTGGTGGGGAGCCACATTGCAGATGGCTGAAAAATATGCTAATGTTGGAAGACCCATGTGAGGGCTGGCATCCTGAAAGAGAGACAGATGTTTCCTCAAAAGAAGAAATGTAGAATAAGTTGCTCGCTGTGCTACCCAGGCTTGTTTCTCAGGGTCATATACACATCAGAACAATTGTAACAACTATGCTTCCCCTCTGTATCCCAAGGAAGAGATAGAGCATGGAGAAAGAGCCAGCTCTTTACGCAAGGACTTTGCTAATAGTACCTTTCATCTGAAATACGTTTTTTAGTTGTCAAGATGTTTTCATGATCTGTAACACTTGCTTTAGGAATGTTGCCTTTGTTCATATGCTGTAGCCCTCACAGTGCTCCCATAACACTCTGTACTTTCTTTTTCATAAAAATCATCCCTTTTAGTATTCACCATTTCATACAATACCTCTCTTCTCTGCTAAACTATATGTGCTCATTTCATGACAAGGAGCATGACTGCCTTGTTAAACATAAAATTCCACAGGCCCAGTGCAATGCCAGATATATAGCAGGCTCTTAATTTTTTTTTTTCTTGGCACTCTTGAGAATATCTCTAATATTTTTAGATAGTCTCAGATATTCTAGAGTCAGAGCCTGGATTGGCTCTTTTATTAGGCCACCTTAAACAAAATCATTCATTCATTTAATCAACAAATATTTTTGAGTTCATACTGTATTGGCTATGCTCTGAGTGACTGGAATTGTACCATGAAAAGAACAAAAGAGACAAAAATGCTTATCTTCATGGAGCTTGCCTGTCAGCATGCCTACAATTGAAAAAGAAATTTAAAAATCCAGTTATTTGACTACAAAAGCATTTAGTTTTCAGATTACATAGAATTGCCAAGCATCTTAGAAATTTTCTCTTATTAGGTGGGGATATGTCTCCATAAGACCAGTAGAGTTTTAACTTGACAAATATAACTTAAAAGTGTAGAAATCTATTGTAATAGATATCAAAGCCTGCTGTGTTCTACTCCATGCCCACCTTTCCATGTGTGACATTAGAAACTCCCCAATGGCTTTAGCATGAATACATGTGTCCTACTGTTTCTTGCCACCTAGCAGGATTCTGAGAATAGGCCATAGGTTCTGATAGGAATAGAAACCTCTGGAGCATTGGAGTATTCATCCAAAGTGAAACTAACATGTACCAAGCTGTGTGCATGTGCTCAGTCGTGATCAGCATTTTTGCATTATCTCATTTAATCCTGACAATAAACAAACAATAAACTAAATCATATGGCCTCCCTTTGATTTCTTATCAAATGAGGAAATGGGATCAGAAGTAGAAATGTGCCTTTACATACCGATAGAGAGATTATAGATTTTGCAATGGTCGTGGCTCCTAAATCACTAAATTCCTAACTAACAGATTTGTGGACTTGTTTAAAGAGGGAATAAATGAATGGTTTCACCAGATACTAAGAAAGTTTGTTATTAATGACCTTGGCCAAAAAAAGAAATGAGAAATCATCAGACCAGAGAGAATGGCCATCTAACTTCTATTCAGCCAAGCAAGATTTTGTAGACAAGGTAGGAACTGCTTACAGCCGATGCTATTTAAAGAAATCCTGACTTTCAAAATTCTCTACTGCTTTCTTAATGGTATCTTTTTTCCTGTCCTTAAGTTTACAAACTTTCCTTCAGCTAAAAACACAGCTGTCTCACAGAAACACTGTATAAGAAAATTAATAACAATAAAACCCAAGGGAATTAGGTAAGTAGTGAGAAGGCTGCTTTATACTTTTACTCTATCCAACTGGGAACCTACTCTGGGCTTCACTTGCTGTGTGCTAAGAGGCCAAGGGAGAATGCTGGGACATATAGGAAAAAAAAAAAGTAAGGCAGGGAGGAGCAAATGGAAGAGGGAGCAAAGGGAATTTTAAAAAGGAGAAAAGTCTCCAGCTGGGGCTGGTGCAAGGAAAAGTCAAAAGTCAGCAGAAGAGCTTTAACACAAATCTCTCTCTCTCTCTCTCTCTCTCTCTCTCTCTCTCTCTCTCTCTCTCTCTCTCTCTCTCTCTCTCGATTCTCTGCAGTGTTGTCATTGCCTTCAGTTCCTACCCTCTTTCCAGCAGCTCTGCTTCCCATCCTTTCAAGCACCTGAAACAATAAATGCTCTCCAAATCAAGTACAATGCTCCAGTGGAGAAATGGAGACTCGTTTTGTACACATTTAATTTATATTCTGACTTTAGAAGCTAGGCTTGAAATAACCTTTTTTTTCCATCTTTGACCACAAACAAATCAGTAGTCCTCCTTGTCCATGGTTTTGCTTTTGTAAGTTTTACTCACCCACGGCCAACCGTGGTTCGAGAGTATTAAACAGAAAATTCCAGAAATAAGGAATTCATTGCTGGTGGGAATACAAAATGGTACAGTTACTTTGGAAGACAGTTTGAAAATTTCTGATGAAACAAATACAGTCTTACCAACAATCGCGATCATAGGTATTTACTCAACTAACTTGAACAGATATCTACACAAAACCTGCATACGAATGTTTATAACTACTTTATTAATAATTGCCCAAACTGGAAGCAACCAAGATGTTCTTCAACAGGTGAATGGATAAACAAACCTTGCTACAGCTATACAATGGAATATTATTCAACAATAAGAAGGAACGAGCTATTAAACCATGAAAAGATGTGAATAAATCTTAAAGGCATAAGTGAAAACAGCCAGTCTGAAAAAGCTATGTACTGTATAATTTCAACTATATGGCATTCTGGAAAAAGTAAAACTATGGAGCTGGTAAACAGATCAGTGATTGCCAGATTTTCTGGTAGGTTGGGTAAGATTGAACAGGTCAAGTACAAGGGATTTTTAGGGCGGTGAAACTATTCTACATGATACTATAATGGTAGATAGATGGCACTAGGCACTTGTCAAAGCATATAGAATATTACAACACAAAGTATGACCTTAATGTATGCAAATGTTAAAAAAAAATAATTTTGGAGGTTGAGGTGTCCCAGGATTAAACACAGAATGTGACGAAGGAATCTAAATATATCATAAATGTATGAAACAACTGTACTGAATGGGATGGGGGATTAGGGTATTGACCTAAAAAGCTTTGGAAATCA
>NW_011889035.1:630667-633477 GCF_000151845.1 Pteropus vampyrus | reverse complement strand
GGATTAAGAAGTACAAATTGGTAGTTACAAAATAGTCATGGAGACATAAAGTATGGCATAAGGAATATAGTCATAATATTGTAATAACTAGGTACGGAGTCAGAAGGATAATAGATGCATTGAGGTGTTCACTTCATGTATTTTATAGATGTCTAATCACTATGTTGTACACTTGAAACTTACATAACATTGTATGCCAACTATAATTGAAAAATAAAAAATGTTATTCAAATAATAATAATAAATAATAAGAGGATATTGATTTAGAGGTTTTATTTCAGAATGAGCCTACCTGATTGCCTAGTAGGAAGTGAAACCACATGACATCTGAGGCCTTCCTCTATCCTATGACCATCAATAAAGACAGTAACAACCCCCAAAACAAAAATATCTACAACAGTTTCTTTTGTCTGTGAATTCAAATGAGCTGAAAAGTGTTTGTTAAGTATATTGCACATAAAATAGCTATGCAGCTGTTGGAAGAATATGAATGGACTATGAAGATTTAAGGTCTTTCCAAGGACGTTTAGCAGAGTCTTTTGTAGTAAAGCCTGATACTGAAGTTTGGACAAAGGTGCGTGTTTGTGCGCCACGACCAAGCCTGTGTGTGTGTGTGGTGGGGAGCCACATTGCAGATGGCTGAAAAATATGCTAATGTTGGAAGACCCATGTGAGGGCTGGCATCCTGAAAGAGAGACAGATGTTTCCTCAAAAGAAGAAATGTAGAATAAGTTGCTCGCTGTGCTACCCAGGCTTGTTTCTCAGGGTCATATACACATCAGAACAATTGTAACAACTATGCTTCCCCTCTGTATCCCAAGGAAGAGATAGAGCATGGAGAAAGAGCCAGCTCTTTACGCAAGGACTTTGCTAATAGTACCTTTCATCTGAAATACGTTTTTTAGTTGTCAAGATGTTTTCATGATCTGTAACACTTGCTTTAGGAATGTTGCCTTTGTTCATATGCTGTAGCCCTCACAGTGCTCCCATAACACTCTGTACTTTCTTTTTCATAAAAATCATCCCTTTTAGTATTCACCATTTCATACAATACCTCTCTTCTCTGCTAAACTATATGTGCTCATTTCATGACAAGGAGCATGACTGCCTTGTTAAATATAAAATTCCACAGGCCCAGTGCAATGCCAGATATATAGCAGGCTCTTAATTTTTTTTTTTCTTGGCACTCTTGAGAATATCTCTAATATTTTTAGATAGTCTCAGATATTCTAGAGTCAGAGCCTGGATTGGCTCTTTTATTAGGCCACCTTAAACAAAATCATTCATTCATTTAATCAACAAATATTTTTGAGTTCATACTGTATTGGCTATGCTCTGAGTGACTGGAATTGTACCATGAAAAGAACAAAAGAGACAAAAATGCTTATCTTCATGGAGCTTGCCTGTCAGCATGCCTACAATTGAAAAAGAAATTTAAAAATCCAGTTATTTGACTACAAAAGCATTTAGTTTTCAGATTACATAGAATTGCCAAGCATCTTAGAAATTTTCTCTTATTAGGTGGGGATATGTCTCCATAAGACCAGTAGAGTTTTAACTTGACAAATATAACTTAAAAGTGTAGAAATCTATTGTAATAGATATCAAAGCCTGCTGTGTTCTACTCCATGCCCACCTTTCCATGTGTGACATTAGAAACTCCCCAATGGCTTTAGCATGAATACATGTGTCCTACTGTTTCTTGCCACCTAGCAGGATTCTGAGAATAGGCCATAGGTTCTGATAGGAATAGAAACC
Source organism: Pteropus vampyrus (assembly GCF_000151845.1). NCBI lineage: Eukaryota > Metazoa > Chordata > Mammalia > Chiroptera > Pteropodidae > Pteropus > Pteropus vampyrus. The sequence continues at coordinate 631,719 of NW_011889035.1, read as the reverse complement.
TCTGGAGCATTGGAGTATTCATCCAAAGTGAAACTAACATGTACCAAGCTGTGTGCATGTGCTCAGTCGTGATCAGCATTTTTGCATTATCTCATTTAATCCTGACAATAAACAAACAATAAACTAAATCATATGGCCTCCCTTTGATTTCTTATCAAATGAGGAAATGGGATCAGAAGTAGAAATGTGCCTTTACATACCGATAGAGAGATTATAGATTTTGCAATGGTCGTGGCTCCTAAATCACTAAATTCCTAACTAACAGATTTGTGGACTTGTTTAAAGAGGGAATAAATGAATGGTTTCACCAGATACTAAGAAAGTTTGTTATTAATGACCTTGGCCAAAAAAAGAAATGAGAAATCATCAGACCAGAGAGAATGGCCATCTAACTTCTATTCAGCCAAGCAAGATTTTGTAGACAAGGTAGGAACTGCTTACAGCCGATGCTATTTAAAGAAATCCTGACTTTCAAAATTCTCTACTGCTTTCTTAATGGTATCTTTTTTCCTGTCCTTAAGTTTACAAACTTTCCTTCAGCTAAAAACACAGCTGTCTCACAGAAACACTGTATAAGAAAATTAATAACAATAAAACCCAAGGGAATTAGGTAAGTAGTGAGAAGGCTGCTTTATACTTTTACTCTATCCAACTGGGAACCTACTCTGGGCTTCACTTGCTGTGTGCTAAGAGGCCAAGGGAGAATGCTGGGACATATAGGAAAAAAAAAAAGTAAGGCAGGGAGGAGCAAATGGAAGAGGGAGCAAAGGGAATTTTAAAAAGGAGAAAAGTCTCCAGCTGGGGCTGGTGCAAGGAAAAGTCAAAAGTCAGCAGAAGAGCTTTAACACAAATCTCTCTCTCTCTCTCTCTCTCTCTCTCTCTCTCTCTCTCTCTCTCTCTCTCTCTCTCTCTCTCTCGATTCTCTGCAGTGTTGTCATTGCCTTCAGTTCCTACCCTCTTTCCAGCAGCTCTGCTTCCCATCCTTTCAAGCACCTGAAACAATAAATGCTCTCCAAATCAAGTACAATGCTCCAGTGGAGAAATGGAGACTC
>NW_011889035.1:619683-629397 GCF_000151845.1 Pteropus vampyrus | reverse complement strand
TCTAATATCATTCTCCAATAAAAGAAACTAGGGCTCCTTAGAGAAATTGCTGATTTGAGGACTTGAGCAGCAAATATACAAAATGAGCCTGGGACATTTTGTAGTGCCAGAAAGTAAGAAAGTACTCAAAAGAAAACAAAACAAAACCATTCACTGATTAGGGGTACGTCAAGGGCATACAGGAGCCAATTGAAAGGGCTCCCAATGGCCAAAGTTGGAATAATTTGAGCAAACAAAATAATGTAGCATTAGATTCTATTCTGAAGCATAAAGTAAACATTCATGAGTTCACATCGATATAAGTGATTGAATAAATAAATGGGAGAGAAGAAACAAATCTCTGCAGAACTCCAGATAATTTATGTAGATACTCCACTCAAAAGCAGATAAAACATAGTACCCCACTACTTATGTGTGAGCTGCACGCAGTGAGTTTCTGCAAAAGACCACATGAGAGAGGGAGAAAATAAAAGTAACTTTACAATGGAGAAACCTGGCAGACACTGTCTCAAGTCAGGTGATTGAGGTAAACAACAACAGTGATAAGTCATATTGCTGATGTGCGCCCCTCTGCGTAATGTAACAAAGATGGCACTTTCCTCTGTTGTCCCTCTCCCCAAAACACATCACCCAGTCTAACCATGAGATAAAAATTAGACAAATCTCAATTGAGGGACATTCTACGAAATATCTGACTAATATTCCACAAAACTGTATGGATACTCAAAACAAGGAAAGTCTGATTAATTATCACAGTTAAAAGGAGACATGACTACTAAATGTAAATGGTGTCTTAGATGGTATTCTGGAACAGAAAAAGGATTACAGGTAAAAAACTAAAGATTTCACAAGAAATCTGAATATAGAATTAGGTTAATAATATACCAATATTAGTTCATTAATTGTAACAAAGTTTCCATACTAATGTAAGATATTAATATGAGAAGAAACAGGATGTGGGGTATATGGGAAGACTGTGCTATCCTCACAATAACACAGTAAATGTAAAACTGTTCTAAAAAGAAAGTTTATTTCAAAAAATTATTCATTCTACAGAGAGCAAATGTTGCTATGCTCTTGTACTAGGCCACACTGCATATAAAGCAGTGAGCAAAACACATCTGGTCCATGGCCACAGGGAGCTTATGGTCTGATGTGAAGCAATGACATTCAGCAAATACACAAATGAAGAGAGAGCCTATGTTGTGAGGATTTTTAAAAGTCTAATGGTTGCAGAGGCTGTAGAGATGCCCTGAAATTGATCCAAAAGGGAAAAGCATATCCTTTACTCTGGGCCTCACAGCCACAGGCTGACTTTTAACTCAGCGAGCAAACGCTTTGTTGATGACAAATGGGACTCTATGGCAGGACGTGAATGGGTTTATTAGAATCAGAAAACGTGGAATCAAATTTTACATTGTATCTCTTATTAGTCATTTCAATTCTCTGAGATACAATTCCCTCACCAGTAAAATTTAGATGATAATAGCTACCTTTCAGAGTTGATATGAAGATTAAATGTGATTGTATTCGTTGCCAAGCACACTTAATGTCAGTTTTCAGGGACTTAACTGGAACTTCACATGCCTGCTCCCTTAGCCCTGGCCATGTTCTTCTCTTTCTCAGGGAGAGAACAAACAGGCTTCCTAGGTAGTTTCTCCTTTCTCCCCAAATATACCTCTCTCTCCTTGAGAACTCTTGTCTCTTCACACCTGACTTCTCTATCTGTAAAAGCCTGCTGTGCAATGACGCTATAACTCATCGGAGCTGCCCAAGATGGAAAAAAATTTATTTTTCTAGTTGCTTTGCTTTCACACAAGGAAACTCAATTTATCTTGCAGGAGGCGAAAGGAAGCTTCATCCAATTTATTTCTGGATGCAGGAAATATGCTATAGAGAAATAAAAACTAAAGAGTACATTTGAACTTAAAATCTAAGAGACGCTATCTCATTAATTTGTACATCACTAATTCAGAATTCTTGACAGTTTAGACAGAAGCATGTGTTCTTTTGAATAAAAATAAAAGCTAGCAGTTACAGTGTAATATATTTAGTGATATATTCTATTCGCATTAATTGACTTGATAAAAACAAATCATGTCAAATTATATTAAATATATAAAAGAACACTCTTTAAGATTTTTTGATGTACTAAATAACTTAGTCACAATTATTTGGATATGTTATGTTGTATTGTATTAGTACTACCAAGGCTACAAACATGCAAATAGCTGTGTGCAAAATAATGCTGGAAATGATGTTTTAGGATAGGAGTGAAAGGAGAATGAAATACTTGGAACTTCAAACAAGAGGATACCCTTGGGGTAAAGAGTCATCAGAACTCATACAAATATCTTTAAGTCCCAAATTCATTGCCTGGTTAATCTTAATTTTAGTCTAATTCAGGCAATGATGTCTGGCACCTATTGAAGAAGTGGGTATCTTAACATCTTCATTCAGGCAGCCCTGAGGCAAACACAGGATTAAACATTACCCCTGCCTCTCCTCTCCCCATCCTAAAAGTTAGTTAACGACTATTTAGCTAGGTTGGTGGTAGTACATCTAGAGAATAAGATATCACCCTTATCAAACACTGAAAGGGCTACAAAGAAGATTCTGATGGAAATACATATTTTTATCTCATTCTTATATATATTATCCAAAAATCTTTATTTATTCAAACACATTATCATTATTTCTCTACCAGTTTTAACTCAAATATTATTTGAAATATTCTTCTTATAGTACTTCTAAAAGTATTATGAGAAGGGTTAAATAAGAAAATGTTGGACGCCTATATTCTATAGAGAAACTGAGATAAAACTCTCAATGTCCTTTTGTTTATTATTTTTATTGTTTTATGGGCTTCATATTTTTTAATACCTTTTCATAACATTACATCACTGGTTTATTTTATGAGTGATGAAATAATTTCAGAGATATTAAGGATGTGAATTAAAGTCATACAGCAAATAAGTGATGGATCCAGGACCAAATTGCAGGTCTCCTGACTATAAAGTCCATATTATTTGCAATACAGCTACAGTGAGAGTTGTTTATCAAAAGAACATTTTTCAACTTAACTGTTTATACACACAAATAAATTAATGAGACTGAGAATGTTAAACTTTGCAATATCAGAAGAAAATTAAATTACCCAAAAATCTGTTCAATTAATTGATGCTGACAACAAATCATATCAGAAAAATTAGTTGAGAGTTCAACATTGATAAATCTGAGGGAGCCTCACTCTGTAGCATATAACTAGTGATGAAGTGTTTTCAGATAATGTTGGGAATTTTGAAGAACTGCAATGATTCAGAAGAGAAAAAAAGTAACTACGTTCAGAGATGAACAGACCACCCTTCCTTCTGTACTTGTATCAGTTAAGAATCTTTTTGTTGGCAGTGACAGACACTGACTTAGGCCTGCTTAAGTAAAAAAATGGAAATTATTACAAGGACACCAGGCTGCCTCAGAATCCAGGATCTTGTATCTGGGGCTCATGACCACAAAGATTTTATTTTAAAGCATTCTTTGTATTGAGTCTTTCTTTTTTATCAGGAAAAAAAAAAAAAAAGAGAAGAGCCTGAAGTATACAAGAGACAGCTTTACAGAGGACTCAGTGGGTAGAAAAAGCTGAACAGACTTGTTTCTGCATGAGCAGAGATGCTTTTTAAGGATTCCCATACTTAAATGGAGAGGCTCAAGCAAGAGTGGGGATTGGTAACTTCCTATAGTTTTATAAATGAGGGCAAAGGAGCCAGCAGTTTCTGGGCATTATGCTAATGCGACTTCATTTCTACCCACAGACTAGAGAAGCTTGAAGACATGGCTTACACATATACTAGGGTTGTGATACAGAAGAGGGAGTGAAGGATTCTCCACAGACCAGTGGAGAACACAACATGAAATTTCCGAGCCAAAGCTGTCCTCATCAGTGGCCTTGGCACAATGAAATAGCTTTAGAACTGAGGAGAGCAGGGGGCAGGAGGTGTGGGGGAGATAAGGCAAGCACCCTCGGCAGGAGCATCTGCTCTTTGGCATTGGGAAATTCAGCAGCAGACCTTACCCTAGGCAGCAAGGCTGGGGCTGGAAAGAAGTAAAATGTGCGTATTACGGGGAAATACCCTCTAAAGATAACTCAGAACTAATCAGTAAAGATTTTAAAGGACTCTAGAGTGAATGAGGCAGAACCAAAGATATAAAATATTTATACTGCTATTCTGACCCTCTTATTTTTACCTCTTACTTGGTGTGGCTTGAGAAACATGGTATACACATCACCAGAAATAGGCGAATCTATCCCTCTATCTCAGTATGTATAGAACTTTCCGAATATGGCCTCTGAACCATACTATTTCATGGTACGTGATGGTAGAGAAATTGTTTTGTTCATTTGTCTGCCTTTGCCTGAACACTTTCTGACACACTGTAGGAATATGATAAACATTTGCTGTCTATGACAATCTTGATGCCTCACATACATGGGATCCTTTCAGTGTCATTTCCATTCTCAGCAAAGGATTCAACTCATATTAGTCAAGATGTCAGGAAGTACTACATATGGAATACAACAACAAAGATCTTTTGAAGCCCAGACACATCTATTACGTTCATTTTGAAATATATGCCTCACATTATGTAATATTTACATTCCTAAAGTCTATACGTTACAATGAATTGCGTATAAAAAAATGGTATTCTAAACATTGATCGCTGAAAAAAATTATCGAGTAAATTCATTTGTAAAGGACATAATCATCTCTCATTCATTTTCTTTGTAGATTTGTTATTGCCTTTTGAGGGGGTTTGCAGAAAGGGGATAGCATAGCAGAGTGAAAGAACATGGGTTTAAAATCAAATAGACTAAGAATCAGTCTTTATCTGCCATTGACTTGCTGCATGACCTTAAACAGGTTTCTTAGATTTGCTGAGCCTCAGTTTTCTCATCTGGAAAGTGCAGCTATTGCTGATCTCACAACTTACTCTAAGGAACCATGGAAAGAACTTGTACATAGTAATTGCTCATATATGTATATAGGTTATGTTTTATATTCCTCTTTTTTTATATATAATATTAATCACACACATAAATTTATACATGTAATATACATGATACACACATTTCTTGTGTGTTTCCAAAGAAAATAGCATTTCTATAATTTTTAAGGTATACATACAGAAATAAAAGTTTTAAAAATTCAGTACAGGCAAACCAGCACAACTCCTCAATATATTAGATAAGAACTATTAAATTTACACTTATTAACCATTTTTTAATTTTACTGAAATTAGCGTCTTAGCCTACTATATTATTACTGCGCAAAGTTGACAAATTCACCTTAGTTTCTACAAAATGAAAAACAAGCGAATTAGATGCACCTTTTCTATTCTTCAATCTCTATGAACACTCCCATTAACTGATAAGTCAGTACGTGCCAGTACTGAGAATGTCGAGCATATCAGATAAGATCTTTCTTGGAGCTTTTTTCCATTAGAATGATACATTTAGCTTCCTCAAAACCTTATTTTTGGTAATTTTATTGATCTTTTAAATTTTAGAAAAACGTTTGCTCAAAATTGCAGTAAATTCCGAGTCCATTTCAGATAGCTTTTTTCTTTTATAACATACATAGTCACACAGATGCCATGATATTAGTTATTGTTTAAAATTCAATATTTGTATATTTGCAGTTGCAAAATGGGCCTCAAATTTGTTCAAAACCAATGTGTTTCAAATGCAAGGTTTTTCCCAAGAGGAAAATTGGAATAAATTTTGTATGGTAAAATCACTGCTTTGTATTCTGTGACCTTAGCTGATTTCTCTACTAATGTGAAAGAATTACAGAAATCATTTCTAGAGCACATCCATCATTAAGTTTGCCAGAACATAGCTGTTTGAGGGCTTCGAGAGGCCAAAACATGACTCGAGAGGAGACATTCCTCAGTGTTGGGAACTCTTTGTGTCAGTGTCATTATCTCCACATAGGACATTAGTTCATATTTTTAGATTCTCATTAAACCCAGTAAAGCAGGTGTCTGTATAAACTGAAATTCAACTGATGTACTTGCTCTGTATATAGATAGAAATTGCATTACTCCTTATTATTGGTAATGCTTGCCTTAAAAGCAGAATATTAAAAAGTGTTTTAATGATTGGATTTAAGAAGCTCTTTAGTTTCACTTAAACTCAGATGGTCAAATGCTATTATCACAAATGCAGTTTCAAATGGGAAAAAGTTACCATTTAGCAAAATGTTGGCTTAATACCAGCCAATGGGCTACGACTGATTTCAAGTGCTTCAAATCAAATAGCAGAATCTGAGATTTGGAAACGACGTTGTTAATGATCATACTGACCAACCCATGTATTCTTTTTTTATCTTTTCATAGGATTATTATTATTATTATTTTAAATTTTAATTAGCTTCGAGTATACAGTACATTGGTTAGACATATATATAGGTAGTAAAATGATCTCCCCAATTGCTCCCTCCCCAACCCTCCATCTAGCCAATGTATTAATACTAATTGCATTCCCTATGCTGTGCTCCCCATCCCCATGACCATCCATCAGCTACTAATTTGTACTTCTTTAATTCTTTATCCCATTCTTCCAGCCCCCCAATTTCCCCTCCCCTCTGTCCGTCACCAAATTGTCCAGTGAGTCTGTTTTTGATTAGTTTGTTCTTTTTATTCCTTAGATTCCGCGTATAAGTGAAATCATATAGTGTTTATCTTTCTCTGTCTGACTTAAATACCTTCTAGGTCCATCAAAGCAATATCTTTTTCCATCCCCTTCCTTATCGTATGTAGGGGTCTTGTTTTCTTATCCTTTCAGCCACTCTATCTTTTGGTTGGAGCACTTAATTCTTTTCCATTTAAGGTACTTATTGATAAGAATGTCATTGTTAGTATTCTTTATTCCTGTTTTTGATACATGTTTTTTCTTCTTAAAGAAGTCCCTCCAACATTTCCTATATTACTGGCTTAGTGGTGATAAATTCCTTTAGCTTATTTTTGTCTGGGAAGCTCTTTATCTATCCTTCAACTCTAAATGATAGCTTTGCTGAATAAATTATTCTTGGTTATATATTCTGGGTCTTTATCCTGTTGAATAGTTTTTGCCAAGCCTTTCTGTCCTGCATAGTTTCTTTTGAGAAATCAGTGCCAGTCTTATGGGTGTTCCCTTATAAGTAATTTTTTCTTTTTCTCTTGCTGCTTTTAATATTCTTTCTTTGTATTTAACCTTTGGCATTTTAATTATGATGTGTCTTGGTGTGGGCCTCTTTGGATCCCTGATTTTTGGAATTCTCTGAGCTTCCTGAGGTTTTATGTCCATTTCCTTCACTAAGTTAGGGAAGTTTTCCATCATTATTTCTTCAAACAGCTGTTCAACATCTTGATTTTCTTCTGTTATGCTGATTAGACGAATATTTGGAGCCTTAATAGTATCCCATATTCTCCTTAACTTATTTTTATAGTCTTAGCATCTTTTTTCTTGCCATTCTGATTGAGTATCCTGATTGGCTTTCCTGTCCTCTAGATAGGGCATTTGATTCTCTTCCTTATTCATTTTGCTTATTCCTTTGTTTATTCCATTTAATATACTTCTCATCTCATATAATGTGTTCTCCATTTCAGACTGGTTCCCTTTTATAATTTCCATTTCCATTTTTATTATCTCTCTGTTGGAGTTCTCTACACTTCCCAAAAGTTCATTGAGCATCTTTATAACTAGTGTTTTGAACTCTGCATCTATTAGATTACTTGACTCCATTATATCTGGATCTCTGTTCTGTTCTCTCATATGGTTTCTGCTTCTTCGTCTTCCCATTATGGCTGTCTTTCCGTGCCTGTTTCTATGTACTAAGCAAAGCTCCTAAGTCTACCGGTCTTATTAGTTGGATTTGTGAAGTAGATGTCCAGTGGCACAGTCCTGAGAGGGGTTCAGCTGCAGGCCAAATTTAGCTCAAGCTTCTACCCCTCTGGTTGTTAAGATTCAGCAAGCAATCCACAGATGCTGTGCTTATAGTTTCCTCAAAAGGCCACATCAGAAACTGAGGCCATCTGCCTCCACCAGTGTGAGTCTCAGCAAGGAGCACCTGACTCACTGAGGATATACTTGGCTTGGGTGGGGCCCAAGTTGGGGGAGGCGGGATTTCAGGGAATCCTCTGTTATCCAGTTTGATGAGCTCACGGCTATGGGGGCACTGTGTCTGTGCACTGGGAGAGGGGAGGGCTCAACAGGGAACAATGGATACTGCCGGCACTTCCGTACCGAGCAAGTCTCGCCTAGGCCCTCACTCCAACAATGTCTCCCTGTAAGGCCCTGGTGCCCCCAGCGCGTAGCTGAATGGGCACTGGTGCTCAGAACAAGCAATTCCATCACTGCAAAAATCCACTTGCGGATGCAGCCCCTTTAAGAAGCGTCTGCCACTGCCGCCACTGCTGCCACAGCCTCCACCTCACTCAGCCACTCAGGACTGGGCAGCCCCGCGTCCTCTCCCTGTCCTATCTTCTGCCATTGCAGGATACTTTCTTGGACTTCTCCCTAGTTGTATGGCTTGTTCATCTAGATCTCAGGTGATTTTTCCTTGCTAATGCTTCTTGTTTCTGTCACAACTTTGATTTGGTCGCCAGAGGGATGAACAGAGCCTCTATCGTCTATGCCATTTTTTTCTCTCCTAACCCACTTATTTTATAGATAAGCAAATAAATGCCCAGAGCTGTCTCTTTTACAGATCTCATAGAATCAAATACCAACATACCTAGCTTTGTGAGCAGTCTCAACTCACAGTCTCAACTCACAGGCTACAATTAGAGTTGGCATTCAATATTATTTTACATAATTATAAAAAAGGTTTTCTTTATCCTCCAATACCTGATACTAGTTATGCTCTATTAAATACCCCCAAACCATTTTCCAGGCTGGTTGCAGGCTCCTTTAAGTATCTCACTGTGGCCCCATAGCTTTGCAACTACCTTTGGTTATTAAAATAGCCACATTTTGAATCTTTTTTTAAATACCGAGTGCTGTTCATTTAGCTTCAATTTCAAATTCAATCCAAAGTCCCCTTTCTCTTCGCCCTAACACAGGCTAAACTCATGACTTTAGATACTTGAGAGGATGGGGAGGAGCACGGGGTTGCTGACTTCTCTTTGCCCCTCCTCATCCTGCCTCCCACCCTCTTTTGATGTTGAGGCAGGGAGGACGGAAAGGGAGCAGATACCCCTCTTCTGTAGCTACCCAGGATGGGGTTTCCAACCCTTTCTTGGAGGTGCCATCTCCTTTTTCTACCTCAGCGTGGCTGACATCCAGATAGCCTTGAACCTCTTTTTTATATTCACGCTTGATTCCTCATTGATCTCACCCAGTGGTGGCTTTTAATAACTTTTATATGTTAAAATCTCCCAATATCTAATTGCCTACTAACTGTCTCTATTTGGATGTTCATTGGGCATGTCCACAAAGTCTGACAGCCGATCTTTCCAAAATTCTATCATCCCTACCTTCAACATTTGTCTGGAATCCAAGTTTTTACCATGTCCACTGCTGACCCCCTTATCCAAGATGTCATTAGCTCTAGCCCAGATTATTGCGATGGTGTTCTAATGGGTCTGCCTTCTTTCCCGCAGTCTTTCTTAACACAGCAACAAGAGCGATCCTATTAAAACATGAAACAGATCATTTCATGCCTCTGCTCAAAA
>NW_011889035.1:602499-619633 GCF_000151845.1 Pteropus vampyrus | reverse complement strand
AGCTGAATGGGCACTGGTGCTCAGAACAAGCAATTCCATCACTGCAAAAATCCACTTGCGGATGCAGCCCCTTTAAGAAGCGTCTGCCACTGCCGCCACTGCTGCCACAGCCTCCACCTCACTCAGCCACTCAGGACTGGGCAGCCCCGCGTCCTCTCCCTGTCCTATCTTCTGCCATTGCAGGATACTTTCTTGGACTTCTCCCTAGTTGTATGGCTTGTTCATCTAGATCTCAGGTGATTTTTCCTTGCTAATGCTTCTTGTTTCTGTCACAACTTTGATTTGGTCGCCAGAGGGATGAACAGAGCCTCTATCGTCTATGCCATTTTTTTCTCTCCTAACCCACTTATTTTATAGATAAGCAAATAAATGCCCAGAGCTGTCTCTTTTACAGATCTCATAGAATCAAATACCAACATACCTAGCTTTGTGAGCAGTCTCAACTCACAGTCTCAACTCACAGGCTACAATTAGAGTTGGCATTCAATATTATTTTACATAATTATAAAAAAGGTTTTCTTTATCCTCCAATACCTGATACTAGTTATGCTCTATTAAATACCCCCAAACCATTTTCCAGGCTGGTTGCAGGCTCCTTTAAGTATCTCACTGTGGCCCCATAGCTTTGCAACTACCTTTGGTTATTAAAATAGCCACATTTTGAATCTTTTTTTAAATACCGAGTGCTGTTCATTTAGCTTCAATTTCAAATTCAATCCAAAGTCCCCTTTCTCTTCGCCCTAACACAGGCTAAACTCATGACTTTAGATACTTGAGAGGATGGGGAGGAGCACGGGGTTGCTGACTTCTCTTTGCCCCTCCTCATCCTGCCTCCCACCCTCTTTTGATGTTGAGGCAGGGAGGACGGAAAGGGAGCAGATACCCCTCTTCTGTAGCTACCCAGGATGGGGTTTCCAACCCTTTCTTGGAGGTGCCATCTCCTTTTTCTACCTCAGCGTGGCTGACATCCAGATAGCCTTGAACCTCTTTTTTATATTCACGCTTGATTCCTCATTGATCTCACCCAGTGGTGGCTTTTAATAACTTTTATATGTTAAAATATCCCAATATCTAATTGCCTACTAACTGTCTCTATTTGGATGTTCAGTGGGCATGTCCACAAAGTCTGACAGCCGATCTTTCCAAAATTCTATCATCCCTACCTTCAACATTTGTCTGGAATCCAAGTTTTTACCATGTCCACTGCTGACCCCCTTATCCAAGATGTCATTAGCTCTAGCCCAGATTATTGCGATGGTGTTCTAATGGGTCTGCCTTCTTTCCCGCAGTCTTTCTTAACACAGCAACAAGAGCGATCCTATTAAAACATGAAACAGATCATTTCATGCCTCTGCTCAAAATCCTGCAAAGTCCCTATTTCATCCAGAATCATAGCCAGAGGTCTTAGCAGAACTTTCATGGTGAGTTTCATTTCCTATTATATTTTTGGCCTCATCTGTTTTTTTTTCATGGTGGTAGGGAGCTCATCTTCTGCTGCATTCTTCTTCGCTCACTTCACATCAAATAACCTGATTTCCTGCTTTTCTTCAACAAACATTCCAGGCACTTTTTTTTTTTTTAATGAAATATAATTTGCATACAATAATGTGTGTAAATCTTCGTGTATAGTTCACAGGATTTCGACAATAATATATACCCATGTAACCAGCAGCCAGATCAAGATTTAGAACATTTCTGTCTCAGAAAGTTTCCTCAGGTTTTTTTCCAATCAATTCCTACCTATCCCCTCAGGCAATCACTGCTTTCATTTCTGTCACCATAGTCTTACCTGTTCTTAATATAAACAGAATCAAATAGTATATATTCTTTTGTGTCTGGCTTCTTTGACTTGACCCAATGTTTTTTAGATTCATTCCTGTTGTGGTATGTATTCATGGTTCTTTAACTGATGGCTAGTATTCCACTGTATCCATTGTATAAATATACCACGATTCATTTACCCATTCTCTTCTTGATGGATATCAGTGATGGTTTCTGTCTTTGGCTAATATGAGTAAAGCTAATATGAATATTAGTGTGCAGTCTTTGTGCGAACATGTGTTTTCATTTCTTTTGGGTAAATACCTAGAAGTTGGATTACTGGGTCATAGGCTAAATGTATGTTTAACTTTATAAGACAACTCTTGCCTTCTGGCCTTTGCTCTTGCTATTCCCTTTACCTGGAATGCTCTTCCTCTAGGTATCTAATGGCTCAATCCTTCACTTCTTCAAGTCTTTGCCAAAAGTCACCTCAACGAGTTCTACCCTAACCAATCCCACCCTATCTTCTACCTCACTCTAGCACTCTTACCAGCTGTAGGTTTTCCCATAGCACTTTTCACCCTTTAGCATACTACATAACAATAATTTATTATATTTATCCACTGTTTTCTTTTGAAGGCAAGGAGAGGGTTTGTCCGTTTTGCTTATTAATGTGTCACTATTGCCTAGAACAGTGCCTGACACTTAAGTAGGCACTCATAAATTGCTGTTAAATGGAAGGAAAGAAGAAGGGAAAAAAGGAAGGAAGGAAGGAAGGAAGGAAGGAAGGAAGGAAGGAAGGAAGGAAGGAAGGAAGGAAGGAAGGAAGGAAGACAGATGATTCTATGTGATATTTCAGTTCTCCCAGGCTGCCGAGGCCTTGCCAACTTTTTCTCAATGAATTCAGCCCTCACTCCTGTTCCATCTGCTCTGTTTGAGCACTTCCCAACCTGTTTCTCTTCAGCGCATGTGAAGTGTTCCCTTATGCAGAAAGCCTCTATGTCTTTAGGATAGAGTTCCTAAAATCTTTCTCCTATCAGGAGTTAATCTGCTTGGCTTCTGCTTTGGTATGTCTAGGTATATTACATGGGGCTCTCTCCTCATCCCTTGCCCACCAGCACAGACCACCTAATTGTGAGGGGGGTCTCAGACTTCCTCCTCCTCTCTCATGGGCATTCTCACCCTCTCAATTTTCTCCAACCCAGAAGGTACTCATATACTCCATTTCCAGAATTCCTTCAGCTAAATAGATTTATGGCTTATGTTTCTCTTTAGAGAATTCACTACATTGTAGTATATATTATATACTATGTTACCTGGCAGAAAATTCTAGAAAACTACATTTCTTTTGCTCTGTCAATATAAGCCCTCACAAATAGAACAGGACTAGGGTTGCTATTTATTTACTAAGCCTCCTTTTGAGAAAACAGAAAAGAAGTGATGAGTATATGTGGAGACAAGGGACATAAGGAAACTCTCTGTACCTTTTGCTCAATTTTGCTGTGAACCCAAAACTTCTCTAAAAAAAGTTTGTTAATTAAAAAAGGAAGAAGAGATAGTTATGCTTTGTAAATAATAGTGAATTTATGCAAAAATCACTGCCCATTCATTTTCTTCCTGGTCCAGTAAAGTAAATGTGAACTCATTCAGAATGAAAGGAACTTCTCTCATCAATTAAGTGAATGTTTATTACTTTTACAGTTTAACAAAGCTGCTTATCTCAGAAATCTTAAAGTGATTATCAGTACCTGCTTTGGTCAAGGTACGACCAAGACAACACAACTCACTTAAAATATTTACAATGGAGGATACATGATACAGGAAGTTGGTTACACAGGCGATGAAGGAGCTGAGAAACCAAATGCAATAGTGAGAGGGAATCCAGAAATTAGCAATTTCAGGGAACCACTACTATCTTCAGGCCAAAAAGATAAAGGGAGAAGTTACCAGAGCCCAGATGCCAGGGTCACTCAGCAGAAGTTGGTTTCCTGGCAGGCCCGTCAGACAGGATCTGGTGCCATGGAAAATATATATTCCAGCCAGAGATACCCACAAGAAGGAGATGAACAAAGAGAAATATCCTGGCATCTTCATTTCTCTCACTCTCCAATAGCCTGCAGGGCTTCCCATGGGCCACACTGAGCCAGAAGCCAGCTGACACACGGACCTGGGAAACAACCTATAGGGTTCCATCCGCTCAAGCAGGGGAAGGGCACAAAGTAGATCTGAGGGCAGCAATCAGCACTATGATGAAGCTAGAAGAAATATATACAGCAGTATTTGGAAAACATTCGATAATTTTTATCAGAGTAGGTGATTCTCTAATAGCACTATTTCAGAACATTTCAAAATGCATATACTAATATAAGCAAAGGTAAATGGCTTACTCTCTCTTAGTTTCAAAAAGAGAAAGAAGGAAAGAGGGGGCAGGAAGGAAGGGCTACCTAATGGCAAACATTAAAATAGATCATTACTCAAGCAGAGCTTGAAAAGGAGGTCTTGTTGGATCCCATCCTATTTTTTTGGCCTCTTCTAGCATAGAGATTGGTGGTAGTGAGGCGAAAAAAGATTAGAAATTTCCATGTAATTTTTGGCTAATCCAGTTACAGCATAGGAAAAAAAAAAGACTAACAGTAATGGTTCAGAAGTTATCGTAATATTAACCTCGAGGATTTGTATATTTTTCAAGAAATAAAACTAGTAAATAAAATTGGAAGATAGTTTCTTCTTTTTGACATTTTAAAGTTATTTCAACAACAGCAAAAATAGTCTGAAAAGAGATTGTGCCCCAAAAGGTCAAGGGTTCATATACTTCTTATGTCTATAATTTACCAGACAGAGTGTTAAGACAAGACAATTAGGCCATTGTTGCCTGAGGACTATGATAATTTACAAGCAGTAGAGTGCCAAGGATTTCAAGTTCCAAGACATGGTCTGAATACCACCTGGATTACTTTCCTAGCTATGTATTTTTGGACAAACAACTTGGCAACTTTGAGCCTCGGGTCATTTGGAGTAAAATAGCTGCAGCATGGCACCACTCCACAGGGTCATAGTGATGATTTAATGAAATAAAGTTGGTGACCGTTACCACACAAATGTTGGCGATTGCTGTTTTCTTTTTTTTTTAATCTATTTTTTTATTGGATGAGAAAACATGGAACACAAACATGATGTAGTCAGAAGCAACCTAAAATAGCCACTCTATAATTAACTCAGTCTTCAGAAGAGAAAACAACTACAGGATTAGAGAAGGAAAAATACAGACAATTTTCAGGCCCTTCTCAATTGTAGAAGCTGAATGAAAACCTGTCAGACTCACTTATGGCACCCAGCTGTGTTACTGAATCTTTACAGCCCTAAATATCACTGATACATGGGGCTCACCTGGATCTGGTCAGCCATTAAACAAGCTCCGAAGTTATTTTCCACAAAACAGTGGACTAAATAATCAGAAGAAGAAGTGAAGATCACCTGGACGTTTTTATCTTAAAAGAATTGACAGAGGAGGTGGAAAAAACAGTTTTGTAAGTCTAAATTTCTTGCAACAGTTTTCTTATTTAAAAAATCCTGAGAAGAACTTTGTCTAACCAAATCACCAAGTTCTCATTTTAGTTCCATTGCTTAGCTTCCTCTCTAATTCAGACTCCAAGAGAGATCTATTACAACCCACTCACTCTTCTTTTCAAAGGATCTTTTTTTCATAAACAACTTATTCTTTTTTTCATAAAACGACTTCCATTTTAGTCCCTTGGAGAAATTTGGCACATAATTCAACATGCAGTGAGTATTTAAAGACGTGCAGTTGCCATGCACTCTTATAGGCACTGGGATACATTAAGAAATAAATAAAGGAAAAAATATAAACAAACAAACAAACAAACAAACAAATAAATAGATAGAGAGAAAGAAAGAAATAGAAATAAAGAACACTCTCCTTGAGAGCTTATATTTTAGTGGGGGAGACAGACAATAAATTAGCAATATAGTAAAGAGGTGAATTATATAATGTATTAGTTGATAACTATCATGGATTAAAAAATGAACTGTAAAGCAGAGTCAGCAGGATCAAGGATACTGATATTGAGGAAGGGGGGAGGGATAGAAAGTTCTATGCTGTCCTCTCAACAATATTCAAGAGAGGATTCTGTGAAGACACATATTCTTTCCTCTGGCACAGGTTTCACACAGACAAGCGATAGCTTTGTTCTCTTTCCATTTAAGCGAGTAATGGAATTTTACATAGTCGTTTTTACTCTTTCAATTTCCAGATTTGATTTTGTGGAACAACATATATTAGGATACCCTGGTTTCTAGATCCATTGTATTTCATTAGAGCTAATTTAGCTCGTTTCCAAGTCCACAATCTTTCCATCTTTCCTTCACAAATAGAATAATTACCAGTTCGTGTCCTTTGACGTCAGAATAGTCTAGTCACTCTCAGGTTTTTACCAATTCACTTCTAAGACTTTCATTTGATTTCCTGGACCTCATTTGAACTTCCACTGGTACAAGTCTATCTTAATAAAAGACATACTGACTCTGGGTAAAATTGTGAAGAGTGTGAAGACTGAGAGGGAGCCCTTCCACAATTCATTTCTGAGGCTCTGAACCCATTTATTCCTGTACTTTCCTCCTCCTCTTCCCTTCCAATGTGTAGTTCTCTGGTAATAATTCCACTCTGCCGTGAATATCGCCCCCAGCTAAAGCTCACCCTTGTATGACATTGCCTGGAGAACTTTCCACATAACCAGTAAACCAATGGTTGGTAACAAATTAATTCACACACAGTTACTGAATCCAAGTAAAATGAACCTTTTTTTTTAGAGGAATGAAGGTTGATTCTGGCTTCCTCTTATTCAGCATTGTATCTGCAGGGCTCAATACATGTAGTACTCAATATATGTTTGATGAATGAATGAATGGATGACATTAATACATAAAATGTAATCATGACAGAGGAAATGTGAATTTTTTTTAAGTGGTTGAAATTAAGACTATGTATCTCCTGTAAACTTCTGCTTTATCCCTTGCTCATACATACCTCTATTCTATTTCACAAGGTTTTATTTGACTGTTTGTCTGCCCAGCTCTTCCATTGAACTGAACTCCTTGAGCAGCTATATGTGTTTAGCTATTTTATCTCCTGTCACTAACATCCAGGCTGGGAGAACATTACTTGTTTCCAGCTAGAGAGAAGCAGGAATGTATATTTTCCCCTCAGAAGAGGAAAAAAATAGAAGGGGCTTCTAATGTCTCTCTAAGGCCCCTCTTACTATTCTCTGGACTACCTATTTCATGGGGAAATGTGGGAGAAGAAATCACACATACTAGACTCAGCCCTACCTACCTCTCCTTGCAGGCCCAGTCCACCCTCAGGAGGCTCTACTCTCTGTCACTGCTGTGTGGTAAGTACATGGGATAAGCTGGACGGTGAAGGGGATATGCTGTTCTTCTAGGGCCTAGGTGGGTAGGTCTGCCTAATTCAGGAGTAAAATCTTATGTGGCCCACTGGGAATGCCATTTCTAAACCATGGTCCCTAATCAGCCTTACCAGCAAACTAGTTCTACATCTCTGTTTGATTCCTGCATCTATGCCTGCATCAGCTCTAAATGTCACAGCTAGCAGAGAGCCTGGCTCATATTATGCACTCAAAAATGAGTGAGCTTAATGAAATAATTTTGTCAGGGTATTTCTGATGCTTGAAAAGAAATGTGAAGAACGACATAGATAAACACAAGGCATTTCCAATGCTCAGGAAAATGGAGAGTCAGCTCTCATTCAAAAGTGCAGGAGTCATTAACGTATTTGATACTCTAGGAAAAAGGATCAGTCTAGGGTGAGTTGAAAAATGTCCAACCTGTTTCTGTTGCCTTATCTTTAGTATATTATTAATGTGTTGACCCTGAGCTAGGCACATCCCAGCAATACCTGATATCTTTATCCTAGAAATATCCTTCTCAAAGTATGATCTGTGGGATTCTGCTTAAGCAAGATACTCTTGAGAAAAACGAAAAGTAAGAAAGGAAGAAAATAGAGCATTGTGGTTAAGAATATGGATTCTGCAGCCAAACTGCTTGCATTCAAATCCTGGCAAAGCCACTTGCTCACTATGACCTTAGTAAAGATTTTTAAGCACTCTAGGTCTCAGAGCCATCATTACAGAAATAAAGATACAGCATAGAATAATTGTATGGATTAAATGAAGTGATCTATGTTCAACTATGTGAAATCTATGAAGTAATCTATGGATTTAATGTAATAAATAGTACATAGATACTCAATAAAAGCTGCCTTTGTTATAGACCTTTATAATGTCACCACCTCCCTTCTCTTAGAGTTTGTAGTGGTCATATGTACACTCCGGGCTCTGAAATATCCTGCACTAAAGAAACACATTGAGCTTTGTTCAATGCAGGATTTCTTAAATATATTTCCCCATGAACTCTTTTTTGTGTTTTAAAAATATTCTTAACATCCATGCAAAAACTAGGTAACACTGCAATAGGATTGTGAATACAGCTGAGGGCCACACTCACCACTAGTAACCCTCAAACCCTAAAAAAAGGAGATGCAATTCGGAACTATCCCCCCATTTGGCTGGTGAATCATTTCCGAACTCTAACAGTACAGCTTTCCTTCACCATCTGCCTTTTCATGACCGGCACTATACACAGGCCTTAGTTAATTGAACACGCAAAGTGCCACCCGCAGGCAATGATCTCAGTGTATATTTTGACTCATCATCCAACGAAATCAGAGATGAAAGCAACATCTAATGTCTGCAAATACATAAATAACCATTTCCATTCACTTTCAATTACTCTGCAGAGGAATCTGGTCACAAATGAGCTCAGCTAATTCACAATATGTTATCCTCAATAGCAAAACTGAGCAAAATCACCTAATTCGTTAGAACATTATTCCTCGAAAAGCGTACCAACCGTAATCATTTTATGGCTTCAGATTGCTTAATGGTAAAGCTAAGAGTACTCCCAGCGATACTCCGGTGTGACCTTTAGTTAGTCAAGTGCAGACAGTCTCCTGATAACATGGATACAAGCAGAGCTGCCTCAATACCTGGTTTACGCTAGTGTGGCAGGTGTTCTCAACTCTCACTTGCTCTGTACACCATTCACCAAATCATCTTGGAAGAATGTCCAGTTTTTTGAAAGCAAGAATTAAGTCTTATTTATTTCTGAATCTCCAGTGATGGGCATAATATCAGGCACATAGAGGTCACTCAACATATATTTGTTAAATGAAGGACCATACAAGTGACCCTCAGCAGTTACCTTCAGCAAAGGAGAGAGAGAGAGGAGGCAGTAGGGGAGAGAGGAATTTTTTTTATACCTCTCAATCTGAAGGTGGAGGTGAACCTCTCGTTGCGTGATTCTACCTCTGAGAAGTAATTCTGAAGTCTGATAACTTCAGAGTACAACTGGTAGAATAATGTAACAATTGAAAGCACAGACTCGAGATCATACTAGATGGGTTTAAATTTTGGATTTACCTCTTAGTAGCTGTGTGACTTTGGGCAAGTTAGTTAGCCTCTCTGTGTCTTAGTTACTAAATTATCAGACAGATAATAATGAGAATTGTCATGAGGAGAAAATAAATTTTACATATCTAATGTATATCTCTTTATCTGCATGCCTATATCTACATCTCCATCCATCCATCCATCCATCCATCCATCCATCCATCTATCCATCCATCTATCCATCCATCTATCCATCCATCCATCATCTGTCTGTCTGTCTATCTATCTATCTATCTATCTATCTATCTATCATCTATCTATCTATCTATCAAATGTCTGGCACACAATAAACATTATGTATGCCTGGGCTATTACTGTGGGAAGGAATAAGAGTAAAGCAGTAATGAGTTTATGAACACTTGCTTTCATGTAAATTGCCCTCTCTTACTGCTTGTTCCCTTTTCTGCATCTCTTAGAGTTTACTTCTCACAAGGCTGATGTGGCATGAGGGAACAAAAGCCTTGCAAAAAATAGTACATGTTTGTATGGTTTTGCACTCTACTCGGATCTCTCTGGGACCTAACAGAAGTGTTGTCTGGTCAAGGACATCATTAAGCACATGGCAGACTTGTGCCCTTTGACCTTCCCTTTTTTCTATCCTTAGTGTCTCTCACTCACATCGTCCAGAGCCCATGATAAATTTTAGCCATGAAAACCCCTAAAGTTCTACAAAGGGAGCTATATTCATATCCTAGCTTGAATATTGAGTCAGTGTACCACTAATTCATATAACTAGTAAGGTGATTGTTGTTGGCTGACCAGTGGTCATCTCAGGGAATCATGCTTCATAGTGGAACTTCCTTTTTTTCAATAAAAACGCCTTTGTAAAAATCAACTTAATTGAGGTATAAATTATATATAATAAAATGCTCCCATTTTTAAATGTTCGGTTTAATGAAATTTGACAAATGTGTACACCTGTGTAACTACCACCATCATCAATACATTCTCCTCACCCCCAAAAGTTCCCCGGTGTCCTTTGGTAGTAAATTATCCCCACCCTAATCCATAAGCACACACTCATCTGCCACTTCAGATGAATTTTGCCTTTGCTAGAATTTCATACAAATTCACTCTTGGGTATTTTATTTTATTCATCATGTTTCAAGAGCTATCTATGTTGTTTCATGTTTCAACAGTTTGTTCCTTTTTATTGCTAAGTAGTTTTCCAGTGTATAGATATGCTATAATTTGTTTATTCATTCATCTGTTAGTGAACATTGAATTGTTTGTAGTTTTTTGGCTATTATGAATAAAGCTTCCATGAACATTCATGGACAATTTTTCATGTGGACATATGCTTTCATTTCTCTTGGGTAGGTTCCTAGACACAATTGCTGGCCCTGGGGTAATTTTGTGTTTAACTTTGTAAGAATCTGCCAGACTGTTTGCCAAATGTTTTATCATTTCATATTGTCAGAAGTAATTTACAGGAGTTCCAGTTACTCTACATTCTTACCCATACTTGATATTGTTAATCATTTTAAATTTAGGGGATGTGTGATTCTATCTCATTGTGCTTTCATTTTCATTCTCTAATAATTAGTGACGTTGAGCATCTTTTCATGTACATATTGGCCTTTTGTATATCTTCTTTAGTGAAGTATCTTTTCAAATCTTTTGCCCATTTTCTACATGGGTTTTTTTTTTTTTTAATTTGATTATTGAATTCTAAGAGTTTTTTTTATATGTTTAGGATACAAGTCCTTTGTCAGATATATGTTTTGAAGATATTTTTCTCCTATGCTTTTATTTTCATTTTCTCAATAGTACCTTATAAAGAGCAGAAACTTTTAATTATGATAAAGGTCAATTTTTCAGTCTTCATATTTTATGCTATATGTGTTCATAATAAATCTATGCCGATATAAGGTTGCAAAGATTTTCTTGGGCATTTCTTCAAAAACATTATAGTTTTAGCATTTATATTTAGGTCTATGAACCATTTCAAGTTATTACACGAGAAGGATGTGAAGTAAGTTGTGATATTTATTTTTTTTCTGAATCGATACCCATTGTTCCAGCATTATTTAAGAAAAAAGCTTGGTGCAAAGGCAATTCGGCACACACTCACACGCACCCCCCTATGCACACATTCTGTCTTCTGTTCTGTTGATACGTGTATCCATCCTTACATCAATACCACACTGTCTTGACCATAGCTTTTTCTTATTTCATGGACTAGGACTGTATACTACGACCAGTGCTGTATTGAATAGAAGTGGTAAGAACACCTCCTAATTATGCTCCGAGTGTTACACTGAATCTTTCACCATTAAGTATAATGTTCCCTGTGATATTTTATTTATCATTTTTTGGTATATGCCCTTTTTCAGGTCAGAAGGTTTCCTTCTATTCCTAGTTTGATGAGATATTTTATCATGAATATGTGTTGAATATTGTTCAATGCTTTTTCTGCATCTAATGAAACTCATTGTTTTCTTCTTTATTCTATTGATATGGTGACTGATAATGACTTTTTAATGTAAGCTTTGCATTCTTTGGATAAACCTTACTTGTTCATTTTGTATCATGTCTATAATGTATTATTGCTGGATTCCATTTGCTGATAAATTGTAGTGTACTTTTGTTTCAGTGTTCATGAGGGACCTGGGTCAATGACTCTTTGGTAATGTCTTAGTCTAGTTTGTTATCAGAGTAAAGCCGGCTTCATAGAATGAGTTAAAAAATATTTTCTCCTCTGCTATTTTCCAAAAAAGTTTGTGTAGCATTTGAATTATTTATTCCAAAGATATTTGATGAAATTCACCAATGAAGCAATCTAGCAAATATAGCACATCTGTAGTTTTCTTTGTGGGAAATCTTTTAATTTTTAATGCAATATCCTCTATAGATATAGGGCTATTCAGATATTCTATTTTTACCTTTGTTAGTTTTGGTAATTTGTGCTTTTCAAGAAATGCTTATTTCATCTAAGCTGTCATTCTTTTGCATAAAGATGTTCATAATATTTTCTTGTTTTTCTTTTAATGCTGCAAGATTTATAGTGAGAAATCCTCTTTTATTTTTAATATTTGTAAATTATACCTTTTTTTCTGATCAGCCTGGCCTATAAATTTTATTGATATTTTCAAAGAATTGGCTTTTCATTTTATTGATTTTCTCTGCTAGTCCACTTTTTAACTACTTTCTGTTCTCATCTTTATTATTCCTTTCCTTCTTTTTATCTTGGTGTTTATTTCCTCTATAGTGTTCAATAGCATCTTCTTAAAGTGGAAGCCTAGATCGTAATGTCTTTCTTTATCCCAATAATATTCCTTGTTCTGAGTCTACTTTAATGCAGCCACTCTATTTTACTTTTGATTTTTTTTTTTTCATTTTTTACCTTTAACCTAGGTTTTGATACTTGAAGTAGGTTCTTGCAGGTACCATGGAGCTGACTATTGCTTTTTTGTAATGTAAATGGACTAAAGTCCCTAAATAAAAGACCAACATGAGAATATTGGTCTTGTACTTAGGGCCTTTAGTCTATTTATATGTCATGAATTATTGATATGGTTGGGTTTAAATCTACAGTCTTGCTATGCGCTGTTTATATTCACATTGTGTCTGAATCAGTCTTTTTCTCAACTTGACTTTTGAAGGATATTTTTGCTTGATATAGAATTCTAGGTTAATGGGTTTTCTTTTCTTTTTTCAGTTGTTTAAATCTGATTTTCAATTACATATTGGCTCGTGTTGTTTCTGATAAGAAGTCTGACATCATTCGTTGTTCCCTTTTATATAATATGCTATTTTCTTTTCCTCTGGCTGTTTTAAGATCTTCTTCTTATCATTAATTTTCAACAATTTGATAAAGATATGCCTTGGTAGGGTTTTTGTTTGTTGTTTATGTGATTGTTAGTTTGAGTTGGGACTTGTTGAGTTTCTTGGATTTATAATTTTATGGTTTTTATCAAATTTGGAAATGTTCTTTATTTCATCAAATACTTTTCCTACGCCTTCCTTTTTTCTTGCATTCCAATTATATGTATATAGAGTGCTTGAAAATGTGTCAAAGATTGCTGAGGCTCCATTCATTTATTTCAGTCTATTTTGTTTTACTGCTTTCTACTTCTTCGGCTTCACTGATCTCTTCTTCTATGCTATCTAATCTTCTGTTGCATGCATCTCATAACATTCACTTTAAATATTGATTTTCCATTCACAGAAGTTCCCTTTGCTTTTTTTAAATAACATTTTTTATTTCTCTCCTTGCTAACTTAATGTTTCTTTTAATTCCTTGAGTATATTTGTTATAGCAATTTTAAAGCTGGTATATGCTGATTTTATCTTCTATATCATTCCTAGGTTTACTACGATTTATTTTTTTCTGGCTATAGGTCACTTTGTCCCATTTCTTTACATGTCTAGTGATTTTTATTGGATGCTGGGAATTGTTATTGTTACATTTTGAATGCCTAGATAGTGTTGTCTTCTATCAAAATGTGTTTAAGTTTGTTTTGGCAAGCAATTAAATTACTTGTGAATCATCTTGATCTTTTCGATTTTTTTTTTTTTTTTAATTCTTAGAAATGTCTAGAGTTGCCTTTACTCTGAGTTAATCTAGCCCTGCAACTGAACTTTCTGGGGTCCTTATTTATTTAATGTTCAATGAGGCCTCACTACTTTGACTAGTTGGAACTCAAATAGCTTTCAGTTAAATACGATCTCTGAAATCATGTATTTTACAGCTCCTTAGTGGTTCCTTGCTTGGCTGTGAGTTTTCATGCTCTGCTTAGATAGGTAGCTTGGTATACAGCAACAGACTCAAATGGACCTCTATGCAACTCTCTGGCACTCTTTCTCTGTGTGCTCCCCACTCTAGTTAACTGACCTACAAATCTAGCTGCCCTAGCCTCCTTAACTTCTGATTTCTGTGCCCTCAACACAACAAGACCATTGAGTTCTGCTTGGGCTCTCCTTCTGTGAGCTGCCATCCAGAAAGTACAGAAAGCTAGGGCCATCGAAAGAAAGATCCTAAATTGTTTTTTCTTTTTTTACCTTCTCTCAAGGATCACAGTCCTGCACTTCCTGTTGTCCAAAATCTCAAGACGGCTATTTAATGTATTTTTGTCCAGTTTTCTAGTGTTATGGTAGGAGAGCAAGTCCAATCTCCGTTCCTTCATCATATCTGGAAGAGAAAGTCAAACACTCTGTTTTAATTGCTGTTATGCTTTAGGAAAAAATGATATTCTGATTTAAGTCAAATTTATATTAATCTACAAAAGACTTAACCTTCCCTTTCAAAGACCACAGTAATCTCTTCTCATCATTGAACATATTTGAGGAAGAGCAAAGAATAAATGGTCAAAGAAATCCTAAGATGCTTATGTTGGCATGATTTCCATCCAAAAGGTTATGTACCCGTTTTACTTAGTGATTCTTCTCTGCCTCCCGTCCTTCTTCATCTGCATTCTTGGTTCTGGATTCCCCATGTAGTACACCATGCCCCTTGCTTCTTTCAAAATGTCTCTCAACAGAATTTTCTGCCTAATTATCCATCTGTTCAGAACCCAACTCCCCATTCAAGGATCATACATGTGGGCCACATTTTAGTGGTAGTGGGAGACTAGCTCAGAGTTTACTGCTTTTGACCAAAATAACATCTGTTCTTTTCAGCAGGCACCTTCTGGGAACAATAGTTCTTCCTTTGTTGTTTAACACAGAAGAGTATATAGTCAATCAGTCCAGGTAGGAACAAAGCTTTCTTGACCAGTCATTGGGAGTAAATATTTTAATTAGATCAAGTCTTTAAATAAATCTCCAGGTAGATAATTAATAAAACTGGAGAACTTTTAATATCATTTAACCAAAATATATTTCTCTCCTTTCAGTCTCAGAAGAACAATAGAAGAAAGAACTCAAAACAATTTCTACTTAATTGACCTCCAAAGAATGATACAATTATACTTGGCAAGTATTTACAGGTTGGTCATTCATTCATTCATTCATTCATTCACATTATTTTTTAGTAATTTGTACAATGCTAGCCATTTTCTAGGGATGAATGAATACGGTTGCCATTCCCCAGGAGCTCACAGTTTCCTGAAGGAACAAGATGTATAACTGGATCATTATAATACAGTGTAGTCATTTGAGAGACACATGCTCAGAGAGCTATAGGAACACAGAAGAGGGAGTAATTCTCCATGCCATGATAAAAGCTACTGAGAGCAGGTACTAGTTTGATAGTATATTATGGCTAATATATCTGAGCACCTCAGAATTAATACAGTTTTGAACTAGAAACATTGTAAGAGATACAGGGAGAGAAAATTTATCCTTACAAAACAAAACAGCTATCTGTGGGGCTTATGAGAAACTGCTGATTTAAACCCGAATGAGGATAGTCTCCTGCTCGATGCTCAAATTATCAGAGAGGAGAGAAATCAAGAGAGCAAGTCTGATGTAGTTAATTGCATGAGGGAAGAAGCCATAACTCTACTAGAAGACTGAGTAATGATAGCAAATAAAGGAGAAATAAAATTGACTAACAAGCACATTCTTCATAGAGCAGTAATGCCTAACCTGAGGTCCATGACTAGGCTTCAGATATATAGAAGACAATGAACCTCTCTATTCCTGAAACTGTCTTCACATTTTTTGATGCGTGCACATGTGCATTTTTCTGGGAAGAGGTTCCTTAGCTTTGATCTGATTATCAAAGTGTCACATAACCCCTAAATGTTAAGAACCACTGTAGTAAATTATCATGCAATGGCAAAGCACTCAAGCTTGAAGCCAAAACACTCAAGCTTGAGACTTGGGTCCTCCATAGACGAGCTGTGTGACCTTGAACATGTCCCTTTATCTCTCTTGCCTAAATCTGTCATCTGCTAACTTTGTAGTATTGTTGTGAAAGTCGAGGGGTTTTGTAAAATATGAATTGCTGTGCTATCGTTATCTATAAAAATAAAAATTGACTTAAGTAAATGCAAATTTGATTTATTAGAAGTTCATTGCTTTTAAATATGGCAAATCTATTCTAAAGGTTAATTCCTATTTGTATGTGTATGTGTGTACGTAAACTTAAAAATTTTTTTTCAAACAAATGCACAAAGAGAGAAAATAGTAGAGCAAACCTTCAAGAACTAGTTTCCATCACTGTAAACATATAGCCAATCTTATTTCATCTACACCCCTATCTCCTCCTCCTTTTCTCATTGAATTATTTTCAAGTAAATTCAATACGTCGTATTGTTTTATCTATGTATACTTTAGTGTATTTCTTAAAAATGAAGAACTTTTTTTTTTAAAGAAAATGAGATTACCTTTATAACGTAAGAACTATATCATTATCATACCCTGAAATAACAGTAAATCTTCAATGACATCAGCGTTCGAATTTCGCTGGTCTTCTTCCTGAGTCAGATCCAAACAAGGTCCAGACTGAGCCTTTAGTTGGTAGAGCAGCAGAGGTATAGACCTTCCCAGGCCCCCCTGGCCAGAGTCTTAGATGTCCTTCTCCTGTAGCTCCAGAGTCAAAGTCAATCAGGCCAGGGATTCTAGCAGTATCTTTAGCCATCAACAGGTGGGCTGGGAAATTATTGTTGTTGCCATAGCCCTTATAAGCTAGGGCTCAGCACGATTTTCCTTTGAGCTGATGCTTTGATTTCTCTGGTGAACTTCTGACTGTTTGACTGCTATTCTCATGACTGTCTGGTGGTTTTAATTCTTTGACATTTCTTCTATTGAGAAATGATATCTGTGTCCCACTTGAATCTGGATGAGCTTTGACAGCTTTGATCATTTAAATATAGCAGAAGTGGTATGATATGACTTACAAGGCTAGGTCATAAATGGCCAGGAAGCATCTATTTTTTTTT
>NW_011889035.1:595319-602449 GCF_000151845.1 Pteropus vampyrus | reverse complement strand
ACACTCAAGCTTGAGACTTGGGTCCTCCATAGACGAGCTGTGTGACCTTGAACATGTCCCTTTATCTCTCTTGCCTAAATCTGTCATCTGCTAACTTTGTAGTATTGTTGTGAAAGTCGAGGGGTTTTGTAAAATATGAATTGCTGTGCTATCGTTATCTATAAAAATAAAAATTGACTTAAGTAAATGCAAATTTGATTTATTAGAAGTTCATTGCTTTTAAATATGGCAAATCTATTCTAAAGGTTAATTCCTATTTGTATGTGTATGTGTGTACGTAAACTTAAAAATTTTTTTTCAAACAAATGCACAAAGAGAGAAAATAGTAGAGCAAACCTTCAAGAACTAGTTTCCATCACTGTAAACATATAGCCAATCTTATTTCATCTACACCCCTATCTCCTCCTCCTTTTCTCATTGAATTATTTTCAAGTAAATTCAATACGTCGTATTGTTTTATCTATGTATACTTTAGTGTATTTCTTAAAAATGAAGAACTTTTTTTTTTAAAGAAAATGAGATTACCTTTATAACGTAAGAACTATATCATTATCATACCCTGAAATAACAGTAAATCTTCAATGACATCAGCGTTCGAATTTCGCTGGTCTTCTTCCTGAGTCAGATCCAAACAAGGTCCAGACTGAGCCTTTAGTTGGTAGAGCAGCAGAGGTATAGACCTTCCCAGGCCCCCCTGGCCAGAGTCTTAGATGTCCTTCTCCTATAGCTCCAAAGTCAAAGTCAATCAGGCCAGGGATTCTAGCAGTATCTTTAGCCATCAACAGGTGGGCTGGGAAATTATTGTTGTTGCCATAGCCCTTATAAGCTAGGGCTCAGCACGATTTTCCTTTGAGCTGATGCTTTGATTTCTCTGGTGAACTTCTGACTGTTTGACTGCTATTCTCATGACTGTCTGGTGGTTTTAATTCTTTGACATTTCTTCTATTGAGAAATGATATCTGTGTCCCACTTGAATCTGGATGAGCTTTGACAGCTTTGATCATTTAAATATAGCAGAAGTGGTATGATATGACTTACAAGGCTAGGTCATAAATGGCCAGGAAGCATCTATTTTTTTTTTTTTGCTGGCCTAGTCCACCTTTTCCATGCCGTTAGCAAGTTCAGACCATGTAGAGAGTCCACACGTAGTCATTCCAGTTAACAATCCTGGTTGGGCCCTGTTTTATATCATCCCACCAGGCATCATCACTGTGGTTGAAGAAGTTTCTAGATTATTCCAGTCCCTAGTCATTTGAGTAAATCCAGATGTTTGAATCTTCTGAGTTGAGACTCAAGGTGTTATAAAGCAGAGACAAGCCATCGCCACTTAAGTTTTATCAGAGAGTGCCTTGTCTGAAATCATGACCCACAAAATTCATTAGCATAGTAAAATGGCTTGTTTTATGCCACTAAATTTTGCGGTGGTTTGTTACACGCATTAATAACTCCCCTAGTTCTTGCTGTTCCTGTTTCTTTAGCGGGCTAAATACCCCCACACCCCTGCCTCTGTGCAGTACACGGAGTGTTCATGATTTGCAAGACCGGCTAAAGAAATGGAACGAATGATCTTACCATTCACTGTGAGGGGTTTAATGTAATCCTCATTTCTAGTAAGGTGACTCCCTCTGACTCCAGGCTACATCTATCTTCACTAAGTCCAGAGTGTCCAGGTTCAATTTTTTTGGATGACGAACCCCTGGATGCCTGACTCTGTTGGGGTGATAGAAGGGTTCAAATAGCCAAAATTGCAATCAGTCTTTCTCCATTAAGCTCATCCTCACCTTGCTTCCAATTCCTACAGAGTAAAGCCTCATGGTTGGCACCCTCGTTGTAAGCACTTACGTTTTGGTTGTTCACTCGGCTAAGCTGGGATCCACCAGCTTTCTCTCTTCTACACCGTTTGTTGTCAAATCATATCCGCTGTGATTTCCTACCCGCTTTTCTCTATCCTCGTGTATTGTATCTTGTTTTAGTTTATTCTCAGGTGTCTCCTAGAAGCAGGGAAGGAGAAGTGGCTGGAGGGCTAAACTTGTTTTCTGAATGTGGACTTTCACTCAGCTCCTGCTTTCTGGCCTGCCTCTCATCTTAGCCGTACACGACACCTAATATTGCTGAGTTCTGAGCTTGAGCTTGCTTTTGTTTGTTTCAGACTTTCAGGCAATCTTATTTTCAGCCCTGGGCCTCATTCCCAACTTCCGCAGTACCTGACACCTACAAGTTCTAAGTCGTGTAAGGTTTATGTGGGATGGATAAACTCACTGCTGCTAAGTTTCCCCTTCTGCAGACTCTACTCTGCTACATCAGTCATCATTCCTTCATCCATGTTCTGTCTCCCCAAAATGTATAAAACTCCTGCATCCAATTTATTACCATTTTCTTCTTGGATCTATATCTTTTAAGTTTTTTTAGTTTTAATAAGATCTTAGAAGGAAATAAATTTATGTGGTCAATACACCAGGGTCAATAAAAATGCAAAATTATCAATATTTTCTTAGAAAGTCACCAATGAAAAATGAAAGTTTTGCTTAAAAATCAATTTTATAAAAATAATGGATAGCCGTTGCTGTATTATAACACCTTCGGTGTCTAATTTAATTCTTCGTTTTTACTGGGTTGCAGAATATTGAGAAACTTCTGTTTCATAGAGAAAAGTAGTTATAAGTGATAATGTTTTTAACAGATTGCCCAGCAGTCTTCTGATATTCTTCAGTATAAATAATTTAAAATCTTGAAAGGGGAACAGTAAGAAATCTTTTCTATTCAAAGTTGACTCTCAACAATACTTAACATTGTTCATATTTTGTCACTGGTAAGTATTCAGTTTGGAATAAGTTGATGAAATGATTTTTTAAGCAGCACATAATTGAGAACATTATGAAATATCCAACAGTGTCTTTTAAAATCTCAGAAAGACTTCTGTTCAAGACTGTAAATGAATCACATGCTTCTCTCCCTCCCCTTCTTCCTGAAAGCCCATTGAAATGACAGTAAGCAAAGAAAGGGAGAAATTCCTAAAAGGGCAGAGAATGGGAAGGGGGATATCAATGTAGAAAAGTCATTGGTGAATTTTTATAAGATAAAACGAAATGATGCGATATCAATGGATATAGAAGAGCAGATGGAGCTCCAGCTCTGAGCATTTCCCAACCTGGCTGAGTGTGGTCGGCTTTAATAGTGATTCTCGCCAGAGTCAGGAGGTTATAATTATCATAACTGAGTTTTTTCGAGCGCTTACTACATGCCAAACAGCACCTTGCTAGGTACTGTCCCACTTAATACATTAACAACCTTATAAAATTGATGCTATATCCATTTTATAAAGAAACTGAGGCACAGAGAGTCAAGAAATATACTCACGTTTTCTCAGCTTGTAAGTGATAAAGCTCCCTGTGGAACTCGGACAACTTCACTGCAGAATCTTGTATATGCTTTGACATACTGTGGCTGTTTCAAATGGCTATATTTATCTTGTTTTGCATGTAGAATTGACAATTTAAGGTTCACTTTTATTGTTGATGTTTTATCTGCATTTGAAAACTGGAAGATACTGAAAGACTGCATTGTAAAATTGAGCTTATTCAGCTTATTAAAAGTCAGACAGAAAGCACCACAAATTCACAAATGCTAAAACTGTCTGTAATATAATTGAATCACAACATGTTACCCATTCACATATTTCTTAAAACTGGCTATTTCTTTATGAAAATGCCACACGTCCAGTAAAAGCCTCTAAGCGTTGCCTAACATTTAATTGGGCACAGCATATGTGGGTTGCTGTAATGTACTTGCTTATACAACTTTATGATGAGGCACATGCGGCCAGCTGAATTAATAAAACACTGGGGTAGGCCTACAAATCTCCTATCTAATGCATTTTTTTAAAGTACAGATACAAAAGCTGTCAGAAAAATTTATTCCAAAGTTTGCACAAAAACAAGTTGAACTAGGTAGCAGAAGTCAACATATAACTTGCAGTCTCTGTAGTAGACATCTCAGAGGTGTCCTAGTGCCAGCACGCACAGATCCCCTCACCCACAGGAACAGGCTCCTGGCAGCTGTACTTATACTGCATGATTCTGTGCCTTTGGCCACGGTTGATTGGATCTGCAGTTGGTACCTGACTCAAGTTAGCCAGTTGGATTCTCTCTCCTAAGCATTTGAATTGGGACTGAAAGTTGAGTCAGTCTCTGCAGATGTAGACCTACAGGGTATGCAGAGGTGATATTTTTGGCCACAAGGCCTGAGGAGCATAAAAGCCATTCGGAGAAAAGAATGAAGGAACACACAGTGATGAGACCTTTGGTACCTGGTTTCAGTTCCTTTCTCAGGCCTGGCTGCATTCCAGCCCTTGGTCTATGACAGAGTCCTGAGTCCTTCAAATAAAATTCACTATTTTTGCTTTAGCTATTAGGGTTGGCTTCAGTAATCCTAACTCATAGGCCTCCCAAGCGTTAAAATTTATTATAAGTACATGAATGTGCTCCTTACTTTTTATTAGTCTTTGAAATGGTTTAAATGAAATTTTATTACACCTGCAGCCTCCTACAGCTTCTGTGGAGCACATAGCCTGAAAACCTCTAGTCTAAAGCTGCTGTAGGATCTACAACAGGAATGAAGAGTTTGATCCGTTTGAAAGGCAAACAGGGGCCCATTGGCAAGTATGAAAACCAAGCTGCCACTTGATTAGTAAGGAATATAGTTTTCCTGGAGATGTTTTCTTATATTTCTTGGGCTATCTTTTGCTGCTTTGGGCTAAGTGGAAGTGAGATGGGAGCGCTAGGGACTGTATGCTTTCTCTCCCGCCCTAGAGGCCACAGCCTCTGTACTTCTTGTAGCTGCTTCTGCCTCTGCCTTCAGGAAGCAGCTCTTTGTCTGCACTGATCTCTCTTTACCTGCTGTTCTTGTTACTGGTGCAGCTCACTTACACTCCTCGAGCTGCTTTACTTTCCACTCCTCAGAGGCCATGCCCAGCTAGCTCAGAGCCTCAGAAAAAGGACGAGGCCCTCCCTCCCCTAGACCTTGGTCCACCACTTACCCCCAGGTCATTATAAGTGGCAACATCCACTCCCTCCCTGTGGATACAGGGAGAAAATGGCAGTCTGAACACCAGGTAGAGGGCCCTCATCAAGAGCTGAATCTGCAAGGAGATATATATTACTCAGACTGACCTCTGCAGTGGGATTTTGTTTTTTTTCAATCCAATAACCATAGAACAAATTTGTCATAGAGCTAACTCCTTAAAAAATTTGCCAAGTCTTAACAGGCATAAGGGGCAAATTTGTGTGTCTGGTCTGCTATCTTTAACTGAAATAATTTTAATTCTTTTTCAGAAGATGTTGGGATGACACGTGGCTTTAGAAACAGCTTGTCTGTCTTTTATGGAAGCAAGTGCATATGATACAAAGAAGCTGTCACAAATTTAAAAAAAAAAATGAGATAGATAGATAGACAGACAACATCCATGTCCTTCAGGGTATCATGTAGTTCCATAGCCTCAACAAAATAATCACAAAATAATTTGGCACATGGTAGATTTTCCCAAATCTGGATTTTTCAGTCATCTCCATGATCATCTTTCCTCACAATGTGATATTTGTTCAGTTAAATCTGCTGATTGGCTGCTTGGGACATTAAAAATGCAAGTCATTTTCATTGGTTCCTAATGGCCAGGAAAGGCAAGCTATGTATTAGAATGGCAAAATTAAAACAAAAGAAAGCAAATGTAAGAAAGTAAAAAATAACAAAACAAAAAATACTAGAAAGAATAAGAAAAGGAGAAAGTCCAAGGGAAAAAAAAAAAAGAAACAGAGAGTTGTAGCAAATGCTGGAAACCAAAGAAAGGAGAGAGTCATGGAGATCTGAGATGGGGCCGACTCTGGCACCAATACCGGGCAGCACGCAGCAGCACCCTGAGGGTATAAGTGCCTGGAAGAAGGAGAACATCTGTTATTAAAGAGCACCAGAAGCACTCTGTGACATAATGGCATCCCCTTTAAACATCTTACAGAGGTACCTTATGGAGAACTTGACCTCTAAAGGGACAGTCAGTGGGAGGGCAGCTAAATTTGTTAACTTCAGCAGCTTCCTAGCTCACGGCAGAATTAAGACTGTGCCATGTTTAAGGTATTCCAATGGACTCAGCGCAGGTCAGCTGGCAAGGAAGAAATTGCTACGTGGTCTGTAATAACAAATTTTGATGGCCATTCATGGTATATAGGAATTTTTCATAATCATGATCTCGTTTGGTCTTCACTGCCCTGGATATTGATAGGTACAGCAATATTATCACAATACTTTAAAAGTGAGAGGGGAAAGTGAGAGGCAAAAAAGAAAAAATTATTTTTTCAAGGTTTCCAAATTCCCCATCTGACATTTCTTTTTATATACCACAAATAAACTGGATTTAATAATTAATTTAATAGAAACTCAGCTCTGGAAGTTATGAAACGGTATAGCTATCCCTTCTGTTTTTTTTTTTTTAAAGAGACAAATAAGTAAAAAGCAAGTGGATATCAAAGACTCTTTTAAGTGAGCAAGTTCTAGTTGTCCTATCTTATTCCATTTACAGAGAATTATAATAGCTCGTTTACTGAGCACTTACCAGGGAATGGGATCAGGGTCATAGATGCTTTATTTATATTTGACAGCGACCATGAGATTAACCTCCATTCCAGAGATGACAAAACAGAGACTCAGGGAGGTTAAGTAACCCACCCGGTGTTGCGCAGTCAGATAGTCTACATGTGAGCCAGACTAAAGCCTCTGTTCTTAATCATCACATCTCGTGGCTTCTGTATACAATACTATGCTAAATCTGATGGGAGGTGTCTTGTCTTTGAGCTAAAATAAAGTTAAATTCTTTCTTACAATCACCAAGAATGCCAGAAAGTGTTGTGTGTGGTTGGGGAGGGGGGAGATTTTCATCAAAAACTAATTTTTTTTTACTTTAATGATCAGGAAGAATTACGTTCTTGAATCACTCTTTTTTCTGCAGTTCAGGATACATTTTTATTTTGTATATCCTTGCCAAAGTTTATCTTTATTATTATTATTAGAAATGCACAATCATCTTTATTTACATAAAGCAGAACGGTGCTTTTCCACTAAATATAAAAAGCTCTTGAGCAGTA
>NW_011889035.1:556731-594324 GCF_000151845.1 Pteropus vampyrus | reverse complement strand
CCTTTTAAAATTATTATTGTTATGCATGTCAGGGCTGAAGAATCTATTTTACAAAATATATATATTTTTTCTTATCATTTCTACTTTGCATTTTGGATATATTTCTTGTCATTCTTCCAGGCCACTAATCTGATCTTAGCAATGACTATACTCTCCATTTACTGAAATGCTTGGTTGGGAATATCATCTTTTTTGAGGTCTTCAAATTCTCTTTTCCCTCATGTGCTCACCACTCTTCAAGTGTTCATTATTATTTTTCTGTTCAAATTTTCATTTATCTTTATCAGCAGCTTTAGTGCAATGGGCATGTACTATTTGTTCTGGCTGATCTTTCCCCATTTAAATGCTGGGCCTTATTACATGGAAGCATATTCTTTGTTAGCTTACTGGAGCTCAGTTTTGGTCCTTGGAGTATCTGAAGGAATGGCTGTCCCACCACCTACTGTTTAAGATTCATATCCCTGAGGTGTGAGAAGTGGGAGGGGAAATGGAAGAAGTCAGAGATGAAAAGAGATTTGAGACCCAATAATAGCAATGTATGGATCTCATACAGATCTTAATTTTAACAACAAAAAAAATGATCTATTAGGAAAGCTTGAACATTGGTAATTGATAATATTAAGAAATTTTAACTTTTAAATGAGATAATGGAATAAAGGATTATGTTTTCAAAAAAATCTTTTTTTAATTTAGATATACACTAAAATATTTATGAATGAAATTATATGATTAGGACTTGCTTCAAGATAATCGAGGGAAATTGGGTATAAATATAATTAAAATAAGATTGTCCTTGAACTTGAGCGGAACAGCTGGTCTCCTTTTCTTCTCCATGTAGTCTCAAACTTTTCCTCTCTGTGTGTCCTCTCTATGTGGTCTGTTTAGCAGCATAGCTGGCCTTCTTATATGGACTTTCCAAGAGCACAAAATTGGAAGTTGCCAGACCTTCTTAAGGCTTAGGCTCAGAACTGGCACAGCATCACTTCCTTTGCATTATATTAGTTAAAGGGAGACACAGGGCCATTCCAGATTCAGTGTTGGAGGGGACCACACAAGGTTGTGAATACTGAAAAGTGTGATTCCTGGGGCTAATTTTTGGAGATAGCTATCACACCTACGTATTAATTAAAACTTTAAAGTTTTAAAGTTAAGATGTCTTCTCTTCCCCAACTGAGGACTACTGTGGCCCAGCCATTTGTAGTGGGTAGAAAGGTCTCGATCCCACTCTTTCTCAGGTTAGCATTTGTTTTCTTCAGCAAGTGTTTCTGACCAGTTGTATCAAAGAAGAAAATGCAAGAGCAGTAAGCGAAATGGGAATTTTTATCTTAGTGACGTTAGGTGAAGACTGCTTCACTCTCCAGATTTGGCGAATGTTTAGAGCAATTTTCTTCTCTTGGGATGTGACAAGTGGCTATGGCAGAGTTGGTGCTTTCACTAAGTTCCTTTGAAATCTCCCTCCATGCTATGGGAGACTTTTCATTGTGCTTTCCACAACAGGGGCAAGATACTTTCCTGCGGTTCACCATGGACCCTTAAAGCCCAGGGTTTTTTTGTTTTCTTTTGTTTTTTGTTGTTATTGTTGTTGTTGTTTTGACTACTCCATGAAGATTCACTTCTAGAATCCTCTTGCTGCTCCTCTCCTTCCTACCAATCCAAAGCAGTTCTCTTGGGCAAAATTTAGAACAACTCCATGCTGGCTGAATCACATTTCCCATGACTGGGAACACTGCTCACACGTCTTTGACCCAGTCAGTCCTGAAAATAGAAACCGATCTTGAGCAGCGACATTTCCTCTTTGGTACCATTGCAGGAGCCAGCCAAGCCAGCCATATCCGCCAGATTTTAGATTTCCCAGGGGGAAGTCAGACACCAGTCCATTTGGTCTCCCCAGTGGCTGAGAACATATCAGCTCTTCAAGTGAATTCCTTGAAGATTCTCTCTTTATGGGGTGCTAAAATTGGGTGGAGAGAAAGGGCTTGCGGTTCAGCTCTCTCCAAACAAATCTTTTCCTAGGTACCACTCTCAACCTTTTTAGACCCTCAGTGTTGGTGAAGGGTTTAAGTATTGTGGTCTGGGTTTTCAGTTAGCTCTTTTTCTCAAGTTCCCAAGAGTGGCACATCTCGCTTTGGCACCTACTGTCCATTATAGATTGTTGTCTCAATTGTGACTTTCAATTTCATATCCTATTACAAATGATCTGTATGCACAAACTGAATTCATAGCCTTATTCCTAACAGAAATGTTTGTTTTGTACTCCTTTTCAAATGCTCCCAACAGGTTTTCTTACTCCAGTACTTTGAGACATATAGATTGAGAACATACTTATTTAGGGAACACAAAAAATGTGTAGTGCTTTGTTTTAAAAATAATTTATATCATATTATTCTCTTTTGTTTTGTTTTGTTTTGTTTTTTTTTACCCAAAGGAGAGACTAAATACTGACAAATGCTCTTTTCTCCCTCTACTCTGTACAGCCACACAGATATTTATAGCCTAGGAACCAGGCCACTTCACTGACAGGGGTAATCAGGAATGGTGGGCCCATCTTGGTAACCATAGGAGCAGGCAGCCAATGGCATCAGATGCCTACACTGTGGCTTCTGTCTGGTCAGTCTTGCTGTGTTGAAGGAAATCACAAGGTGATGTAAAGAAAACATTGTATAAAATGCCTTTTATTCATTTTGAGAGGTACTTGGGAATGATTTATGAAAGAAATATCTGAATTCCTGCAGCCATTTTTAAACCTTCATCTTGTGTTAGTAAAAATCTATATTAGAAAAAAGATAATTTGAAAGGATATAAAGTAATAAGAATGCAGATGTGTATATATGTATATATATGTATATATATCATAGCTACCTTTTATAACAGAATTTTTGTTATATATGGGAAACATATTATTATACATGGGATGTGAATATATATATTATATATATTACATACCTATTATTAGTTTCAGCTATTAGTTTGACTATTAAAGCATCCAGCTTAGGATAACCCAGACTAAGTCAGATTTATATAAAGTCATTTTAATATGAACAAAAGTTGAATGCAGTAATTATGTTGGCCTTTGGTGTTTGTTGCTTTCTATCTGAACTCCATTTTTCCTAATGCCCCACTTTCCTTCCAGATACACTCCAGGCTTCTCAGATTACCTCCTCACACCTATTCTCCCCCATCATTATTTCCAGTTCCATTTATTAATGATCAGATAATCTCCTAAACTATACCCTAAAATAACTTGACACATGCCGCATTTGTTATTTAGAATGCTGATGCATATAATATATTTGGCCAAGTGCCTCAAGGAAAGTCAGTGATTTCATTTAACAAAAAATTTCATAAGCCTCATCTTGACTAGAAGTAGCTAGCAGTTTGGTTGGTTGTTATATGGGCATGGGGGAAAATGATTTTCTAGCTGCATCGACAATTCAGAATATAAAAAGAGGGGCTTTTAATAGAAGCTGAATGGCCTAGTCCATATGAGTTCCTGATATCCTGGCAGATCTGTCCCATTACTAATGAATAAGACAGGTCTTAAAAACCCTCTCAAAGAAAAATCCACACCATATGAAATGTACACACACACACACACAAAGAGCAAAATCTATAAAGAAATGATGACTTAGGAGCCATGCAGTACCTGCAAGAGCTCGAGTCAGAACATACCATTCCAGCTCAGTGGGTACACCAAGACTCAGGCCGTCAGTCACGGATGCACAGACTTTCTATGTACCACCTCAGGACTCCAAGGGTGCTGTTGACCCAGACAAGCTTGATAATGCAGTGTCTATGTTGAGGCTCTCTGGGAGACATAGCTTAGCTGAAGATGGTGGGCTTCTGACTTGGGACTGCTGATTACTGACCCATTATGTCGCTGCAGGGTGTAGTGGGTACAGGAATTCCCTCACAGGTGGAGGGGAGGAGGAAGGCCAAACAAAAATCCTATCTACTGCATCAGTGGGACTGATTTTAGAGGGAAAGGAATGTGCACAGAACTTAGAGACAGAAATACTTAAAGCAATTCTTTTAAAAATAACACTTCTGAATTCAAAATCAATCCATCCAAAGACAAACATATTTTAAAATTCATTTTTTTATGAGCTAATCAATTGACTGAATTGGAAAGTTGAATTCTGGAATTGTGCAAAACCAATTACTTCTGCAAATGGGCCTTCTCATGTATAGCAATATATTTCCCATATATAACAAAACTTTGTTACAAAGAGTAGCTGTGAAAATGCTTATCACAGTGACGCCTATGGCTGCACGGCAAATGAAGATTATATAGTTATTATTTAGAGGTGAAGCACTCCCCCTACTGGACACAAGTAAGAATTTAAACAAAATGGTAAAATCTTAAATATATTTTAGTTCTCTTTAATGTTTAAATCACGAAATTAAAAAAAAAATGGGGCAATAGCTGCTTAACTGATTGGTCATATAAGATTTAGTATGGTAGAAAGACTTACATTAAAGTGAGGGCTTTTTAGGCTATTGTAAGGGTTGAGACGTAAAGTCATTACAGGGTTTCGAGCGGGAGGGTCTCTCAATCTTGGCACTATCGACATTTTAGGCTAGACGATTCTTTGTTTTGCAGAACCATTCTGTGCATTGTAGGATGTTTAGCAGAATTCCTGGCCTCTACCCAGTTGATGTTGGTAGCAACTCCCCCCAACCCTCCCCTCACACCCCCTCCAGTCATGATGATCAAAAATTCTCCAGATATTGATTGCCAACGTCCTCAGGAGATCGATATAACCCCCAGTTTAGAACTGGAATAGAGGAATGACTCGATATGACATCTTTTAACCAGATCACTCTCTGCCTCTCTCTTGAGAATAGCCTACAAGCAACAGAGATACCCGTTAGGAATGGAGATGGTGAAACGTGGTCAAAGTCTGGGTATCTTTTGAACTTAGAGCTGACAGAAATTTTGAAAGGACAGATATGCAGTGTGTGTGAGAGAGAGTGGGAAAGGGAGAGAGGGAGAGAAGGAGAGAGAGAGAGAGGGAGGGAGGGAAGGGAGGGAGGGAGGGAGGGAGGGAGGGAGGTCGAGCCCGCCAAGGATGACATTAAGGATTTTAGCCTGAACAAGTAAAACTGAGTTACCATTAACTGAGACAGGAAGACAGCAAGAGGAGCTGGCTTGGAATTTGTTTGGACTTAGGGGTGCAGATCAGAAGCACACAGTTGTGGACATGTTATCCTTTAGTGGCTTTTTCAATACCCAAATGGAGATGATATACAGTCTGAAAATCAGGAGAGGTCTAGCCTGTTGTTATGAGGTTGGGAGTCATTATCTTACAGATAGTACTTAATGAGCACATCTAGGAGGTGAATATATACATATAAAGAGATACAAGGACTGAGCCCTGAGCCACTCCGACTCTCCGATGTAAGGGATATGAGAAGGAACCCACAAAAGAAACTGAGAAGCACAAGTAAAGTTGGAGAAAAATAAGCAGGTGTGATATTCTGGAAGTCAGGAGCCTTTGCACATATTTTTTTTCTCTTTACATGAAATGGTCTCATCTTAGTAACTCCCTTCCTATGTGAAGATCTGTAATTTATCATACTTTTTGCAATAATTCATTTACCTGGCTGTCTCTTTCAGATTGTGAGCTCCTGAAAATGAAGATCTACTTCTTTGCAACAACTAGTACAATAACTGGCACATATTACATAATACATGTTAATTTCATATGGAGATTTAATAGGAAATTCACCCCTTTGAAATGAAATTACCTGTACAATTAGATAACTCATTGAGGTTCTCAACTAGTTCAAAATTAGCAATAATTCAGACATAATTCGAATAACAGAGATGTTCTCATTATGTGACCTCACCAAGGACTTTCAGCCATCAACATCTGCTGTTAGATCCTCCTATGAAAGGGATACTATCCTTCCCTTGACTTCAACCCAAGTGTCTCAGTTTTTATTTTATGTATTGAGACTCTTGATAAAATTTTATTTGATCAAAGAAAATTAGTTCCATGGTTAAGAAGTATGAAACCATTAATCGAGCCCAATGTTCTGTTGTCATCAGACCTGTCGGAGAGACATGCTTGAAACCTGAAAAAGCACAGTTAGCCTTCATGTTATCTTTAAAGGTTTTTAGTTGATTACATAAATGAAACAATTGCCTATTCATATTGTAAATCTACTATGTGCCAGCATCTGTAAAATACTTTGCCTATTAGTACTTTATCTTATTTAGCAGTCATTTAAAACTCTATAAATTGTTAATGACACATAAGGAAACTGAGACTCAGAGGTATTACTAAATATACCCCCAGAACGCCTAGCTAGCAAATGACAAAGCTGGATTTGAAACCAGATTTGACTCCAAAAATAATGGTCTCAAATACTAGGCTCTAGCGCCTCCTATGTATGGTTATGAAATTACTACAAATAATATTGTATAATGCAGCGGTTGCTTTTGTTGAAGCGAGGGGAAAAGAATAGATGAAAACAAGAATCAAAATTACATTGTGGCATGATCATAGCCATTACTCATAGATGTCGGAAGAAAATGCACTAAACAGAAGCATGAATGTCTCCTGGTGGCAGAATTGGCAAAACCGTTAGTGGTCTTTTCCACCTTTTTCTACCGTTTTAATATTGTCTCTATTTTGTTTTCAGGGAGTTCTTATTGTTTAAGGTGAGCTATAATTTGGCAGAATAATGGTGGTGGTGATGGTGTTAGTTTTTATTATTAAAAAAAAAAACCAAACTTACACAAAGTTGAATTGAATAGTATAATAAACTTTCATATACTAATTAGTCAGTTCCAATAATTAACCCACAGCCAACCGTTTCATTTATATTCCCATCCATCTCTCTCCCTATTAGTTTGAAGTAAATACCAAACATCATGACAATCATGATAAGTATTTTAGTAGATGTCTTTAGGACTCTTTAAAAAAATTAAATATATTTGCAATACATACAAATATCAAATCATTATGTTGTACACCTGAAACTAATAGGTTATATGTCAACTACATCACAATAAAAAATTAAACGTAGTTGAAATACCATTATCACGCCTATGAAGTTAATGATAATTCCTTAATATCATTAAAGAACCAGTCAATATTCAAATTTCTGGTTGTGTCATAAATGATATATATATTTTTTTAGTTTTTGATTCAAGAACCAAATCGGGTCCACACATTGTGATTGGTTATCTCCTAAGTACCTCTCACTCTATAGGTTCCCTGCCATCACTTTTTTTTCCCCTTTGCAACTTATAGACGAAAGAATCATGCCAATCGCATCCCTTCAGTGTCATTCAGCATGATCTTCTGTCTCATTTCTTGTTATTTGGTTGATGCTTGATCAGATTTAGCTCTGATTCTTTTTGGCAAAACTACTCTCTGGGTGTTAGTGTTCCTCTATCAGAAAGCACGTGATGTTAAGACTGTGTCTCCTTGTGTACTTTTAACAGCTCGCCAATACTTTTCATTTCCATTAATGCATTAGAAGCTGCAAAATGGTGATATTGCAATTCCATCATTTCTTTTTCACTTATTAGCTGGAATGCATTTTTAAGAGAAACTATCCTTCATCTACTACTTACTTACGCAGAGGTACAGTTTGTATGGGAACAGTAGGAGATACCGAATTCTTTTATTCATTTACCAATTTTCAGAATGAGTTAACTAGCATCATCCAATGGTGAGCAATTAGTTGTTTTTCGTATCATGTGTCTGTCTACTTTGTTTCATTTTGGACTCATACATTTCATCATATTCAGTGTTTCAACTATTGCAGTTATTATTTTCTATACTGCTGTTCGGATTGTCCGATCTTCAAAGTGGCTCATGAGTCCTTTTGAGAGCATACTAAATAAATAGTCCTTGATAGCTTCCTTGCTATCTTACATGACAAGATATTATAGGCTCAACCCATACTTTTTCTGATGAATATGTCTATTTTTCTTAAAATATCTTAAATTTACACTG
Organism: Pteropus vampyrus; assembly: GCF_000151845.1. Classification (NCBI taxonomy): domain Eukaryota; kingdom Metazoa; phylum Chordata; class Mammalia; order Chiroptera; family Pteropodidae; genus Pteropus; species Pteropus vampyrus. Next base: position 586,351 of record NW_011889035.1, on the reverse strand, counting down.
AAAATTCTAATTAGAAACAGGACTACACAGATTTTACTAAACATATGTATCTCCTTTCTCTTTTGCTAAGAATCCCAGTCCTAAGCAACAAATGGAAAGATAGAATTAGAATATCACATTGGAATATCACATGTGGAATAAGACAATATTCGCTTGCCTTATCCACCAGTATTTTATCCCACACAACAATCTCAGAATAATAATACTAAAACTGCCACCAACAATATGATTAGTCAACAGTGCAGGATAATTTTTGTAGTTCTTTTTTACTTTGGATACATCTCATTATTGCATTTTGTAGCATTTTGTGGTATGATTATTGTCAACAGTACAAGATAATTTTTGCAGTTCTTTTTTACTTTGGATACATCCCATTATTGCATTTTGTAGCATTTTGTGGTATGCTATCAACTGTATGTTTTTAGGTACATTTGTTTCATTTTTTCAAAAAATTGTTTTATTTTATAATTTTGTAAAAGTATTTACATGATTCCAAAGTAAAATCAACCAAACGTGGCATTTACAAAGAACTCTAGCTTCTAACATTGTCCCCTCCGACCTATTTCCACTCCTCTTCCCTATTGGTAACTGTTTTTCAAATTACGGTTAAACTTCGAATTTTTATAAAAATATAAGTAGATACTTGTGTGTGTGTGTGTGTGTGTGTGTGTGTGTGTGTGTGTGTGTGTAACCCTACCCTTCTTAAACAGTTAACATTACCTCTAGTTTGCTTTTCTCAGTTAACAATGTATCATAGTAGTACCCGAGTTATTTTTTACAGCTACATAGTGTCCATTGTATCTATGTACCATAATTTTTTTAAACAATCTTAGTGATTTCGTTATCTAATTTTTGCTATTACAAATAATTTTGCAATAGCATTGTTTATATGCCTTTTCATTTTTTAAGTATTTGGGATAGATTTCTGTAAATTGAGATTGCTAGGTTAAAGCATAAATACATATGTAGTTTTGCCAGTTATTAACAAAATTTACCTCCATAGAGACTAACTTGCAATGACCATCAGGAATGTATGAGTCATTCCTCAAAATCTTGTCAATAAAATGTGTTCTCAGATTTCGAATTTCGCCAACCTATTGGTGAGAAATGATAATTCTATATGCTTTTAATTTTCTTTTATTTTGAAGGTTAAGAATCTTCACATGATTAAGAATCATTTGCACTTTTTCAATGAACTATCTATTTCTCTGGCCCAGTTTTCTAAAGCTGTTGGTCTTTTTATTCTCTATTTTAGAAACAAGTAAATCTTTATAGTTAAAATATAAAATATACCCCAACTCTCTAATCATATAACTCAGATTATATTTTTCTTGAGAAGTGGTGACTAGAAGTACATATTCCAAATGCAGTCATAACGGAATTAAACATGAGAGAAAAACACTGGGCTTAAGTCATCTACCATTTCCTTGTCAATTAAAAACCAAATTCTGCACTTCACACGTTAAGGCCTTGTTAAGAACTGAGATTTTTCTTCAACCATGAACTTGTCATATCCAATTGACTTTTCTCATTATCCTCAACCTCTTAGCTATGGCTGATACTACACACATACATCCTCCTTAAAACTGAGTTTTATTTGAGTGGTAGACTGCCTAGGTACAAGACACTTAAACCAAGCTACTCCAAATTCCTTTTGGAAAATGGTATGACTTTTTAATAAAAGTCAAAATTTAAAGTCACTTAATCTTTCCTGCTCTGTTTCCTTGGCTATAAAATAAAAGTTGAAGAAAATGATCCCTACATTTTCTAGTCTTCTAATATAAAATTATTTGGTCTTATATCCTTTTCAAAAACCCAGTGGACTCTACCCAAACTTTCTTTAAAATGGGGCTCTAAATAATTTTTCCAAATTCTTCCCCAAATGTCTTCCACTTATTATCCCTTAAACCTTCTCATGGTTTTGTTGTTTTTGTTGAATATCAGTTTCTCAGACTGTAGGCTCTGGACCAGAAGCATCAGTGTTATCTAGGAGCCTAAAAATGTAAATTCTTGGGCCCTATCCCAGCCCTATGAACTCAGTAAACTGAGGGTGACCTGGCAACATGTGTTAACAAGCACTCCACCCTACCCCACAACCACAATACAAGACCCCACTGATGCTGCACGCTCAGGTTTGATGACAGACTAACCTTTCTCACAACTCTTGGAATGCCCTAAGTTATCAGCTTTTTATTGCACTTTATAATATCAAAGTTAAGTTCTAGATTCTTTTTCATGTATATTGTCTCCTCAACTAAGCCGTGAATTACTTAAGAATCGTTTTCGACTCATCCAATCAAACAACCTAGCACGGTTCTTATGTTCTAAACTTTTCAGAAATGTTAAGCATGTATAGCTCTCGGTTTGCTTTATTGTTGCTTTAAAATAGCTCAATATATTTTTTTTTTTCAGGAAAATAATTATTTCATGAGAGCAGTCCGAATAAGATAGGAAAACTGTTTGGCTTGAGTCAGTTATTTCAAATCTGCTGTTTTAGGGCCTCATACTGGGAAAATGTAGATGAAGCTATGGTAGGCTCAGTTAACGGTTGGTCCCCCAAGATGTCCATCTCAGAATCCCTGCAACCAGTTAATGTTACCTTGTATGACAAAGAGAATTTGCAGATTAAGGATTTGAGATGGGGAGACAATCCCGATCATCCAGGTGAACCCAACGATGTCCTTCTAAGAGGGAGCAGAGGGAGATAGTACAGCCAAAGAGAAAAGACCATATATGATGATGCAGGAAGAGACCTGAAGATGCTACTTTTGGAGATTGAGATGTAGGAAGGGACACAGAGCCACAGAAGGCAAGGAATGCAGCTCCAGCAGCTGGAAAGGCAAGGAAATGGATCCTCCACTAGAGTCTCCAGAAGGAAGCAGCCCTGCCAAAACCTTGACTCTAGCCACTGAAACTGATTTTGGACTTCTGGCCTCCAGAACTGTCAAAGAATTAATTTGTGCTGTTTTAAGCCACTCAATTTGTGGTAACTAGTTACAGCAGCAATAGGAAACTAATACAAAGCTTTTGATAAGTTTTTATTGTGAAATATTGGATTTAGAAAAAAGTACAAAATGTCAACAGTCAGATGTGTACAAGTACAGTATTTCAATAGCCTATACATGTGAACAGCTTAACAGGTTCACCGTAAAATGCATATTTAGACCAATACAATCTAAAAAGGACTGTAATATTCACAAGCTATTAATACATAAATAACTTGAGCCAAAGTGATCCTCACTGGTAAATGCTAATACCTGAAAACAGGCTAAAAAGCACAATACGGCACACCATAGTATCTCCTTACAGGTCCACATTTAAAGAATATCAGCTCATTATGTCATTACACTACAGATTCAGGACAGGGACTTAATTGCTAGTTTGTACAACTGCAAAAATATTAAGTTATAAAATAAGTTCTTGGAATAAAGGGAGGGTATTTAATTAGGACTAAATACTGTGAAGCCTCTAAAAGATTTTAGCCTTGGAATTTACAAGCTTAATTACTTAGACTGATTTTCAATTTTTAATCTATTACCTAAAAAAGTGAGAAGGGGCACCTTTCTTTTGTAGCAGCTCCAACAAGGTATAAACTATTACACAGCTTATTTTTAAACCATAATGACCACTGCAGATGGACAAATGACTATGAAACCAGAATATAAAACAATACAAATTTTAAAGAAAAGTAATGATTATCTTATGAATTTAGCAAATGCTGCAAACATTAAAATCTGTGTTAAAAAGGCATTATCTAGTATTGTTGAGAGTACTAAATTTAGGAAGGTTATTGTATAAAGATCTCACAAAAATAAACTGGTTTAGTTTTTCCAAGTCTGACTCATTCAATCTTCTGTTATCACTTGAAATTTACCCTAGATTATATTTTCAAATTGGACAAAATTATTTGATATTACTTTATAATGAGTAACTTTAAGAATAATCTACTGAAAACACGAGTCATGTTAAAAACAATTATTAAAATCATCCTGTGTTCCGAGAAACGACGACTTTTGATATGACATTCATACTCAATGGTTGTTTAAAAACAAAATCTTCAAAACTGATAAATTAATAAGTTTACTTAAAACAAAATTACCCTTGCCCATAAATTCCTAAGAGTAAGGACTCTTCATTCTACCCAGTCTATCTAGTGATGCCTGATGCTTTAAACTATAAGTCTGAATTGGCATTTATTAAATAGGAGATCAATTCCATTACAGACTGAAAACCAATGGATCAGAATATAATTAGTCAATAACTTCCCATAACCTATCCCACGCTACCTTAACCTTTTATAGATACTTTTAAAGACTCTAATATAATTTTCTTATAAATAGAACCTGAATCTTACAACAGATTCCAATTTATTCAAAGATAGTCACGGATTGATTTAAAAGTTATTTAATTTTTTCCAGATTTGCTTTAAACTTACAAATTAAGTATGGTGTACATAAATATTAACTTAGAAAACCACATATTATAGGAAAAGCAGATATATGGACCACTGCAAAAAAATTATAAATTTTTAAAATTTTTATAAAAGAAAAATAAAGCAAAACATGTAACTTACAAAATATGAACATGAAGCTGTATCACGTAAAAAATAAAATTATTCTATCAGAAGTAATTTAAAATTAAATCTTTGGGGAAGTATTGTGACATAATTCAATGAATTCAATGACCAATAGCTTCCCATATCACACAAAAACAAACCACAAGATCATCTAAAGTCTATATGCATTATCAGTTCTTAATGCAACCTCAAACATTTTACTAGCAACTTTGACTTCCTTTTGAAATAGGCTCTGTACATATGCATTTATATACAAACATTTATTGAACATGATTTTAAAACAAACTATGTACAAAAGATCGGCATTCCTATAAATAAAAACATTAGGTGGCAAAAAGGCACTTGTAAGTAAAAATCTACAGTAGTTTTTACAAAACAAAACACATTTTACCTTGGATACTGTACAATAAACATTAGTTCCTATGCCAATAATGAAAATACTAGCTTACTAGCTAATGTTAATGATCTAACTTTTAAAAACATATTTACATATTTTCTGAAGTCCATTTAATAAAAGCACCATGATTCTTTTCTAAATTTATGTTGATGCAAAGTGAAAACACAATTACCAAAAAAACCAGTGTTCACCATTTTCCTTGTTTAAAAGGTTTTGTATTTCTAAATTAAAAACTGTTTATCTGAAATTAGCATAGTGTAAAACAAAAAAAACAAAAACCCTGCTTCTCTGACTTCTTAAAACCATACCTACCCTATTATTGCATGTTGCATTTTATAAAGAGCACTACTCATGCACTCCTTTACAACTGTTTAATACTATTGCTGGCAAAAAAGTTCCTTGATATCAAATAATTAAAAAGTTACTTCAAACCAGTTGAAGCTTAATCTGAATGTTTTACAACTTAAAAAATGCTGTATATCAGTTACAAAAGTGAATAGGAAACACGCCAATTCATTTGGTGTGCAAAAATATTTTCCCACTACACAGAATTTAAGAGCTTCACAGATACTTTTTTTTTGAATTTACATTTTCAGCAGAAACACTAAGTCAATAACCTTCTCAAGGGGATGTTAATATGCTTCCACTTTTGTCAAACTTTTTACCCTTTGATAGTGCTGCAACCTGTTTGAGTAGTTCTCTGTTTTTGGCCTGTGGGAGACAGAAACATTTATGATTAAAAATGTTTGAAATATCATGAAGTCATGCTGAAGAATACTACTTACTTAATGCTGTTCTTTTAGAACAAGATTTCACTGAAATATCAACAGAAATAAATGAGAGAGTATATTTAGGTTCATCAATTTATAATCAGTTACAAAAAAGGTAACTTAGAGTCAATCTGCATAAAAATTTTAAATAGGGAAAAAAATATTTGGCTCTTTATTCTAAAAACATGAAAATATGAAAATAATTTTTATTTTACAATAAGATCAAATGATTCAAGTGATGATTTGGGAGAAATCAAACTATACAAAGTCCTTTATTTGATGTTCACTTATTTACAGAACAAGTATAAGAAATCATTTTTGCAAAAACACTATCACTTTGCCACAGTGACTCAATCTTCTTAATGATGTTTAAATGTTTTTTTTGAAGCACCCATTGGAACTGCCCTTTCTTATCTTATTTTTGCTCCTTTAATTGCCCTACAGTCACCAGGTACTGGCTTTGATAGAATTTGAGCATCACTGTTTTCAGTTTTATGAAAGGCTGAAATTTTTCTTAAAAGGTTCAAAATTTCACTTTGTCATCTACCTGAATTTGCATTTTATTCAAATGTTCCATCCACCAATGACAAAGACACTGTCCTGAAGCCAATGCACTGTGACAATTACTAGTGTTTAGTGAGGAAGACTGTAAGTAGGGATCCTTCAGTATTCAGAATATTTTTATATTTTGACTGCCTTTGTCTCCCTACGCAATCCCTTCACTGTGGAAATGTAGATAATAAGGAACTTCCACATACACAAGCATGTTAATGATCAAAAACTTTTGGTGTTTTTGAGCCAAAATGGGAAGAGTCTTGACAATAGTTTGGAATCTAAGCCACTGTCCTAAAATAAAATTTTAAAAGGTATCAATCTGGCTTATGTTTGAAAACAATTTTCCTTCACAGGCCTCAAGATTTTTTATTATCTAGACAGACTTTTTTTAACCTCGGTGCTTCATCTTCTACTCTAATTTTAGCCTTTGTATGGCAACATAACACCCTGCCTTCTCTGTATACCATCTTAAAGCAGTTTCATGAAACAGAAATCTTTCCAGGCTCTGTACTTTCACTCCCCCAACTCTTCTTCAAATTCTCCCTAACTGATACTTATGACCTCCAAAATACAAATCTTAGAGCAATCTCATATTTGCTAATCAAACCAATTTTTTATGTTCGACTGCACAATAAACAGCATTTCTCTGTTCACAGTTTTTAAACAATTAAAGTGGTAGTTAAGTGTTTTAAATTCAAAATAGAAATGCATCAAAAATTTAAGAGTATTTTATGTTCTCTTTGAAACTAAACAGTTTGAGACACTCAGAAGATAAGTCAATGAGAAAGCCTGGCAGTAGAAGTCAAGTGAGCACACTCTTGATCAATTGGTTTTATTACTCAATTAACTAGTCTTAGTCAATGTGGTAGTTTTAAATTGTTTTCTTTTTATTGTTAGCTAAAGATTATTTAATTTATAACCATAATATCCTTACTGGATAAAAAAAAAAGTATCTTATAAAACAAATTTCAAATATAAATTAATGAGGGGCATAAAAAAAATCTTTAAATTTGCCTCAAAAAGAGCTCCATCAGATCTATAAGTTACTTTTATACAAAAGCATTTAAATCGACATACCAAATCATTAGAAAGCTAATGTTTAAATTTTTTCTAAATCAAGAAATAAAAAAAATCAATGAGCTTATAATTTTCATATTCTAAGTATGAAATACTAGAACTCAAATATTAGATATTAAAAGCAATTTTTTCTTATTAATTCCCTAGCAGCTAACTTTCAATCTGCATTTACATATTTGGTCTCCTAATCATGTCGCTAATAAACTTATTTGTCAATAAATTATGTATGAAAAAAGTATCTAAGAAAAAAAACAGTGCATCAGTTGTTAAATGGAGAGAAGTTCAAATGTCTATTCTAATATAGGTATGATAAAAAATATATTTTACAATGCAGTATTTAAACACATTAAAAATTTTTATACTAACGTTACTTATCATGCACACTCAAAAATCCATTCAATTATTTAAAAAGTCTTAAGCAAGTTAAGCTAAAATTTTATAGAAACAGTGGCCTAAAGGAAAGAATATATGTATTAAGAATCACAAAGATTCTCTTTTGAATCTTGGTTCTGCCACTTATCTGCTATGTAACCTGGAGTCTATTTTCTCATATGTAAACAGAAACTTCACCCACAAACAGGAGTTGAAAGAACTAATCAAATATATAAAACACTTAGCCTAACACAGTGGCTTGTACATAGTAGGCATTCAAATGTTAGTACCCTTTCTCCTTTTATCAACTTATCTCCTAAATTAAAAGTATTTTTTTTTTAAATTTGGTATTCTTGATACTTTAGATAATTTTGGTTTTATGGGATGTTATCTTTTGGTGTTTTGCCTAATTTTTTCTTGTGATGCTCAGTGCTTTTTCCCAAGTTTGATAGTTAAAAATGTTTTGAGAGCTATTAAAGCAAGGTAAATTTTCTGCTATAGGGTTCAGTTTTGTATCCAAAAGATAAGAAAAATAGTTAACCATGTTTACTCATCTACTAGTACCTGCTTGCTAAAGATAGTAGGGTTTAACAGATAATACTTAACTGACAGAATGTCTCCAGCAATAACACAAAAGATATAGGGAAGTGGTATGATAACAAGGATAAAACAGAAAACATAAGTAACCTGAGGTAGTGGAAAAAGTGCAGAAAAGGAGAAAGTGTAGTCAAATCAGAGTCAGAAGATGCAGGTTTCTCTGTCACTGCTAATTATGTGAACACAGTTTCATACCACATAACTCAAAGTTATTTTAAGGCACAAATAAGACAGCCTATGTAAAATCGTATTGAAAATGTCGTTGTATATAAACACTAGTTACTGCTACTATTCCATTGTATATAAACACTAGTTACTGCTACTATTCCATTATATGAAACTTCAGCTACCAACCAAGAGGAGGTAGGCTTAAGATGCCTATCAGGCTAAGATGTCAAAAAGGTTCCCCTGTGCTTACAACTACAAAATAAAATATCAAGCTACTCTTTTGAACACTGAGAAGTACTAAATGTTATCATATTGGAGTACTGTTTAGTTTTTCTGTCACTTCATTCTGGATTTACTCCAGAGTTTTGGTTATACCACATTAAATCAGAAACCATCATACAAAAGATTATATTCCCAGGTAATGATTCAGCATTAATGACTTAATGAGAAAAAATTAGAATATCATAAAACTAATTCTTGCTAGTGGATGATGAATAATAATAATGTACAAGAAGTCCGATATGGGCAATCTCTTAGGACAGAGGGCAGATACATTTCCATAAATCACCACTCATTCAACAAATTATTTGAATGCCTGCTATATCCCAGATTCTATGCAAGGTTTCTCTTCAAAATTCTTTGTAATAGTAATTATCAGTGTTAACAGTAGGCAACCTGTACCTCGAATTTCAACAGGGTCTTAAATCCACTTTATAATCTTACTTGATTTAAGCTACTTTCAAACAAATATGATGAATACAAAACCAAAAGATAGAAGAAGCAAATATCCCTTGATGTTAGATTGTTAAAAACAAACAAAAAACAGGGCAATATTAATTCTTTCCTTTCCAAGCTGTACTCTCCCATCAAGAGTCTAAAGTCTGTGTGCCAGCATCTTCTATGCTTTTGAAGCTTCTGAAAACCTTCTTACCCAAAGATCTAATTCTACAGATGTCAGAATGTATAAATCAGTAGAACACATAATTAATTTAGTGTGGTCTCATTTCTAGATTTCTGAAACCTAAGTGAAAAAAAGCTTAAATAAGGAAATGATTTATATCCCCATTGGATGTTCTCCAGCTCTGCATGCCAGACATCAGATACTACCCTCTTTGTAACTGTGACTCCTAGCTACACCATTCAGTTGTCCTCTATATTGAAATGCTACTGAGTATATACACTTAGCATACTCTGAGGTTGATCTAGGTGCTTTGCATCACTGAATGCAGCATAAATTTCCTCCACTTGAGGTCCCTGAAAATTGGTTTTGTACACCCGTCTCCCACCCATTATCTGAAAGGAAATAGGAAGAATGATTGCATAATGTACTAAAGACCTTATTTTCACGTTAGTTTCATGAATCTGATTTTTAACTGTTTGCTGTTCACTGATGATGAATTGAACATACTGCAATGATATTCTTCTCTGAAAACTCCACTTTAAGTTTAGGCAAAAGTTTTCAGAATTAATATAAAGTCATTTCAGAATTCTCTATCAAGTAATTTCAAGGAATAGCTTTTAATGGGAGCAGGATTAAAAACTATTACAAAGCCTAAAACAAAGCTAAAACTGTACCAAGTATGCATAATAAAGAGATACCAATACCAGTCTAAGATAATGAATACTATTACCAAAGTTTCTTTCCTTGCCTAATAGTTTACATAAATAATGACATTTACCTGAAGTTGTTCCACAGTTTCTTTGTGAGCTTTTTCCATACTGTTCATCTTTGTTCTCAAGTTTGACTCTTGGTACTGAAAGTCCGCCTTTAGTTCAGTTAACTGAGAAATTAAAAAACAAACACATATATGTATATGTGCGTATATATATATATATGTGTATATATATATATATATGCGTATATACATGTATATATGCATACACAAACAACATTTTAAATATTCTTCACAATAAACTCACCATTATAAAAGTGGACGATGTTAACAGCAGTTTCCTGAATTTTATAACTTATCTAGAATTTGTTTTGTAAAATGATGAATTCTATCTACTTAAGCAGTCTCATTTTAATATTAAAATAATATTGAACCATCAGTAAAACTTCAAAGAAGTTGCTTTTTTGTTTTTATTTAAAGGTAGCTTCACTAAACACAGTTTGGCAACTGGTATGCCAACAGGAAAGCTTAACAGCTAATACCTTGGAAATGCTTCAATTAAAATGTACTTTATGTTATATAAAACAAAGTAAACAATAAAACTGGATTCAAGTTAAAATAATCTTTCCATGATTAAAAAAAGTTTCACATGGGTCAAGTACAAAGAGGAACAGTCTTATGAAACAAGAGCTATATTGCTTTCATTTGAAAATAAATGTCCAGAATTATGTATCCAATTCCAACTAAGATTTGAGGTAAAGATGGAGAACAAAGCACAGAAATACAACTAATATGGAACAATAAAGGAAAAGGAGTTACTTTAAAATTTGGGCTAAATTAGACAAATGTTAAGAAAAAAATTCAGTGATTTGAGGAAGCAAAGAAAGCTATGTGACAATTTTCCATAAATATCAATGACATACACACAAATATAGCATCTCATGACTTTAAAAATAACTAAAAAATAACTTGATATTATATAATTCCTTCATTAGAACCATGTATAAGAAAGCTTCTAGTTACTTTTAAATGGTTATTATGTAAGCTTTAAAGGTTTGCAGTTCTTTTTTGTAATTACCCAGTAGCTAGTAAACTGAAAGATGTGCAACAGCAAAAAGTCATAGTGTCTTGTATTATTTTCTGAATAAAAGCTCTTGCTTTTATTAAATTCAAAGAACTGTTGAATTCTCTTTTCTATATTACAAAAGAATTCCTGTACCGAAATGACAATTCACATCAGATCAGCTAAGATAATTATTCTCATTACTATGCTGTGAGTTGCCTCTAGATTATGAATTTCTGGAAGATAAGGATTATTTCTTATTTATTCATCTTTGTATCTTCATGATCTTGTAAATGGCTGGCTCTAGAAGCCACTAAATAAAATGCAATAAATTCAAGAAAATAACTTGGTCATCTTAGATTTACATTCTAAGAAAAAGTGTAAATATGTAGCTATTTTAGGCTTATTATTATTAATTTCTTTATAATACCACTAATTCCCATCCCCATTAGTGTTTTTTAAGATAAAAAGAACACTAACAAAAGCAGAAAACTCAACTAAGTTGACTAATATAGAATAGTTATGCTAGAAAAAGTCAAAAACATCGATAATTCATTATTAGTTGGTTTTGGAATCATTGTTATAGTAAACTTACCATCTTATTCAACTTTTACCTTGGTTAATACAGCTATATCTGTCTTTGTGTAATAGAAATATCTCTAAAATTCTGAGCATAGAACAAATTTCCATAAAAGTTCATTAATTAAAAAAAATCCTGCAGTTAATCAAAAATAACCATAAAAAACAAGACACTTATAACTACTCTATTTTTAGTGTATGTCAATCCTAAATTTCCTATTCTGAATTTGCTTAAAGTTAAGGGACAAATGTATTAAAATTAAATCTACTAAACAATCAAGGTGTGGAAAATTTAACACCAAAGTTGTTGAATGCCAGAGGTAAAAGCCAGCTCACACAGAAGCACTACTATGGACACATAGAAACAGTTCATATACATATTTATAATTATGTGTTGTTTATAATTTTAAAGGGAATTTTTCTTAAAAAAAGTTTTCCTATTGTATAAGATGTTTGAAATAGGTCAAATTTGATAGTCTAGGGCCATAAAACAAGTACAAAAGTAGGTTCTACCCTCGAAGATGACAAAACACTAGTAATTGCAGCTATGAACACTGACACATGCCAGGAGCTATAGCAAGTACTTTACATTTTTATTTAATCATAACCACCACCCTATGAGATGGTATTAATACTTTCATTTTTAAAATGAGAAAACTGAGGCCCAAAGAGAAGTTCACACAGAAAGTGTTAGAACTTTTCACTAAACAGATAACATATCTGATATTCCCCTTGATCTGATAATCACAGTCCCAATAAATACTTAACTTCCTATAAACCGATCTTAGAAACTTAATGCTAATCATTCCTTAAAACACAGGAAATTCCCACAGCATTACTTTTGACCAGTTATTTGATCTGGATTGAAATACATACATGATTAGTACATCAAAGACTAGTTTCAATTACTTTCTTAAATCACAAGAATTCACATAATATTCTATTTAAAACTATTTTCAAATTAAGACATTAGAACTATTTTAAATTACAGGTTTACTGAAAACTAATGTTCAGAAATTACTACGATTTGAATTACCTCTCAATTAATTCTGAGAACAAAAATTTAGAAAGACTATTTTACCTATGTTCATTAGATGGCATAGGTTCCAATTTGAGCTTCTGTAAAATGTATCTTCAAGAATGATGCACAGCAAACATTACCAAATTATTAAAGAAAGTCTAATAAAATTTGCAATTATTGAAAAAGAGTCATGATGTAAACCTTACCAGGCTTCAGTGAACCTTGTTCTTACCTTTTTATCTTTTTCTAAAATGGTCTGGTCTCTCTGCTGTAAGAGACGTTTAAGTGACATCACTTCTTCTTTCAGTTGACTTATAAGGACAAAATTGTCTGTTCCCCCACTATCTGCTGACTGATTTATAGAGCTACTAAAAAGAGAAAAGTAAAACACAGTTAAATGAAGTAGAAGGAAAATTACCAGGTGTTCAAATTGCATAAATTAGACAATTCCACAAACATCCTTAAGGCTAATGCAAAAAAATATGTACCTGACAGAAATGGATGCAACTGGCAAATTACCTTACTAATGGCACACATTACATACACCTGCAGAAATATAATTCAGTATTAGCTTTTAGGGGGTCAATACTTCTAGTGTAAAGCAATAGGCAGCCAATTTGTACAGAAACATCAGCAAACTTTTGGCTAATGAACTAAAACAAAGTCACACTTGCTCATACTACTTTAAATCTAAAAACATTTTCCAAGCAGGTCAATTTAAAATATCACAATTAGATTTGTGTTTTATTGAAGAATAATTAAGATAAAAAGAATGTTCTCTATTCAGATTTGTTTTCCTTTTTTCAAAACCCAAATTTATTCCCCAAATAGAACAACATAGTTCAGTGCCACTTTCTTATTGCCAAAATTAAGTCAAAAAATTTGATTATGTTTACTCTTCTGGATGACTCAAAGAAGTCAATGTAGAAGATATATGTTTCTATTCCTTCACCTAGTAATAACTGACAATCAACCATAACTGTTCAACTAAGGTGAATTTTCACTAAAGGAATTCATTTTTACCTATCTCCATTAGATGGCTTAGATTCCAATTTGGGCTTTTTCTTTGGAGTTTCATTCTGAATTGCTGCAGAGGATTTATGGCTGAAACCAAACATTAATAAGAATAATTAGAGTAAAAAGGGCTGAGACACCAAGTGGCAAGTTATTCTGCTTATATTACCAAACATCATTGATTTTTTAAAAACCTAAGTAACAAGGTTAAAGAAAGGTCACATTAAAAAAAATCTTTTTGAAATACTTCAGAAAACATGTTAACATATTTACCTCTGTTTCCACAGTCCCTGCTCTTGTTCTGGACTCAGATTGCTGATTCTGAAAAACGTATAAATGACATCTAATAACAACATTTATTTAATACATCTACATTTAACAGCATTCTTCTCAATGAAATCAAATTATGTATTTTAAACTTTTGTTCAGAGAAAGGCATATTCAAGTTAGTTTTCAGACTAAGCTAATATATACTGAATATGTCACATCCTAATAAGATCGATTCTAATCAGATGACGACTAGCTATCTTAAGTTCTTCAAGAAAGGTACAATGATAGCGACTGAATTTTATTTTAATCAGGACTTCCATAATTCAATTTAACATTATACTAAGAGTTGGGGTATATGACCATCAAAACCACAACAGGGTTCTATAATTATAAACTCTGAGAATTATCCTACTAAGGCTGCACTTACTATCTCAGATAGAAAATGTTCTCTCTTTAGTGTCAAGGACTTCCTAATAAATCCTACATGAATATTCTACCTTTGGAGTAAACTCAAGTTGCTCAGAATCACATGTCAGGTTAAACCAGGAAATAATGTGTTTCTTTCCTAGTTTTCCTAAGAACTCTCTCCAAAGTCTCTAGATCTTTTTGTAGTCTTTTTTTTTTTTAGAAGTCATGCTGAAAATATTCAGAAATTTCACAGTAACAACTGATTTAACTTTTACTTACTTCTCTTCCATTATGCCATTATACCAATATAACCACCTAATAATGCATTATGAATCCTACAAACTTTCCCCCTATACTGGCACATTAGCCAATTCCTCATTAACCCCTAATTTATTGACTCAACATGTATAGAGCATCTCCTATGTACCAGATAGCATGTATTTACGCAACAGAAGAGATGCTAGAAGATCTGAGTTGCATGACCTTTTACAAGTTACTTAAAATTCCTGAGCCTCAGTTCCCTCATCTATGTACAATACATACCTTATAGAGATATGAAAATTAAATGAGTTATGTATGTAAAAGCACTTAGTACAGTGCTGGCATATACACAATAACTAGAAATATGTATATATTTGTGTGTATAAAATTTACTATTGTTTTAGCTGTAGTTTTTTGAGCAAAAGTGTAAAACAGACCATATTCTTAAAAATCACCTCTAAATAAATACCAGATTGGAGAATTAATTCTATAGTTCTATGAACCTGAGTTTTTCTTTACTTGTGGCAATGAATGGCAAACTTACTGAGGAATTCAGCTGCCATTTTGTTTCTTTTAAAAATTTTACTATAAGCTTTAACAAGTCGTATAATTGCACATGAGTCAACAGCACTATCCATATCTCAAGTGAGAACAATCGCAAAATAACGATTAAAGAGAAACAGAATTCTCATTCTTGCTTTCTGAGGTAGGCCATTCCTGAATCCAGATTGACCTGAGTTTCTTCCCTCCCCTTCCCCATCATTATGTATCATAATATGTATGCTCCTGATAATGGTTCGAATTATCGAACTTAAGACAGGACCCCACAAACTGGCTGCCTACTTGTCAAATGGTCTATATCCATCAAATACAAATTAGTACTTCCTAAGTAATCAAAAAGAAAAAAAATGTCAATACCATCCTCTTTCCCTTTACTTTTGAGAGTTGTCATTCTTAAAAAATTCCTGTCACAGAATTTGATCTTTATTAAACATACTCTGAGTGTGTCTTTCCACATCACACTAAGGCAAATTTATATGTAAAACACAAGAGAAAGAGACATTTTGGCTGAGTCTTTGGAGTAGGCCTGCTGGATACCATTATGGTAGCTATTTTGTCATGTTTTTTTATTAAAGCAAGAAACAAAAACAAGGAAGATTTATGTTTCTTTGCTCCTTGGGATACTTACATAAAGACCACAAGACTTCTTCAAAATAGCCACGAGAAGTCACTATGCGGTCTACCACTGTTACATCCAGAAAGCACAACACGGTAAGGCAAGTGGAAAAATTCTGCCCCTAAAGTAAACCGCATCTGTGCCTCAAAAGCACGCCCATAATCTGATATGTGCTTGACTACAATTTAGAATCAAATTTTCACTAGACAGAATCATATTATATTTTTAAAATACCACTGTGTTCCTAAATGTGGTAGGCATCAGTTTTCTGTAAATAAAATCATGTTATGACTATAAAGAACTCTAAATACTCAGAGAAATTTGGGGAAAAATAGAGAATTTTTATGAAAATCAGTATGCATCATGTTCCTGTGTTCTCCATTTTAATTTGTGTTTTAATATTGATTTTTTTTCCCTGAAGACTAAAATTGCACTTAAAAATCTTTACACAACACACATAAAAGGTTAAAGTAGTACTCCTACATAACTCACCCCCACCCAAGGCACTTTAAAAAAATCAGGTAGTTGTTTCTATTTGAATAGAATTCCTGCCTATGTGTTTAAAACAAGCAAACAAACAAACAAACAAAAACAGCAAAGCACCACTAATTAAAAAGATTATTTCTTACACTTTGAGAACCTTCAAGATTTAGAATGTTTCTATCTTGGTCACAAATGAGAGTGTTAACAATATTTTCTCAAAAATACTGAATGTACATTCTCTAGTCACTGGTTTAATTTTGTTTTAATTAAAACGAATGATAACTGAGGTAAATGTATTTTTTATAAGTAAAATCCTAACAATTATTTAAACAAAAAAAAATATTTTGGCTTTTGATAATATAAATCAATAAAGTATTAACTCTGATATACTTGTACTTTGACTTCATATGATCATAATTTTATGTAGTAATTACTTAAATGTCTGATCTTTATTATTATGGTAAACAGCTAAACACACTCCATGTATATAATTTTATACGCTCAATGAAGTGGAGAAACAGCCCTAGATACTCAAGAAGCTTACCGTGTACAATGGGAAGACTAGCACATAACTAGTACTTGCAAAAAGTTAAACACCAATAGATGGCATTAAAATGCCTGGATTTTAGACAACAGGATTTCAAAGTACTTACTTGTGATGACTACTGCTGTGACGATGGTGATGGTGATGATGGTGGTGATGATGTTTTGAATGATGCTGGTCTTTCTCAGTAAGAGATGAAGATGATGAATTTGAATGTGAAGATCCCAGGCTCTTCCTCTGTTCTTTTGTCTTTTGTAAAACTCTCTTATATGATAAAGTACAAAGCCAGCATAATAATTTTCCGTCAACCTTTTTAAAGGAAATATTTGTATTAGATTAAATGTACCTGTGAAACCAGGTAAGAGAAAATACTCAACTTCTAGCTATATTTCACACACACACACACACACACACACTCATATACAGAGTTGTAAAATGGAAATAAAATTAGACTTTTCTGAAACTTGGGAAAATGCTTGTTTAGAGGATCATAAAATTGCTGAGGATAGATGGACTTCCATTAGTTTTGAGCCATTTTTAAATTTGGAGGAAAAAACTTGTTTTCTTATTACTTGGAAAATAAGCATAAATTGATGGTATAGTTTAAAGAATTCTTACTGAAGCACCAGTCGGAATTCTTAAATTGCTGTGTAATTACTAAAATTCTCATTACAGTAAAACTGTTAATTTATAGAAAAAAGCACTTGAATGACATATACAGTTGATTCTCATTATTCAGATTTCACATTTGTAAATGCACCACCTACTTGCTAAAATTTATCTGCAACCCCAAAATCAACTTGCAGTGCTTTTGTGATCATTCATGCACATGCACAGAGCGGCAAATCTGTGTAGCCAGACAGCAAACCTTCCCAGCTCAGGTTCAACCAAGGTGACGATCTGTTGCCTTCTTCTTTCAGCTCTCATTCTATAAACAAGTGTTCTTCTCCTGGTCTATTTAGTGCCACATTTTTGCTTTTTATCAGTGATTTCACTGTTTAAAATGGTCCCCAGGTATAGTGAAGTGATGTATAGTGTTCCTAAGCATAAGGAGGCTATGATGTACCTTACGTAAAAAAATACATGTTAGATAAGCTTCATTCAGGCATAGTTACAATGCTGTTTGCTGTGAGTTCAATTTAATCAATCAACAATATACACTAAGTAAGGTTTCTTTAAACAGAAACATACATAAAACAATGTTGTGACCAGGAATAGGCACCTAATCCTGTATGGCCCTTAGGAGCAATAGTTAAATATTTACTAAATCAGTGTTCCCAGCAACTTTATAGAACATAACTACCACGAATAATGAGAATCAATTGTACATGTCTAGGGAGAGGAAAAGAGATTTCTTTCCAAAATTATTAAGACTAGACCTATAAAAATAAAGTTGTCTTCTATTTGTTCACACAAGAAGTGCAGAAAGAATACTTCTTAAAACTACGGTATATATTTTGCTATGGGGGATCCTAGGGGTGCCCCTCAAAGAGACAGTCACCCTTCGAATCAACTCAAACTGATAGACAACAGGAGGCCTGTGTCAATGCTGAGCAGCAGAGGGTTGCCACATGCATACATAAACTTTTTAAGTCACTGTAGAGAAAAACAAACAATGGTTTAAAATATGAGCCCCAAATAATACAAGACTAACTCTGAATTACACGTTAATGTGCCTTAAGATATTTTTTCATACCAGTAACTTCAAGTAACCAGCAAAAAGGTAAGTAGCTGAAAAGGATGTAAAAGCAGTAATTCTTCCAAACCAATTGTGAGATAACCAAGTAGTACAGATTAGACATCACCGAATATTTCTGAAAGCACAGTAATCTCAATTGATCAACATGAATCTATATGTGATGTAAACAAGGAGAATATGCACTGTTCCTATATGTTCATCTAACTACATGTTTGCAGGGACCCAAAAAATACATCAATATCCGTAGTGTATTAATTATAGTAACTTCCAAATTGTCTGATGTTTTATTTAATTTCCAAAATATACCATAACATAAAAAAAAAAAACATACCTTTCTTCTTCCTTCCTCCTTCCGATCAAAAGCACATTGTTGTTTGCACTGTTCACAAGTCTGAGGTGGTCCATACTTTTTTTCTGAATTTGTGCAACGCTGACACTTTGTACCAATAAATGCTGCAATTATGTTACAGTACTGACAAGGCTTGGGCTGAAAAACAGATATATTTTCTTTAACAGAGACATTTAAAAATATTAAAAATATGCTCCATAAAACATACCCAGTGTACAGACATTTCTGAGGTTAACTAAAGAAAATAGGTAAAAAAAATTGTTTTCAAATACAGTATATCCTCACTTAACGCCATTGATAGGTTATGCAACTTTAAGCAAAACAACACATAATGAAATCAATTTTACCATAAGGTAATTGATATAAACAAGAGTTAAATTCCTATAGCATCAATCAATATCATAACATTATTTGAGGACCTGCTACATGTTGCTCTATATTTATCATGTTTCTATTCGTTTAGTAAAATTTCTTGTTATTCTATTGAATAATTTTAAAAAACCATGAGAAATATATTTATGATTTGCATAGTATGTTAAATAAAAAAGCTACATGCAAAAAAGGTCTTAAATAATGAAAATATAGGTACCCATTGATAGAAATTTTCATGTATCCAGTATGTGGAGTAATGAACTTCTACTAATATCCTGATTAGCTTAATTATTGTATCATTTATTCTAAAAACATTTTAACTTTTCATCACATATAGGTACAGATGATGCAAGGAATATACACTATAGGTGAGTTTTCAACTTAAAAAAATTGGCATAGCATATTCGATATAAACTACAACAAACAAACCTTGATTTTCTTGATATTCAAAAGATAATTCAGGATTTTACAGTGTTAAGGGTATCACTTTGACTAATCATAATAATATACCAATAATGACTATAATATACATGTAAAAAAGAATTAGTACTAGGATAATGCCATGACTGTTGTGAATAAATGTCTGAATTATGCTGTTATATAAAAATTGTTGGAGGTTCTGAAGAAGGGAGAAAAAGTATGATTATCAAACTTTATGAATTAGTAGACTCTCCATAACCAGGAGTTTGTTTGCTGTTTTTGAACCTTTAAAATCATAAATTTCACAATGAAGTGCAAGATATATAAAACATACACATAATATGACTGTTTTTAAATGTTGTCATCTTCCTATCAGACTGTCTATAGAAGATTTCTTTCCGAAAATATTTTGATATGTTGAAATATTTAAGAACATAGCTATATATGTATTTTAAAAGGTCTCTTTTTGTGAATCTTTTTTTTTGCTGTGTCACTATCACGAGAAATATGACATACTTACCGTGCCAAACTGCTTCACATTTTGAGCACACTTCTTACAAATTGTATTAGTTTTGCTGAAAAGGAAGTTGTATATAGGTGATCAAAGTTATGTAGCTTTCTGAGGTAATCTGCATGTTCAACTAAAGCAGATAGTCAAGAGTACTATTTGTTTTACTAGTACTTAAAATTTACTGTAATATAAACCAAAGAATTTTTAAAAATACGAACATAAGGACCTTTTTAGGGTTGTATATTATTCAAATTTACTCCTCTTCCCTTAAAATAAATTATACCTTTTGTGTATTTTTTGGTAAACAGAACAAAGAATCCTAATGTTTCCTGTCTTGTTCCAAAATCTTTACACTTGCCACTGCTTATGCACAGCATTACATGTCAGTGCCTACCTAACCTTCCACTGGACCTTCTCCATTATGATGCCCACACCAACATATGAAGAAATTATTTGTTCTTCTCTTAGGCTACTCTCTTGTGTGTGCTCTAATTTTCTAACAGGAATCATCCTATTGAAAAGTATGTGCTGTTCATCCACTGGTGACAAATTATTAGATTTAACTCTGGGAAGGTAGCTGGTAACATTACAGACCTCTTTCCTTAAGTCCATGTCAGCACTAATGTGCCATTTTTTATTTAGCTTAGTAATACCTATTTATATTTGAGTTTTTCGTTAGGAAAGCTCCACATTTTCCATACAATTATTCCCTCCTCATGTGCAAACTGTTTAGCTGTTAAATAACCATTAATTTCTTTGTCAACATTCTCTCTCCTGTCATGTCTAAAAGGTTTATAACTTAAAATTTAAAAAGCTAAACCATTAAAAACAAACACTTTAATACAAGCATGGAGTTACAACACCCAAGTATTCCTTACAGACAATATTTTGTCTTTAACAATCAAAAACTATTCAGTATACAAACCTCTCTTGTTGAAATTCTGATCTGCAGTAAGTACATTTTACAATAGGATGAGCAATCCGACATTCCTGGAATAAGACAATGAATTAGTCAGTATCCATTTCAAAGTCTCAATTTCACTTTTCTGGTAGAAAATTATTACCTAACCTAGTCAAATGTCTAAAACATTAATAAAATCTGCCCCCCCCCAACGTAGACAATTGTGATTTATTATAAAAATGGCCAATTAGTGTAATTCCTTAGGGAAGGCATAGGTGTCTTTGTCTTTATTAGATGTGGGGGTACGTTACAGATAAATTAAGAAAGCTGTCAGGGCCAATTTCAAGGATTGGTTAAATGTGAAACTACTTATTATTTTGCACCGTTGCTCACAGACAGCATCCCGGCTTTAATGGGATGGGAGGAGCTCCAAATCATAGAGCATTCTGTTCCCAAGCCATCGCTTCGCTTTCCTGGACAGGGAAGGAGGATGCCATCAGCTTTGCTGCTTCAGGTTCCTAGCAAGAAAGTGCAAAAACCGTCCCCTGCCTCCCGGTGGAAGGAGAGGACAGACCAGGCAAAAAAACGAGATGAAAACATCTCCACCCCAGGGTCTCTGCGGCATAGACAGGTGGCTGCTTCACTCAGCCCCACCCCTGAGACCCCTGAAGGTTCCCAGGGCCCGGCCCCTTCCTGGTCCGCCTGGATGAGGGTATGGTTCTGTCTTCCTCTCACGGGCCTTTCCGAGCTGATGCTCAGGTCATCCGATAACGGGGTCCCCAGGTGAGGAGGCGAGGGTTCCAAATCCCCAAGGCGCCGGCAAAGAGAGCGCGACTGCAGTGCAGCGGGCACCCAGCTCTCTTGGGCTACGGCCGAAAAAACCCCCCGCCCGCCCGCTGCCCAGCGCCCACGGACCTTGCAGAGCTGCTGGCCCTGGGAGAGCTCCTCGAAAGGATAGCGCTGGGTACACTTGGTGCAGGCGTACAGGGCCGAGGCCGCCATCCTGCTCCTCAGTCTCCTCCTCCACAGCCGCCCGCTCCGAGGCGGAGCCCTACGGGGAACTCGGGCGCCGCCGCCGCCGCCCGGGCCGCGGGCTCCTCCTCCTCCCCCTCCCCCTGCCTCGCGCCCACCAGGGCCTCGCCGCGAGTTCCCAGGACCTCGCCGCGAGTTCCCAAGGCCCTGTGGACGCCGCCGTCTCCCTCCGCCTCCACTTCCGCCCCAGCCCACCCAGTGACGCCGTCCCGGCCGCTCCCGCTTAGGCCCCGATAGTGGCGGAGGGAGACGAAGCGGGTAGTTCGCTGCAGTTCAGCTGCACGGCAGCGGATCCGCTTCCTTCTCGGTCTCTCTTCCCCTTCCCTGATTAGCTGGGGAGGCTACTGCGTCACTCGGTTGCTCCTCCCAACCCCTAACCCGGCGACGCAGGGAGCTCCCACAAAGGGAAGAAGTCGCTGACCAATAACAGTCTGACGCTCTTAGAGCGCGAAATCCGCTTTAAACTCGCCCCGCCCAAAGGCCTGGGTCACGGCTATTTCTAGCAGCCAGTTTTAGGTTTGGGTGCGAGCTCCCCAATCCAATTGAGCCAGAGTTTGCGAAGGTTCACTGTGCCTCGACTCCTTTTCCCTTGACTTGTATCGGACCAACTCATTAAATCCCTCCGAAATCTATTCGTTATTGGCCATAAGGTAAAAATACTTCACCTGGAGAGGCGTCCCCGAATCAAGCTCACGCTCTCCTTGGCGTTTAGTCCAAGGAAACGGATGGAGTGTTTGAATTTCGCATTCGCTTTAATTCTATATCAACCATTCAATTGCCTCTGGCGACAAAGCGATCTCTCGCCCACATTCCCTCCTGGAGAACACCTGCCCCTCCATAGATGCCACTCGGGATCGTCTCGTAGTCTGCGGCGTTACCGGCCTCCGCGGTCCCGACTACGCGTTACCTTGTGACGTCACCGAGGGAAGAGGCGGACTCGCTCCTGGTACCGGAAGACATCCGCTTTTTTGATTGGCTATTCAAGGCGTCCGTTAGGGCGTGTTGTGCTTTCCTTGTGCGCTCGGAGCGTGGCGTCCCTGTCGCGAGTGTGTAGCAGGGGTTTCTAGACCCAGCACCAGCGCCCCGGCCCCTTCCATCAGGGGCTCGGCTTAGGGTCGCCCCTAGCGGGCGGCTCTAGAATCTGGAAGAAGAGCGCGGGACCCGGGCCGCCCCGGGGCTGTAGAGGTCACCTGGGCAGACAGGAAGATGGCGACAGCGTCAGTCTCTGCAACTTCTGGTTCTCAGTTCTCGGTAAGCAGCGGTTGACGTTCGAATAAGCCCCAGGTCGGTCCTGGCGCCTCTGCTTTCAGAGCGCTGTAAGCCCAGCGTCTCACCCCATCATGGGAAACGGCGGCGGGCGCCAAGAGTGCCCTAAGGTATTCCGTCGTTCCCTGCTCCTTCCATTGAAACAGGCCTGTCCTATCTCTATCTCGCATGACCCTTTCACCGTTCGGCCTAAGCAGCCTAGGTTACCGAACATTGCCAGGACCCGCTAGGATGGGTTGCGAAAACATTGCTCCTGTGGTCACGTGTGTGTAACGGCCGCTCTTGGAATCTCGCTGAGACCAGGTAGGCGTACTGATCGGCTTAATTGGCAACTGTTAAACAGTCCGTAGTCTCGAGTGCATACTAGTCCTTGCTTAAGCTGATTCTTTTGCCTGCAGTACATCCTCCCACCCTCCCGTTAACTTCATCCTGTGCTTATCCTACCCAGAGCGCGTGCTTCCCACCTCTCACCTTATTACTATGACTGCAACATGTAAATGCTGTTTTAGAGAAGCGACAGAGGGCGCTGATCTTTATTATTGTTTTTGCTTCCACAAGGGCTAGTTAGGTCACAAATATTTGTCGAATTGGAGTGTCAAACGTAACCGCCCCCTTGGGAATACTGCAGCTAGGCAGTAAATGTGAGGAGGCCCAAGTTAGAGCCATTATCTCTTTACTAGCATATGCTGAGTGGCTGGCATACTTTTAGGCTTTAAGATTACACAGACGAAAAGGATAGAATCCCTCCTTTGAATGGGCAAAGCACTAAAGTGAAATTACACGTACTATTCTATAGTACAAGTTGATAAATGCTGCCATAGTGGAATAACTTAGGCGAGAATGACTTAGTAATGCTTGGGAAGATGGAGCTAGCTGGATGGTGAAGGAATTGAAAATGCTTGTTGCAAGAACAGAATAGAGAGGAAAAGGCACCAACGCAAGCATTTAGAGTATGTGCGAAGACAGTAGGTGCTTTCAATAATCTTGAAATAATTTGAGATGAGCAGAGGTAGAGTGGGGGTAGAGTTGTAGTAAATGAATTGTAAAAGGTAAAAAAAAAAATTTAAAAAGGGATAGTGAAGGAAGAAGACAGGAAACTATCACGGTAAAGTTATATCATGACACTAATGGGGTAAGAAGTTTAGGGAACGTTGCAAGAGAGCAGAGGTACCTTAATAAAGACACACTTTTCCTCAGTTTCAGTTTTTGGTGGCTATAGTTAGAAGTTGTGAAAATGAGGCCGGAAATAACCTTCAGAGTTTCAGCAGGATGGTGGTAACAAGTTTGCAGAGAGGTCAGGGAAGATCGAGAAATAATTGATTGAAGCAATTGGAGTTCAATCAGAAATTAGGTCAGTCAAAGGAAAGATAAAAGAGGCACTATTAGACTGTTTGGAACTAAGTCAGTAAGTAAATGGATGAAGCTATATAAGAATTATGATCAATTAAACTTAATTGAGATAAGAGGGTTTTTCACTGCTCTCAAAATGTAGCACTAGGAGACTGAGCAAGGAATACTCTTATATAGGGATACCTTAAAGGTATTGCAGGTTTGGTTCAAGACCACAATAAAGCAAGTAGTAATCTTTTTGCTGTGGGAGGGAGGTCTTGCTTTCAGTTTGTAAAAAATACAGAACATCTGTGAAGCTCAGTAAGGCAAAGCCCAGTTAAACGAGGTATGCCACTGAACGTCGAATTGAACTGCACTCTGCTAAGGCCATCAAGCTAAGCAGTGATGCTGAGATGTGGTCTATTCTTAGTGTTTAAGGTAGTCTGATCAAAATCCTGTAGTGTTTAATAGGAAAGCATATATATTTTTATATGCTAAGCTCAACTTTAAGTGGATTCTAAATATCAAGAATACAGTAAGAATATCTAGGACCCTTTATAAATCAAAACATAACCAACCTTAATTAACTTGATGTGTTACATCAAAATGTCTAATTTGGAAGTCACGTTTATCAGTGTATAAGAAATGGCGCTGCTTAGACACTTTAACTGTCTTGTCAGTATAAGGCCAATCATTTCCAACAGAATTTAAAAAGCACTTTAGCTTAACAGACGACCATAAAATATGACAGCACAAAAAGACCTTTTAAAACTACAATGTGAACTCAGAAGGCTACTCATATTCAGATTTCAGGGTTATGAACATTAATGATTGATACTTATTCGACATTGATAAACCCAGTGTGGAGCTAGCTATAGTAAATAGAGATGCTCTTACTAGGCAAGATATTTAACAGATTCACAAATAATACAGTCTTTAGGGAGCAGCTACCATATAAATGTCAAATGTGAGCAACATGGAAGTACGTGATACATTTGAATTGTTCTTTTTTGGTTCTCTTTCACTGCAAGTGTAACTGTGGTTAACAGTAACATTGAGTGATTGCTATGTATCAACTCACTAGTGGAGAGAAGCAGGAAAACAATGGTTGGGTATAAGATATTAAATAGGAGTACGAGCAGCATGATCTTGAAGCAGAAGAATGACTTTTCTGTCAGTGTGTTTATTTTCGCAGTAACCAAGGTCAACACTTAGGACTTTGAACTTAATAAGCTAATCTTCTAATTGGTCTCCCTGGCTTTTTAACGAGGCCCTTTACAACCTGCTCCATATTTCTCTTGAAAATGTTTTATGAATATATCATAAATTTTATAACATTAAATATATAAAAGATTTATTTTTGAGAATAAAATGAATACTTTCATGCCCCCTTTTGCATCTTCTTTCACACATACCACTATACATTTTGAGATTATAATAATGCATAATATTAGTACTATCTGGCAGTCATTGTTTTAAATTCTTTTCATATATTAACTCATTTAATCTATTTAATTTTATGAAGTTGGTATTAGTATTTTCATTTTTGAATGAGCAAAATGAGGCATAGAGGTCAGTCAAGGTTACTATTATATTTCTGTTGTCCATGAAAGAATATCCAGCCTACAGAAAAGTTTCTTAAGAGTTTATTTGAGCCAAACTTTTGAGGACATGCATGGAACCAAAATCTCAATGGATTGAGAAAATGCTCCCGAGGATGGCAGGTTTGCAGTTTGTCCCATACATTAGAATCAAAAGAGAAGATGTAAGGAGGAGGGTTACACGAAATCCACTGGTTGAAGATTAAAGAGATGGGAGAAGGCAAAGGGATATTTCTAGGAATGAATAACTGATGTCTTTAGGATATTGAACCTTCTTTATGAACATGTTATATCACTCCAGTTTTTTGGAACTTTAATATTTTTCAGTAAAGTTTTATAATTTCGGGTCTTAGACATCATTTGTTAAATTTATTTCTAGTTTTTAAATATGTTTTCATAAGTTGCATTTTCTGATTGGTATGTAGAATTATTATCGATTCTTTCAAATTAATTTTACTTAGCAACTTTCCTAAACTCTAATTCTAATAATTGAGGATCTTTTAGTATTTTTCCAGTTAGATGTTCATAATTTGTGAAGTTTGGATTCTTATTCAATCTCAACATCTTTTATTTATTTCCATTATTTTAATGTGCAGGCTAGGAAATACAGCACAACATCGACTAGAAGTTGTCTTGTAAATATCTTTGCCTTGTTCCTGAATTTAAGATGAATGTTTTAAATTTTGCACCATTAAATACACTGCCATGTTTTTTCTAAATTTTCTTAAAGAAAATAGTTTTTTAATAATGGTTAAATATTGAATTTTGATTTTTTTTTTTTTGCATTTGTTAATGATCATATGGATTTTAATTTTAATGGGGTGGATTGCATTAAAAGATGTTCTCTTGTTCACCTAGTCTTCCAGAGCTGTAATAACCCCACCTTGCATCTTTTCCCTTTGCTAGTTTTGTTTCGTATCCTTTTGCTATAATAAATCACAGACATGAGTATAACTATATGCTAGATCCTGTCAGTCCTTCTAGCAAATCATCGAACCTGGGACTTGTCTTGGGGACCCCAACAACTCATGGTGACAATACTTGGAACTTTCCCAAAATTCAGGTTTCCAGATATTAGTCAAGAAACAATCTTTCAAGCAGTCATTCCTAAGGATTGCAGTTTCAAGTCTACTGTTAACTCTTCCTACACACAGCCTTCCAATGACATTTGTGTTATTTGTTGTAAAGGAAACCAAAAGCTTTCATTGTCTTTCAACGTATTATAGTAACTTTATTGAATAAGATAATTTAATTTTATAAACAATAGGCAGTTTTTCTGTTTTGCAGGGAAATTGTATAACTAATTCATTCAACAGATTTAAACATATTTATTGAGTGTCTTTATTAGAATTTAAACTCTATTAGGGATGACTGTTTTTCCAACATCAGTTCTCCTATGCCAACTGGGTGGGTGTCCTACAATTTAGTTCACTTCTGACACTAACTACTTCCAGATAGTACAGACCCCACAGGCTAAAGGGGCTAAGGTGCTCCCACTTCAGTTATCAGCTGCAAGCCCCATATGTCCCCAAGGTGCCTACAGTTCTGCACAGCCAACTATAAATTAGGAATTTCACGACTCTCCTCCTTTACATTCAGTAATTTACTAGAATGACTTGGAATTCAAGAAAGCACTACTCATGATTACAACTTTTTAAGAAAAGATACAGTTCAGGAACAGATAAATGGCAGAGACACATATGGCAAGATGTAGATAACAGACAAGAAACATAGGGACTTCCATGACCAATCTAGATGCTCCTGGAATCTTCTCGTGCAAGAGTTTTTATTGCGGTTTCATTAAGTAGGTATGATTGATTAAATCATTGGCCATTAGTGATAGCTCGATCTCCAACCCCTCTCCCTTCTGAAGTCAGGGTGTGAGGCTAAATTTTCTGTTTAATAACCTGGTTGATTTTTCTGGCTACCAGCCCTTATCCTAAAACTATCTAGGGGGCCCCCCTAATAGCATAATAAAGACAATCCTATCACTTAAGAAATACCAAGAGTTTTTTAATATCTTTGCCAGAAACTAGGGACAGAAACTAAATATATTTTTTATTCCACAGGGCATACAGATAATATATCTGATAGGGATAAGCTTTTTTAAAAAAGAGTAAGGAGGTAGAGTGACAGAATGGTGCTGCTTTAGTTAAGGTAGTCAGGGAAAGCCTCGCTGACAGACTTTTGAGATTACTGAATGGCATAAAAAAGGGAGCTTTCCAGGCAGAATAAACACAGCAAATGAAAATGGTGTGTGCCATGCATTTTAGAAATCCAAAAGTTGGTACGGCTGGGAAATAGTGGGTTGTGGTGGTGTGAAGATAGCGTGCTAAGGAATGAGGTCAGGGTTAGCTAGGATCAGATTATATGGGGCCTTAAAAGCCCTGGCAATAATTTTAGATTTTATATTGTGATGGAAAGTCATTGGAAGGTTTTGATTAGGGGATATTACTTGAATTAATTTACTTTTTTAATGAATCATAATGACTACTATTTGGAGATGAGACAAAGGGGATATGGACAAGAGTAGTTAGGGGACTTTTATGGTAGTCAGACAAAAGATCACAATGGTGTCAGTCAACCAGGGTATTAGTAATGGACTTGACAAGAAGTTGGAGAGTTTCTTGATTTATTATGAAGACAGAGACCCAACAAGATATACTGAAAGATTGGATATAAGCTGTATAAAAAATGACTTTATCCAAGAGTTTTGACTTAAGTAGGTAAATGGTGATGCCAATTAATGTGGTATGCTGAGAGAGGAGCAGGTTTTGGGAGTAGATTCAAGAATTTGGTTATCGACTTGTTAAGTTTAAGGTGCCCATATTGACATCCTAGTGGAGATAATGAGTGGGAAGGTTGATTTGAGTATAGAGTTCAAGAAGAACTCTGGATTCTATAAACTTGCAAGTTGTCAGCAAACAGGCTTTTCAAAGACCTGAGAGTAGATGAGGTTATCAAAGGAATCCACGTAGGTGAAAGTGAGAAGAGGTGAAAGGACTAAGCTTTGGGGAACTTCCAGCGTTTAGAATGAGGAGAAAGAGAGAGGCAAGGAGATTATGAGGGTGGGGTCTGTGTGTTGGGAGGAAAACCGAAGAGTGGTGTTCCATTAACTAAAGAAAGTGTTGAGATGAAGTGATCTGCTGTATCCCATGCTTCTGGGTGGTCACTGAATTCAGTAAGTAAAAGTCA
>NW_011889035.1:547191-555346 GCF_000151845.1 Pteropus vampyrus | reverse complement strand
TCATGCAAGGCCATTTTATTTTCTGTCTTTTGCTTTTGGTCGATTTATATATTCTTCCTATTCTTGGCTTCAGACTGCTAGAAGCAAACGAAGACATTGACCCAACACATTCACAGAAACAATGACTTCTATTGCTTAATTCTGACATTATAAATGAGTTGGCTGCCTTAGAATTGCTTTTCCAGAAAAAAATCTCATCATAATTTGCATTTTTATATAAAAAGACTACATAGTTTGCTGACCCAACCTGAGCACTATTTTGATGAACATATATGTGACACATTTTGTTGGACAAATCTTGAACTGTTTTATAAGAGCTAGCACATAATGAATTTAATGAAGATAGTTTGCTTTTGTTTTTGGTAAGTTATGCATAGTCCTTCTGTTAATATCTGTGCAATGTTCAGTAATTCTAATAAAAGTTGTTTTGAAAATTGTAAGTGAATTTACAGGTAGTTTATGTTCATAAATATATTGATAAGGAATATTTTCTAACCATTTTATTTTAAATGGTAGTTACATGATAGGATTCTAGTAGTTTGTGTGAAGACTTCAAGTTCTCTGTGAAGAATCATATTTAAAGTTAAGCTATGTGATAATTCATGGTGCTTTGCAAGAGCGTTGGCAGTATTATATATTTTGTGAATTGAAAACTCACCTGTTTTCTAGCCATCTACAAATCCTGGTGTTAGTTTACCAAAAAGTTTGAAAAAAAATAATTTTTAGTCCCTGTTGCATGCGAACACACTTTTTGCAGTAGACCTAGCACTGATTGAGTCGAGTGCCACTTTGAGCTTTTTTCCTACCCCTTCCAAGCTCTTTACCCTCTTGTTTAGTTTTACCAGCCATAATGTGTTTTGTATTTGCTTTCTTGAATCAACTAGAAAAATACGGTTTTAAACACAGAAATAGATTCTTCAATTTTTAATAAGATTTAGATACAATGTGGTTATTTTGATGGCCTTTGTTTATTCCAGGAGGTTGTTTACTGTTATTGTAAATATTCATTATTCCTTTGTATTTTTCTGGACACAGATTGTTCTGGTGCTTTATATATAATCATAATACTCCAAAGATAAGAATTGAAAACCTAGTTTGCTGTGGCTACTTGTTTAAGAAAAATGGTTGTCTGAGAATTTTGGGCAGCCAGCAGTCATATCTTCCACCTTAGCTTTCAGTTTCTCCATACTTCCCCCACTCTAGGTCTGTCTACCAACAGGAAGTCACCTACAACAAACAAAATTCCACAGTTAGCGTCCCCTGCAGTGAAAATTATTATATAGAACATGATTTCAAATGGAAGAGAATCCCATTCATGACAGAAAGTTTATGTGTGGAAATAAAGATTGATAACTAGGTGTTTGATAAACTTTAATGTTTTCTAATTGTTTCCTTTCCCCCCTAACTAAATGTAAATTTTTTGAGGCGAGGACTATACCACAAAGTTTTGGACATTTGATAAATATTCAGAAAGTATTTAGTTGATTGGGGATAGATTAATTGTCATTTTGTACTAGTTTCTGGTACTGTAAAAAGAAAGTTTTTCTGAACGTATATTTTATACTACATATTTTTAAAATAAAATATTGTAAATTCATTATGAATGCCATATTTAAATATTTCTTTGCAGTATTTGTATTTAAGTTGTATGAACATTATTTCCTTTTTATAGTGTCTGACATATGGCTATACTTAGACAAATATGAAACACTTCAAAAGTTTTTAAAGTAAAGTAATGATTGAATTTTTTGCGTATGATCAGTGGACTCTGTTTTTTCTGTTGTCTTTGTCAGTGGAACATATGAACATTCCAATTCTCTGTCGTGAACATTCATACATGCATACATACATACATACACTTATGTATGTGTGTGTGTGTGTGTGTGTGTGTGTATGTGTGTGTGTATATATATATTTACATGCTGTTTGCATTTAAAATTTGAAAGATAATTTGTGTATTCTTATTTTTCAGAACATCTTAGCCAAACCATCAAGGTCCAATGGAAGTGTGGTTCGCCATTCCTCATCCCCATATGTGATATATCCACCTGATAAGCCTTTCCTTAATAGTGACCTACGACGCTCTCCAAATAAGCCTACGCTTGCCTATCCAGAGAGCAACAGCAGAGGTAATAGAGCCTAGCAAAATAGCCATTATTGTGTTTACTTACTACTTAGAAGCTCTTAATTGTGTCTTCCATTTACTCTAAAATTAGAGGAGGAGAGTATATTTCCCCTGTCCTGTTTTTAACCTCCTCAAAATATAATGCTTTTTGGGAGTCTCTTTCTTGATTTTAAATATCATCAGTCAACAGATCATCAAGGCTAAAATACTTTTGAGTCATCTAGGGCTGCTCTTTCATCTCAAGCATCAGTTAGGAACCAAGACTTGTGTTTTTGCTTCTGAAATATCTCCAGAACTTGTTGGTTCTGTCTGTCCTGTTTCTTCGTTCTCGTTGCTTTGGTTCAGACTCTCATCATCTATTATGAGATACCTTCCTAACTAATCTTCCTGCCCGTGATCATCCTCTCATCCCCAGTTAACAATATTCCTACCATTTGCTGTTCTCCATCATCTTCCCACTTTGAAGTTTTAGCACCTCTTGATGGCTTACATGACAAAATCTTAAATTTTTCATAGCCTAGACTTTGCCTGCCTTCCCAACACCGCTCTCTAAAGGGATAAAAGAAGCTATTTACTGTCTTGTACAATGCTTTTTCGCTTGTTTACTCTGCTCTTCATCTCCTTTCCCCTTCTTATATTCCTTAAAACCACTAGTGACACTCAAGCAGAATTTAGCTTTGTTGCTAACACATTGAGCTAAACATTTGATGCCTCTACTTTGAATAAATCTGCCCTGTTTAATTTTTCTTACTCTTTCATTCTTCAGTAATTTGCTTTTCTCTGAACTTTTTAAAAGGTTTCTTTACGTAGGTGTAAAGATCAGAACTAGATGTAATGATATAATGGAAGGATTAATATCCAATTCTTAGATCTGTATTCCTGCTAGAACTCTGTTGCTTATTTTGTGTTTTTTTAAATAAGAAATTATTACTGAAACAACTGAAGTTTTGAAGTTCAGTAATTTTTGTTGCTTCATCAAGAACAACAAACAAGTTGTTGTGTTTTGTTTTTTTTTTTACTGGGAGTGTGTGGCAGAGAAAAATACAATGCCCGAAATTACAGTTTAATGCCACTGTCTTTATTTGGGCTAAGATTAGCAGTTTTAGCCATCATTGCTTTTGCATTATCATTGTAGATGTCAAAACAGTGAAAAGAGCAAGTCTTAATAGTATTATGAAAGTAGTGTTGATCTCACAGACCCTGGTAAAGATTTCGTGGGTTCATGCCCCACACTTTGAGAACCTAAAGTAATAAGGAATATGAGCATATCCAGAGTAGTGTTTTATTCATGTAAATATTTTAACCATGTGTAGGAAAAGAGTAGATAGCAGCTACTGTTCTAGAATCTAGACAACAACTCCTTCAAGGCAAAGACCATCTTAATTTATATTTTCTTCTTTATCTTGCAGAGTGCCTTACTTACACATATGTGCTACAAAAATTTTCATTGGGCTGAAACTTAGGTCAGAAATTAGTCTAAACTGAAGCAGTACCAGTTTGAGACTGATTAAGAAATTTATGCATGTTTTGATGTGGGTAGTGAAGAAGATGGAGAAATCTTTGAGTCCAGGGTTTCAAGTAAGGTTAAATGATGGTGTGATTGAGACAGATTACCAGAAAAGTAGAGCATTTCAAGGAAAGATAATGAATATAATTTTAGCTATATTGAACTTGAGATACCTATGAGTTAAGTGGATATGAATAGTAAACAAATGAAGATAAAAACGAAGTGTAAAAGACTGTTGCACTAGTGAACTCAGTCACCATCTGGGATCTAGTAGTGGATGAAGCCCTATGAGTGTGGAGGGAATTCTCTAAAGAGAAAGTTGAGGGAGAAAAGAGTTCTGGAAAATACTACTATTTAAACAGTGAGCTAAAAAAAAATGAGAATAGTAAGAAGGGAAGAGAAGTACCAAGACAGAAAGGGACTAGGGAAATCGAAGATGTATACTAGTGATCTGATTATTTTTTTTTTCCCTCAATCTGTAACAAACCTGTGCCAATATATTAGTGATAGGAATATAGTCCCCAAAACAAATAGACCCAGTTTCTTTATCACTAAGAGTATTGATATCTTCTATGTTAAATGTACTCTAAATACCGTAGTCTTCTTAATGAATAACAAACTGGGTTTTAAGAAGTAGGTAGAGCCTCCTTTGAGTGCTTCTACATGTCACCAGAAACTCCAAACTTCGCTCATTAGAATCACCTTAGAGTCTTCTTGGATTCCTGCCTTTTATTCCGGATAGTCTTTTGGATTTTTTTTTTTTTTTTGGTATGGGGTATGTCAGGGGCATTGGGATTTTTTAAAGCTTACCAGGTAGTACAGAAATGCAGTAAAGTTAGGGAACCACTGACTGTGTTAGGCAAAGGATAAATTACTAAGATAAGGTTTAATTTTGTTAGGTAAAGAGTTAGAAAGGGATTGCAACCAATTGTCTTCTAACTAGTATTTTAAATTAATATGGAGACTGTTAGATACATGTTTATTTGAACATCTGAGTGCCACACACGATGCATAGCATTGGAGTTTCAATTATGAATAATGGGTTATCTTTTCCCCCTAAAAGAGCTCATATTTTAGAGATGATTAAGTAAAGTTTAAGGGAAGCTGTCTTTGAGTCTCTGTTTTCCAGATGCATTTTATGCTCCAATATTCACTAACCAAATGCATTTAATTTTGAACATGTATGTTCAGGAATATTGTGGGTAATGAGGATAAAAAAATTTAATTTAATGTTTGCTGTGAAAAGTCTATTTGTGAAAATAAAGCAGTATTATTATTTTTTGGTATTCCACTTTCATTTTTCTGTATTTCGGTTTGCTTCTTGTTCTAGAGGTATATTTCCCACAGTATGTCTCGTCAATATATGAAGTTAAAAGTCTTCTAATCTTTCATTGTTCATTTTTACATAGTATTTTTCACTCAAGGATCTTTCTAGGTAGCATGGTAACTTGAACATAAATAGCACAGTGGTGCATGACCTCATAGATGTGAGGGTAGCAAAAGGAAAGAAAAAGCAGTTCACTCACATACTTTTCGAAGGATAAAAAAAGCTAAAGATCTTTTCCTTGGTCACCTTGGATGTTTTTAACTTATGAAAGCAGGTATGAAAAGTAAATATTTATAAAACTGAAAAGATATGCCAAATATAACTCTTAAAATGAAAGCATATAATGCAAATTATTTAAACATCGACCCAAAAATCTCCAATTAAACTAGAAAATAAGGAGATAAAGTGAAAGCTTGCCATATTTCTCGTATGAATTTCCTTTTACATAAAATTTCATGTTGACATAGGAAATGCATTCGGAGATGTGTGTTTGTATGTATATGTTTATGTATTTTTAAATATGTTAGCCATTTGTAGAATAAAGTCATTTTGTATTTTTATGATACTAGATTTATTTAATAAAAGCTTAGAAAACAAAGTGCAGTTAATGAAAATTTAGCTATTAGTGATAAAAACTCCCAGTCTGAACTAGCTTTGCAGAGGAATCTTTTTGGTTTACAGACATACAAGGTAGGATAGAACGAACAAGAGCAGGAGGGCAGATATACAGGTGAACTTTAGAGAGCCAGGGACTCAAAACATGGCTAGTATTTTCTCCCTATCTCTTTTTTTTTTTCTACTTTTGGCCACAGACCACCTTTTCCACACATCAGGAAACATGGCTACTAACAGTATTAATTTTAAATTGTGCTAATTCTGTCTTCAACTTTTTGGACAAAAATCCCAAAAGGAGAGCCTTTGTCTGAGCTTTAGTTGGGTGCCACCTGTGGGTCAATGATCTGTGTCCAGTTTTGTGAGAGGGTACTAAAGGAACATGTACATAAGTTGTAGTGACAGCCATGTTAAGATAAGGGGAGATCCCAGGAAGAGAGGTGTGTAAGCCAGGCAGACTGCTCCACAGACACATGCTATACTTCATACAGTAAGTATAATAATAAAAAGTCGGGGAACAAAATTAGCATAAAATACAATGATAAAAAGTAGGATGACATCAGGTATAACAAATGTGATTATGGAAAAAAAAAAAAAAAACCTCAAAAGAAAAATCAGTATATGTTTTTTTAAACCAAACCTGAAACAGAATGACACAAGTTAAAAATAAAAGGTTAGCAAAGACATGTTAAGAAGATAACAAAAAGGTTGGATGGCATTATTTCAGACAGAATAGTACTTTACACAAATAGCAGTGTCATGTAATAATACCTAGCTTAAATGCAAGACAGGGAACTACTCAAGTGCCTGAAATAAAATGAATTTAAAGCCTAAACAGTAAGGACGGAACTAAAGTCAAAAGCCTTGGGGACACTAGTAGGAGACTTGGTGTTAGATATAAATAAGCCTTAGGTATTGGGGTACAGTCGGGGAGAACTTGGGATTTTAAATCTAGGTAGAGACTGGAGAAGAAAACTTTAGACCCATGTGAGGGAGCTTCTGAAATAATTCTTCCTTTGTGAAACTGAGTGTTGAGACTAATTAGAGAAAGGGAACTGGAACAACTCAGCTCCCTGGCCTGGAAAAGAGGCCGTGGATAGAAAAGTCACCTCTGATAAATCAACCCTAGGGTTTGTTCTGTGTGCTCCCTGAGGTGCATACATGAAGATGAATAAATAGAGCTGTTCATTGGAAACTCTTAATACGATGAATGAATTACATTTAAAGAATAATATGTGAGAACTGCATTTTTTTCTTTTAATAGAAAAGCTTGCTCAATATCAAGGGTGGCCTCACTCTGTCAGTTAAGAACAAATTATAGAGCTATAAAAATAGCAAGTGTGGAACTGGTTGAGAACTAGGTATTAGTGAAACAAAGTTCATAGACACAAATGTATATAAAGATGGAATTCTAGAAATGCATTAATAAAATCAGAATAAAGGGAAGTCCTAAAACTGTCTTGGATCCATGTAAGTAGTAATTATATCCTTATATATATAGGTATATGTGCAAACTTGGTACATGATAAAGTTGTCGTTTAAAGTCCTTTAATACAAAAATACTTTTCATTTAACTTAAAGAATAAAATGTAAAAATGTATGAAACTAAGTATAATAAAGAAAAATATGTTTATCTAATCTTGAGGTTACAGAATAATGTTATATATATAAAAGCAAAGAACTCGATAGGAAAGATTGATGTAACTATATGAAAAATCAAAACATCTGTACATCAAAACTAGAATTAAAGACATAATAAAATGGAGGGTGGGACTTTTTCTTATAGAAAAATGGACAAAGAAATTTATAAATGACAGAAAATTGACTAATAATATATATAAAAAGTATTTAAATTTTTAATAAGAGCACAAAATAAAATAGCTAGAAGTAGCATGTTTCTCAATCAGAATGGCAGCGATATTATAATTAATAATGGTCTGTGTGCCAAAGACATACACTTTCAATGAAAGTATAAATTGGTGCGGCCTGTTTCAGGGGCCTTTAAAATTTGAATATTCTTTGACTCAGTGACTTAATTTTTCAAGTTTTACTTATTGGCCATAAAGAAACAACCTTTTAAGACAGCATGAGGGAATGCTCACAGTTTCATAATGCTAGTATAAAAATCAAACTTAAATTTTTATTTCAGTTTATTTTATATAATAGTAAAAGATTTAAAAAAATAAATTGACAGTCATCATCTCTTGGTAGGATTATCAGCTGTTCTCTTTGTTGTATTTTCCTGTGCTTTCTACAATGAATATATATAACTTTTATAATCAGAAACTTTGGGGGCATTTAAAGTGTACTTAGATTTTTCTCCTAAGTAATGATAAAAATGGGGATTAAAAAATAGTCCTTTTTGTGCTCGACTTTTAATTCTACAATTGGATTCTGCATGTGATCCCATAATGAAACAGAAAAGTGATACTTTGGGGCAGTTAATATGAACTTAGCGTGGTTAGCTAAATATTTTTACTATTTTATAAAATCTCTTTTAAATGTTTTTACCATAGTAATATGGTTTTTACTTGAGTACTTAGCGCATTTCAGTAACTCAAAAGATGTCTTTAAATGGATTTTT
>NW_011889035.1:525090-546791 GCF_000151845.1 Pteropus vampyrus | reverse complement strand
AAAAAAAAAAAACCTCAAAAGAAAAATCAGTATATGTTTTTTTAAACCAAACCTGAAACAGAATGACACAAGTTAAAAATAAAAGGTTAGCAAAGACATGTTAAGAAGATAACAAAAAGGTTGGATGGCATTATTTCAGACAGAATAGTACTTTACACAAATAGCAGTGTCATGTAATAATACCTAGCTTAAATGCAAGACAGGGAACTACTCAAGTGCCTGAAATAAAATGAATTTAAAGCCTAAACAGTAAGGACGGAACTAAAGTCAAAAGCCTTGGGGACACTAGTAGGAGACTTGGTGTTAGATATAAATAAGCCTTAGGTATTGGGGTACAGTCGGGGAGAACTTGGGATTTTAAATCTAGGTAGAGACTGGAGAAGAAAACTTTAGACCCATGTGAGGGAGCTTCTGAAATAATTCTTCCTTTGTGAAACTGAGTGTTGAGACTAATTAGAGAAAGGGAACTGGAACAACTCAGCTCCCTGGCCTGGAAAAGAGGCCGTGGATAGAAAAGTCACCTCTGATAAATCAACCCTAGGGTTTGTTCTGTGTGCTCCCTGAGGTGCATACATGAAGATGAATAAATAGAGCTGTTCATTGGAAACTCTTAATACGATGAATGAATTACATTTAAAGAATAATATGTGAGAACTGCATTTTTTTCTTTTAATAGAAAAGCTTGCTCAATATCAAGGGTGGCCTCACTCTGTCAGTTAAGAACAAATTATAGAGCTATAAAAATAGCAAGTGTGGAACTGGTTGAGAACTAGGTATTAGTGAAACAAAGTTCATAGACACAAATGTATATAAAGATGGAATTCTAGAAATGCATTAATAAAATCAGAATAAAGGGAAGTCCTAAAACTGTCTTGGATCCATGTAAGTAGTAATTATATCCTTATATATATAGGTATATGTGCAAACTTGGTACATGATAAAGTTGTCGTTTAAAGTCCTTTAATACAAAAATACTTTTCATTTAACTTAAAGAATAAAATGTAAAAATGTATGAAACTAAGTATAATAAAGAAAAATATGTTTATCTAATCTTGAGGTTACAGAATAATGTTATATATATAAAAGCAAAGAACTCGATAGGAAAGATTGATGTAACTATATGAAAAATCAAAACATCTGTACATCAAAACTAGAATTAAAGACATAATAAAATGGAGGGTGGGACTTTTTCTTATAGAAAAATGGACAAAGAAATTTATAAATGACAGAAAATTGACTAATAATATATATAAAAAGTATTTAAATTTTTAATAAGAGCACAAAATAAAATAGCTAGAAGTAGCATGTTTCTCAATCAGAATGGCAGCGATATTATAATTAATAATGGTCTGTGTGCCAAAGACATACACTTTCAATGAAAGTATAAATTGGTGCGGCCTGTTTCAGGGGCCTTTAAAATTTGAATATTCTTTGACTCAGTGACTTAATTTTTCAAGTTTTACTTATTGGCCATAAAGAAACAACCTTTTAAGACAGCATGAGGGAATGCTCACAGTTTCATAATGCTAGTATAAAAATCAAACTTAAATTTTTATTTCAGTTTATTTTATATAATAGTAAAAGATTTAAAAAAATAAATTGACAGTCATCATCTCTTGGTAGGATTATCAGCTGTTCTCTTTGTTGTATTTTCCTGTGCTTTCTACAATGAATATATATAACTTTTATAATCAGAAACTTTGGGGGCATTTAAAGTGTACTTAGATTTTTCTCCTAAGTAATGATAAAAATGGGGATTAAAAAATAGTCCTTTTTGTGCTCGACTTTTAATTCTACAATTGGATTCTGCATGTGATCCCATAATGAAACAGAAAAGTGATACTTTGGGGCAGTTAATATGAACTTAGCGTGGTTAGCTAAATATTTTTACTATTTTATAAAATCTCTTTTAAATGTTTTTACCATAGTAATATGGTTTTTACTTGAGTACTTAGCGCATTTCAGTAACTCAAAAGATGTCTTTAAATGGATTTTTTAGGAAAAGTTATGATGATAATATTTTATTGTTCCCAAAGAATGAACCTCTACTGGACCTACCCATCAATTTTATTTTTTAGATAAGGTTATTCTTTCTCAGAACTTTCTCCATATGTATTGTTTTCTTATAGTGTCCATATTTGTATTTGGCAGCCATATTTTCTGCTCTGAAGAATCTTCAAGATAAGATTCGACGCTTAGAACTTGAAAGGATTCAGGCAGAAGAAAGTGTGAAAACCTTGTCTAGAGAAACAATTGAATATAAGAAAGTATTGGATGAACAGATACAAGAAAGGGAGAATTCAAAAAATGAGGAATCAAAGCATAATCAAGGTTTGTTTAATTATGATGAAAATGAAACACTATCAAAATAAGTATTGTAAAATTGCACTAAAACTGCACATTAGCGTTTTCTAGTGATCAGTGTCTTTAGGTGTTACAAAATTGCATTGTACTCCAATGCATTTTGAGGACAAGTGCTGATGTTATGAATTATTTACTGACTGAATTCAAGGCATATTAGACTTGCATGAAGAATGATTTAGGTCATCTGAAAAGGCTTTTAGGGCTACTGGTAAATATACATTGTGTACACAGTAGATTTAATTGCTTTTAGCAGCTTTTCAAAACTTCTATGAGTGAACTAAATTCTGTTTTTCTTATGTATTCTTTTTAGAACTGACATCTCAGTTGTTAGCTGCAGAAAATAAATGTAATCTTTTAGAAAAACAATTGGAATACATGCGTAGTATGATAAAACATGCAGAAATGGAAAGGACATCTGTCTTGGAAAAACAGGTATGGTACCTCACAGATTTATTCTTGAGAACAGTTAGTTATGGGGAATATTAGATTGACATAAAGACCCTTTTTTTCAGAACTAGTGGTGCTGTTATAATAGTCATTTCTCCTTTTACCTGAAAGCAACCACTGGCAGTAGTACCAGTAGTTCATTTTGAAAAATTAGTAGTCTTCGCTTTGAGAGAAAATTGATTTTGTTCTTTTCAGCATAGCTTAAAGAGGCGTTTCCTTTTTGGATGACCCTCAAACACACTGCCATGTCCTCTGCACACAGCTTCTGCTTTTGAACAGTATTATAGCCCGAGAGTGAACTTACATGAGATCATTTATGATGTCTGAAGATTTGATTGGCCATCTTCATTGTTGTTGTTGTTGTGTTTGGTAGTTTTATTTTAATTAGAAAAATACTATACAGTTAGTTGTGTGATCTTTTCAAGTGATATTAACTTTTATGAGTCTACATTATAAAAAATATTTTAAAACTCATGCACCTTTCTACCTCTTGAATTTATTAAAGACTCAACGTAGCAGATTTCAAGGTTCTTTATGCTTTGAAAAACTTTAATAAAAAACCCAAGTGTAGTTAACATATCATATTATATTAGTTTCAGGTGTGCAACATAGTGATTCAGCATTTATATGCCTTACAAAGCGATCGCCACAATAAGTCTAGTGACCATTGTACAATTACTACAATATTGACTGTGTTTGCTGTGTTGTACAGTACATCCCCATGACTTATAACTAGAATTTTGTACCTTTTAATCCCCTTACCTTTTCTGTTCATCCTCCCGGCCCTACCCTCTGGCAGTCATCAGTTTCTTCTCTGTATCTGTGACTCTGTTTTTGTTTGTTTTGTTCATTCATTTGTTTTGTGTGTTTTTAGATTCCACATATGAGCGAAATCATATGGCATTTGTCTTTTTTTTTTCTTTTTTTGACATAATACCCTTTAGGTTCATCCATGTTGTCACAAATGGGAAGATTTTGTTTTTTTATGGCTGAGTAATATTCTGTGTGTGTGCATGCATGTGTGTGTGTGTGACATCTTTATTCATTCATCTTTCCATATCTTGGCTATTGTAAATAATGCAGCAGTGAATGTAGGGGTGCGTATAGCTTTTCAAATTAGTGTTTTAGTTTTTTTAGGATAAATGACCTAGAAGTAAAATTGCTGTATGGTATGTAGTTCTATGTTTAATTTTTTGAGTAGCCTCTATACTGTTTTCCATAGTAGCTGCACTAATTTATAATCCCAACAATATTGCAACGAGGGTTCCCGTTCCTCTACATCCTTTCTAACACTTGTTATTTGTTGTCCTTTTGATAATGTATTTCTGAGAGTTGTGAGGTGATATCTCACTGGTTTTCATTTGTATTTCCCTAATAATTAGGTTGAACATCTTTTCATGTGTCTCTTGACTGTCTTCTTTGTAGAAATGTCTGTTCAGGTCTTCTGCTCTTTTTTAAATAGGATAATGACTTTTTTCTGTTGTATGACTTGTTTATTTTGGATATTAATCCTTATCAAACATATACTTTGCAAAAATAATCTTCTCCTTTTCAGTAGGTTGCTTTTCTGTTATGTTGATGGTTTCCTTTGCCATGCAAAAGTTTTTAGTTTGATATAGTTTCACTTGCTGCTTTTTTTCTTTTGCTGCCATTGCCTAAGAAGACATACCCCCAAAAATACTGCTAAGACCAATGTCAAAGAGTTTACTGCCTATGTTTTCTCCCAGGAGTTTTATGGTTTCAGGTCTTATATTTAAGTCTTTAATCAATTTTGAGTTTACTTTTGTGCATGGTATAAGAAAGTCTTCAGTTATATTTTTCTATTTATCTGTCCAGTTTTCCTCCGCAATATTTATTGAAGAAACTGTCTTTTCTCCATTGCGTATTCTTGCCTCCTTTGTCATAGTTTAATTGATCATAGAAGCGTAAGTTTATTTCTGGGATCCCTTTTTTGTTCTGTTGATCTATGTGTCTGTTTTTGTGCCAGTACCATGCTGTTTTGTTTACTGTAGCTTTATAGTCCAGAATGAAATCAGGAAACATGATACCTTCAACTTTGCTCTTCTTTGTGAAAATTGCTTTATTTGGCTAAGTAAGATCTTTTGTGATTCATATTAATTTTAGGATTATTTGTTCTAGTTCTGTGAAAAATGCCATTGGTATTTTGGTAGGGATCACATTGAATCTGTAGATTGCTTTGGATAATATGGACATTTCAGTGACATTAATTCTTCCAATCCATGAGCATAATATATCCTTCCATTTGTGTCATTTTCAGTTTCTCTCATCAACTTTTTAGAGTTATCAGAGTACAGGTCTTTTTCCTCCTTGATTAAATTTATTGCTAGGTATTTTATTCTTTTTGATGCAGTTGTAAATGAGATTGTTTTCTTAAATTCTGTCTCTGATAGTTTGTTATTAGTGTACAGAAATGTAACAGATTTTTGAATATTAATTTTGTATCTTGTACCTTTACTGAATTCATTTATTCTGATACTTTTTTGGCAGAGTCTTTAGCGTTCTCTATATAGTATGTCATCTGCAAATAGTGACAGTGTTACTTCTTTCTTTCCAAGTTGGATCTTTTTATTTTTTTTGTCTGATGGTTGTGGCTAGGACCACTAATACTGTGTTGAATAAAAGTGGTAAGTGTGCACATCCCTGTTTTATTCCTGATTTTAGAGGAAAAGTTTTTAGCTTTTTACTGTTGAGTATGATGTTAACTCTGGATTTGTCATATATGACCTTGATTATGTTATGTTCCCTCTATACTCACTTTATTGAGAGTTTTTATCATAAATGGATATTGAATCTTGTGAAATGCTTTTTCTGCACATATTGATGTGATCATATGGTTTTTATTCTTTGTCATGTTAATGTGGTAAATCACTTTAATTGATTTGCAGATACTGAACCATCTTTACATCCCTGGAGTAAATTCAACTTGATTGTGGTGTATGATCCTTTTAATGTATTGTTGAATTCAGTTTGCCGATATTTTGTTTAGGATTTTTTGCATCTGTGTTCATGAGGGATATTGGCATGTAATTTTTTGTGTGTTTTTGTCTGGTTTTTTTTTTTTTTTTCCAACTGGATCTTATTTATAGTCCACCTATTTTTCTTGTTATTTTAATGTACCATAACTTTGATTTTTATTCCTTCCTTTTATCTCTTTACATGCTTTCAATTATTTTCAGTTTCTTCTTAATTATCTGATGTTTTCAGAGTGTCCTCTCATTTATTGCATCTGCTAAATTTTCTGTAGAAAATATATACATATATTTGTTTGTTTTATGGTGAACTCATATTCTTTAGAGTTTTCCTTTTTTTCTTGGAAATTCCATACTTTCTAAGTTGTGTTGCAGCCTTAGGAGGCAGTTATGGATTTGCTTTTGCTAATGCTTGATGGTTTTCACTGGTTCTGGTCCAGCTTTATGTTAGTTTATTTGCTGTGGGTTCTTGCATCATGCAGATGGTGCATTGCCTGAGATATTTTTGTCATGTTCCTGCTATATCTTATATGTCAAGGCTCCAGTACTGCCTTGTGATATTTTGCTTAAATTATCACATCACTTTTGAGCTCCTTTATCTTTTTTTTTTTTTTTTTTTCATTGGACATTTTTTTTTCATATGGGCCACAAGTGGAAATGTAAAACATGTTATACAGTAATAGAGTAATTCTCTTCATTGAGATATTCTTGTTCTCAGGTTAGAAAGCATTTATAAGGCAGTACTATGTCTTGACTAATATAGGTATACCTTATTTTATTGCATTTTATTATATTGAGTTTTGCAGATATTATCTATTTTACAAATTGAAGGTAAGATCCTTCACCAGTAAAAAGAGTACAATTTGCTGAAGCCTCAGATGATTGATAGCATTTTTAGCAATAAAGTATTTTTGATTAAGTTATGTACTTTTCTTTAGTCACAATGCTGTTGCACACTTAATAGACTACAGTGTTGTATAAATGT
The DNA here is from genome assembly GCF_000151845.1 of Pteropus vampyrus. NCBI lineage: Eukaryota > Metazoa > Chordata > Mammalia > Chiroptera > Pteropodidae > Pteropus > Pteropus vampyrus. Next base: position 540,005 of record NW_011889035.1, on the reverse strand, counting down.
AAAGTTTATATGTACTGATAAACCAAAAAATTCATGTGACTCACTTTATTGCTATAATATGGAAGCAAGTTGTTGTAACACCATAGCGCAGTAAATTACTCATGTTTGCGGTAATGCTGGTATAAACAAACTTACTGCACTGCCGGTCATAGAAAACTATAGCACATACAATTAATGTATAGTACATTATACTTGATAATAACCAACCGTTACTGGTTTATTTACTATACTATACTTTTATAAATTGTACTCTTTGTACTTATGAAAAAAAGTTTACTGTAAAACACTAATGCTGGCAGCAGCCTCATACATCTGTATTTACTGTATCTCTTGATGGTATCATTTTCTCTTGTGTTTGATTTAATCTTGGGTTGTTTTGTACAGTAACATGCTGTATAGGCTTGTGACCTCAGAGCAGTAGGGTATACCATGTAGCCTAGGTGTGTAGCAGAGTATGCCGTCCAGATGTGGGTAAGTGTGCACTGTGATGTTTGCGCAATGACAATGTCGTCTAACACACATTTCTCAGAACACATCCCTGTCATTAAGTGGTGCATGATTGTACATAATAGATGACTTTGAATTATAGCCCTATTTCATCAGTAAATTTTAAATATCTTTTTAAATAAGAATATTTACAATACTAGAAATAAAATATGATTATTGCCAATTTTTAACTTAATGTATTCTTTTAAGAGCAGTAAACTATCCACTGTGGTGAATAGGAGGGAATTAGTAATTCACGTAAATTCCTGAAAAAATTATTGCTTTATGTTAACTTCGTCATTTTCAAAGTTTTCTTAGTATATTGCTCATTGCTGTGGACTTGCATGTGAAGGTATGCTCTTTACAAGTTTAGGTACATAGAGTTTTAGCTTTTTACTGATAGACCTCGATATAACATATTTCTGTTTCTTACCCTCGTTTAATAGTTCACCTTGTTATCAGTTCTTAAACCTGATAGGTGGCAGTCTTTTTAAATCCTTGACCCTAAACCTGAAAATAGTAATAATAGTAATGGTTATTTTACATATAATTCTGCAGAAGTGTAAATAATAAATACTAAAACCATAATTATTGCCTTAAGAGCTTAACTATTTAAGAGAGCCAGACTGTTGCAAGTGTCTGTGTGTGTGTATAGTCTATATGCCTAGTAAATCCCTGCTATCCCAAAGTATAATGATAGCCTCACTGTGATAGAACCAAATGTTATAATAGTATATATAGTAAGAACAGGAGTCCACTTGTATTAACTGATATCTTTGTGGTTTCATCTTAATGTCATTTTCCTAGAATTCCTGCATAGTATTTAGTTTTATGAAAGGCCAGAAAAAAATATCATACAATGTATTCTAAGTTATACTCACTGTAAGTTGTTTGTCAGGGTTTTTTGTTTTGTTTTGTCAAATTGTCATGCTGTATTTAATATTGTTTCCCAGGTTTCCCTAGAAAGAGAACGACAACATGATCAAACACATGTTCAAAGCCAACTTGAAAAATTGGACCTTCTTGAGCAGGAATATAACAAACTTACCGCAATGCAGGCCCTTGCAGAAGTCAGTGAATATATTCTTTTACTCATCAGTGCATAATAATATTGGTTCTTTTGTAAAATTGATCATTTTATAATACTGGATGTTTATGGGAAGAAAAGTAATCTCGCAGCAAAGAAACATAGAAATTTTTAAAAGTAAGAAATGTAATTTGGAGAGAATGTTCACATTTTAAAACCTTGATGTATATGAGGCGTTCTTTTTGAAAATGTTGGACGAGTAAATGTTTTTGAGTGTTCCTAAGGCTTGTATCACTTGATTTAAGTTGTTCTGTGACCTAGTTTTAGTTTTAATTGATTCACTTGGAAAATATTTAATACCACTGTGATTAAAGTTCCAGATTCAGCTTCCAGGTAACCTGTGTGCCTTTATACAGACCTGTGTTCTTTGGCCATAGATTTTACCCATAAATCTGTTCAACTACCTCACAACTACCTCACAAATGACTAATAATGAATCTTGGGGATTGTCATGGAAACTGGCAAGCTCAGAGCCATTACTAGAGTGAACTAACAAGCTTTTATTTACTATGGTAAAATTTTATACATACTCCTCTGCTTCTGTATTAAAATTTTACAAATAAGACTTTTTTCACTATTACCACTTTTAATGTTTTTATCACTAGAAAAAAATGCAAGAGTTGGAAGCAAAACTTCGTGAAGAAGAACGGGAAAGGAAACGTATGCAAGCTAAGGCAGCCGAGGTAAGTTGAAATGTGAGCAGTTAGGCTCCTCATATTTTGTACTACTCTTTATATATAAATAGAGGAGTAACTGTGGGCTTCTTAGATCTTTCGTTCTTTGGAATTTGGAATGGTCTGATATATTGATTCTTGGATGTAGCTTAATATGGAAAATTCTGAACATTTTTACAAAGTAAAAGCTGGGCAATTTTTTTTTAGAGTTTTTCAAATTGTGGGCTTTCAATCAGCATTTTTAAAAAATCAATAAACTGAAAAATATCAGAGACTGTATACATAATAAGGTAATACATAATCGTAAAACTTTTCACATGGGTCATTGTTGGAAATGTTTGATGGCCATTATCATTCAATATCCTATTTATATGTGTTTCCTTTCCTTGGTGGCCTCAAGACACCAGGACGGAAGTTGAGCTAGTAACCCATACTAACTCACAGAAGCTGCCTACCGTATTAGAAAAATGAGCTTGCCCACTGATGGTCTTTGATTTTATCACACGCAGTGGCCTCTAGTAGAATAGGGGAGGTGGTATGAATTCTCAGAAACATTGAGTTTATATATACCAACCAGAGCTGCATTTCTAGAAGAAATAGCAGTGCTTTGGTATCCAATAAGTCTTACAGGCTCAATGAAAGACTTCTGTTTATAACTGAATGAGCTTATTTGTTCAGATACCTTACATAATATTGCCCTCCCCTTTCCAGAGTATTTAAGTTTTATATTTGCATATATGTTTTCTCATAATATCACAAGAAGTAGGTTTCGATTCCAAAACAGTTAGGAGTAGAGGTTCTGTAGTTCAGGCTATGTCCAGATCTCACTTCGTAAGTGTGCTCACAGAACTAGAGATAGTCTGTTATCTTTGTTATCTTGTCTGTTTCTCCCCCTGCTTCCCAGAATTCATTGACTTAACATATTCTCTTCCTATTAAACCTGATACATCATTTTTTCTCTAAGATGTACCCTCTGATCGATTTGTATGTCTTTTTTGTCCCTCAGTGCGCTTTCTGTGTTATATAGTCACGTGGCTTTATTTTTGACTACCAGCGAATTTTGAAATTACTTGGTTTCTCTGCCTATTCTGCTTTAGGGTAGGCCACTTTACTATATCTTCATTTTCTCACTTGTAACATGAAACAAGTGAGAGCACATAGTTGTGCCTTTTAGTGTTGTGGTGGTGAGTTCTGTTGTGCATGAAATACAAAATTAAATAAGTTCATTATTTACTTAAAAATTATTTTGTGGTATATTTGCTTTCTTTTTCATTTAGCAGGAATAAAGTAGAGACCCAGTCAGTTATTATATCAGTAAACGTTTTGAGTTCTAATGGTGAACAGTATTATAGTGGAAGAACAATGGCCAGGGGATGATAAATGGTTCCAAGTCTAGCTAACCCTAATTTGAGTAATATTGGGCAAGATATTTTACCATTCAGAGTTTGGATTTTACTATTGATAAAGTGGTCTTCATTGTATTTCTTCTTAGTGTTGGAGAGATCAAAGGAGACAAAAATCATGAAAGCACTTTAAAATATTAGAAAGTCTGCCACACAAGAGTATGACAGCTATCAAGAAGAACTAAAGCTAGAAGTTATTTTTAAAAATTGTTCTTTTGTATATTATTCAAACTCATTGGCTTTTTAGATCTTCCAGAATAGTAATTTCATGTTCATTGAATTATATTTATTCAGTTTACTATGTATAAAACATTGTTAGACGTGTGGGAATGTAAATGCTCCTGAGACTAGAGATCCCCTATATTCCTTTGTGACTGCATAGATTCTTTCCCCGGAGAATGCAGTCACTGTGAGAAATATTAGTAATAATTTCAGTATTTCTTTCAACTAATTCATTGGTTCTGAGTGTTTTTTCTAGGTCTATCATAATTTCCTGGGGGCACTTTAAAATGCTTTTAAATATACATTTCCCCAATCGGGACCCTTCAAAATCCTGAAGTTTAGAGAGCTTCCAGACAATCTGACTTTTTAATCATAATCTCCAGTCAATTTTGATATATAGGCAAGTTTGAAAACCACTGTTCTAGACTAATACGTGTGTGTGTGTGTGTGTGTGTGTGTGTGTGTGTGTGTATTTTTAAAGGAAAGTTGAAAGTTGGCTTAGGGAAAACATCAGCCCTTGTTTGAAATCTTTAGTAATTGCTTGTAGACTACCATGTAGATAAAAAATTATTTGTAAATTAACTTCTAGAGAAAGGGACTTGATAACATCTGTTGACATGTCTTCCAATTCTTTTGGACATAAATTCCCAGTTCCCTTTTCTCATATTGTAAGTATATAAGTTTTTTAAAGAGGAAGAAAATGTGCTTTGCTCTTTAGCTACTTTTGGTCTGGCACTGTTGTTGATACTGTGGGCGAAAAGAAGAAAATACTGAAACATTAGTTTTCATTTAAAGTGCATTTAACTCATTAGCTCTAATTTATGGAGCAACTACAATAATGGAGCTAAAGGGTTCTAGGCTAAAGAAAGGACATATTATGACACAGCACTTCAAGATAAAATGAGAGACTGGTATCTATTTAAAATGTTTGACAAATGTTGACAGATTGGTTTAAGACATAATTACACAGTTATGATGTGTTTTTCAGTCAGATACTACTATAGGCTTTTATAGACTTTTACATGGCCAGTCTCAAATTTGAATCATAGCTTTTATAGCTTTTATTTCTACAGCATTAACTTTAGGCTCTCATATTTTTTCTAGTTGCAGACTGGTCTAGAAACAAATAGACTTATTTTCGAAAATAAGACAATTCCTTGTGTTCCCAGTGCAAAAAGAATTAAAAAAAAGAAGTCGAAACCACCAGAAAAGGTATGAAAACCAGGAGTCAGAGTGCTGATTAGCGCTGGGTCTAATTTATGTAAAAACAGTGGTAAACCATGTGATATTACAACTTTGGATGAGTAAATCTCTTTCATTCTCAGTTTCTTCATTGGAAGATAGGGATAAGTAATACCTACTTTAAAATTTTTACTCTGATATGATATATATGTAAGCATTTTAGAACTATAATATACTGCACGAATATTAGTTGTTATTCAGTATTGCATTAATTACTTTTATTCTTAAAATGTTTTTATATATACACACATACATACACACAGTTTCTCTAGACTGTAACTGCTATTTTGTCAGGTACCATTTTTTTCTTTCCTAGGCAAGGATGTATGTTGACAGATATTACTAGGAGCTCTAGACCATAATGCTAGTATAGATAAGGCAAGTAATAGCCTAGCACTAAGCTGAAGTTTCAGGTTAATCATGTACAGTTAGCTTTTATTGTCATGTGAATAAAATTGTTTTCTTTTCTTTCCATTCAGAAAGGTTCTAGGAACTATTTTGCTGCACAGCCACATTATAGATTGTGCTTGGGTGATATGCCATTTGTAGCTGGAAAGGTGAGTTTGTTGAACTCTGGATTTTTTTCTACAGTATAGATTTTTGAATCCACCATCTGCCTGTATGCCTATAAATGATAGAAACATTTTTAAATCCACCATCTGCCTGTATGCCTATAAATGATAGAAACATTTTTCTGCTCCTTTACCAGTGTGGGTCATAATCATGTGACAGTGAAATGGAGGAAGGTTTTATGGGATTGGAGCAGGGGAGAGAGACTAGGAGAACACTTTAAAGCAGATAAAGTATTTTTGGATGGGAAGATAAGAAAGACCCTAGTTTAGAGATGGTGTAGTTGCAAATAAGAGTCAGGGAAATAGGAAATAATATATTTGTAACACTGAAATATTAGTATCAGCCCTGTTAATTTATGTTTAAATATAGATATTTAAATAAAAAGAAATCACACTCTTTTTATTCCTACGTCTATATTACTCACAGGATTCTTTCTCCAAGGAGCAATCATACATAGACTTGAATCTTATGTTTCTTTAATGCTTAAATATAGAGGTGATTAATTTGGTCAAATATCATTAATGAGTAATTTCAAATAAGTACTTAATATGTTAGTTTTTACCACTTTTTGATTAACTGGGTTGCTAGTTTGTTTCATGCATAGGTACCTTGAAGACTCAACTAGATGTAAGTTTGAGAGGCTTGGAGAGTAAATTTCATTTGTCTTATTTATTTATTTATTTATTTACTTATCTGTTTATTTATTTATTTAATTTGAATCTAAGAGCAAATCCTCAGTGAAAGCTTGAGGAATGAACTTTTCCACTTGCTCCTTGTAGATTTACTAGGCACAAATCACTGGGAAAAAAGATTGCCCTTTGCTCTATGCTGTTTTTACCCTAAATTTACCTTCTTGTTGGATTGCAGACTGTCTTTGACCTATGTTATTTCCTTTATCTCTTACTTCTATCAGGCTTCTTTTGTTTCACCATAGAATCTTTGAGTTAGGTTAGAAATTGAGGTTCTTAAGGGACGACCAGCTACATTACAATCACTAAGTATGCATTTGAAAAAGCAGATTATGAAACCTAACCACACAATCCAAAATCAGAATTTTCTGAGTGTGGGACCTAGAAAGTATTTTTAACTGTTCCCTGCCAGCCTAATGTTCAGTTCTATTTAGAACCCACTTAATACACTTCCCTGTCCAATGTTTTTATTATGTTAACATCCAGAATAATGGTTGTATACTCTGTTCGAATACATCTACTGATGAGGCATCGTTCCCATCTCATTTCTAGACAGCTTTATTTGAAAGTTCTTAAGTGAGTTGAAATTTGTCACTGTATAAATTCTACTGACTGGTCTTTTTTCCTACTCTTAAGATTCACATGGAACATATAAATGAACCCTTGACTACTGTAAAATATTAAAACTTTTGAACATAGCTTTATCTTTTTCTCATCTTATTCTGTTCTAGGTTATAAATACAACTTTTCCTTCAGCTGTTCATCTTAAGATATGTTTTATGAGCTTCTTTACTGCCTCAATACTCTCTTCCTAAATTGAATATAGCCCTCTAAATGTGGTGTGACTAGCACAGACTAGAGTCTTCATCATGATCTGGATATTCAGCCTAGATTAACTCAGCCTCGCATCACACTGGTGATGTGAACACCATATCATCCCTTTCACTCATTGATTCTGGAGCCAACTGAAGTTACAGGTCTTTTACTGGGTATTTGCATCAGCCTCTGTGGGTTCTATACTTGTGGAATTTTTTTTTTTTTTATATAGAATTTTTAATCAAGTGAAGCTCTATAGGAATAGATTCACCCAGTCCCACATTAGATTAGAATTACGTTTTCCATTATATTTCTGTTATCTCCAAATTTACTTGCCTATTGTTGGTAATTCTGACTGAAGTCCTAAATGCAAAGGTTGAATAGGACAAGTTCAAAGACAGGGCTTTTCAACCTGAGCTCCCCTTTTGAAGTTGAGAATTTGCTGTCACCTAGTTAAGTGTTTCTCAAACTATTGTGAAAGACTAGTTTTTATTTCTAATTATGTGTTGTGATAGACCAATACATTTGTAAACTGCAACAAAAATGAATAACTAGAAGAATGAAATTAAAGACATAAATACAAGTCTCAATTTATTATTAGTTTAAGACATAAAATTACATTAATAAATACACTCAGGAATATAAGAAAAAGAATTTTAAAACTATATACTGTTTATTGAAAGTATATGTGTAGTCAGTTAATATAATGTGTACATATTACAAGTTATGAGCAATATAGTGATTCCCCATTCAATACATTTTCACCCTTTAAACAAATACCACATCAGTGTTTAAAGTTGTTAATGAGACAGATGAATTTGATTCTTGATAATCAAGTTTGCATTGATGACAGCATACTTGCAGGAAGTATGTATATCTAAACCATTTAATCATAGCTAGATTATCTTGATAAATACAGAGATTAACTTTTTTATTTTGAAATGATTATAGGTTCATAGAATGCTGTGTTATACAAAAATAATACAGAGAGGTCCTTTGTACCCCTCACCCAGTTTACCCCAATAGTAACGTAGTACCTAAATATAGTGTGGTATGAAAACCAGGAGATTAACATCGGTACATATCTCTAGCTTTACACATACTTGTGTGTGCATGCACGCGTACTTGAGTGTATGCAGTTCCAGGTTAGTGTAGTTTTAGCACAGATTTGTGTAACCACTACCACGCCAAATCTACAATTTTGCCTTTGCAAAATGGAAACATGCAGTATGTGACCCAATGAGACTGACATTTTCCTTCAGCATAATTGCCTTGAGATCATCATTATGTGTATCCACAGTTCTTTTGCTGACTAATATTTCATGGTGTGGATGTACCTCACTTCATTCACTCATTGAAGGGCATTTAAGTTGTTTCCAGTGTTGAGCATTTACAAATAAAACCAGTATGAACATTCATGTACAGGTATTGTGTAGTCATATGTTTTCTTTTCTCTGGGATAAATATCCAGGAATTTGATTGCTAGATTGTATGGTAAGTGTATGTTTAGTTTTTAAAGAAAACTATTAAACTATTTTTGATTGGCTGTACCCTTTTACATTGCCAGTAACAGTGTATGAAAGGTGCAATTTTTCCACATTCTCACCAGCACTTAGTATTGTCACTTTTTATTTAGCTGTTCTGATTAGTACATTGTGATACCTTCACCGTGGTTTTAATTTATATTACCCTATTGACTAATATTTGAACTTTTCATGTGATTATTTGCCATCCATATATCTTCTAATGAAATGTCTATATATTTTGCCCTTTTTTTAATTGGATTTTTTCTTTTCTCACAGTTAGATTTTGAGAATTCTTTATATATTTTAGATACAAGGCACGTATCAGATATGTGGTTTGCAGGTATATTCTCCTAGTCTGTGGCTTTTTTTCATCCTCTTAAACTCTTCCACGTAGCAGAAGCTTTTCATTATAACAAACTCTTGTGAATTGATATTTTCGCTTTATTGGATCATGCTTTTGGAGTCATGTGTAAGGACTCTTTGCCTAGACCTATGTTGTGTAGATTTTCACTAATTTTTATGTTTTGTAGTTTTATATTTTACTTTTAAATCTGTAATCCCCTTGAAATAATTTTCGTATACAGTATGAGGCTTATTAAGTCGATTCATTTATTCTGTTCCATTGATATATGTTTACTTCTTTGCTAATATCACACTGCCTTGATTACTGTAGCTTTATATGGAAAGTTTTAAACATCAGGGAGAGTGATTCTTCCTATTTTATTCTTTTTCCAGATTGTTTTAGCTTTTCTAGTTCCTTTGCCTTTCCATGTGAATTTTAGAATAAACTTGTCTTTATTTACAAAAAAAAAAAAAAATCTTACTGGGATTTTCATAGGAATTATATTACACCTATAGATCAATTTGGAGAAAATTGATATCCTTGTTGAGTCTTCTAGCCCTAGCCCATGTTTATAGTATCTCTCTCATTTATTTAGAAATTGACTTTATGTTTTATAGTTTTCAACATATTAGTCTCATATCTGTTTTATTAATTTATACTCAAATATTGGAGTGATTGAAAATTGTATTGTTTTAATTTCAATTTCTACATGATCATAAATCACTTATTAGTCATAGGAATTATTCTTTGGATTGCTTAAGACTTTCTTTGTAGAGAATCATGTCATCTGTAAACGGAGACAGTTTAAGAGTGACGAGAGTGGACATCCTTTTTTCTGATCTTACGGGGAAGACATTCAGTCTTTCACCAATAAGTATATTATGTGTAAGTTCTTTGTCAATGCTCTTTATCAACTTGAGGAAATTTCCGTTTCTACTTTGCTGAATATTAATGCCCTGAATGGATGTTTGATTTTTTCAAATGCCTTTCTTCATCAAATGATAAATGATTTTTTTTACCCTAGTGATATGCTGGATTACATTGATTTTCAAATACTGAATTAGGCTGGACTTGCTGGAATAAACCCCATTTGAATGTGGTATATACTTCTTTGTGTGTATTGCTGGAATCAATTTACTACCTAACAATAAAAACTAGGATAAAAGGAGCATCTGTATAGCTTAGCATAGTGATTTCCAAACCTGGCTGATCAGAATCAACTTGGCAGCCTTCAAAGTACACATTTCTAACCCCTCACCCCACACTGAGTTTGATATGCTACCTAGGAATGTGCATTTTAAATATGTTGTCTAGATTATCTTTATGGAACCATTAGCCCAGCCACCTGTGAATTGAAATAGTACTTTGAGATTATTTAGTTTCTCAAACATTTTGATAGGGCTGCCAGCTTTTTTCTGTTGTTTATGAATTAAGTGCTTCGTGCTATTTGATAGAGAAATGAATGCAATAACTGTCCGTACCATATACTGTTTAATAGGTGAAACATACACGTAAGCACAATTAAAATATATTGTGATAAATTCTGTGATAGAGAGAAATGTCATAGGTGATCCGAGAATGCAAACTAATTACCTATAAATTTTAGGGAGTCTTTAAAAATCATATATTTGAACTGGGTTTTAAAGGATGGTATTAAAGTCGTCATGCGAAAGAAAACGGCACATGCAAATGTAGTTTATTCAAGTAATGAAGAGAAATTAAGAGAATGGGACATGAAGCCAGGGAGTATAAATTGCAGTTCAGTGATACAGGGCCTTATTTTCTATGCTGAGGAGTTGGAATCAGTGGGCTTAACATCAGGTTTTCATAGAGAACAACATGATCGGAATATTTTAGGAGAACTGATAACACTGTGGAGTTAGAGACTGAGGAGGCTGGGAGCAGACAGACCACTTAGGATGTTCTTCCCATGGCTAATAGAGGCAGGTGCATAAACCAAGTGAATGACAGTAGGGTGAAGTATAAAAGATGAGTTGGAGATATTTCAGATGTTAAATCCATGGGAATTGGTAGTGTTTTACTCTGGACTAGGAGACTTATATTAGGCTTTTTTTTTTTTTAAACCCATGATAGGGAGTAAAAAGAAAACAGAGTTAGAGGATGAGGCTTCAATTACTTCTCTCCATTTTTCTTCAGTCCACCAGTCCCAGCCATGCTGTGGTAGCCAATGTTCAGCATGTCTTGCATCTAATGAAGCAACACAGTAAAGTCTTGTGCAACGATCGAGTAGTCAACAGTGTTCCTTTGGCAAAGCAGGTATCTTCACGAAGTGGTAAAAGCAAGAAGTCAGAAACACCTCCCTCCTCTAGCAGCATTAATGAAGAGCTGTCAGAAGTCTTACAGACTTTACAAGATGAATTTGGACAAATGAGCTTGTGAGTTTTTTGGGTTTTGGTTTTTGGTTTTTTTTTAATTACATGTTGTAAAATCTTATTTTAACTCCTTGGTGACTTTACTAACCTTTATTCAACAAATATTTGTTGAGCACAATCCTTGTACCAACCACTGAGCAAGTTACTAGGACTTTAACAAATACAACTATTCTAGGTGAAATCTCCCTTTCTAATACTGTTAAATGTTTTGAAAACTAAGTTTTACATTTATGTTTCATTTCCTTGTTTGGAAGCTTGTTATTACAATAAGCTAAACTTAACCAATAAGTTAGAATGTGTTTGCTGAACAAAACCTTTTCTAGACTTTCCTTTCGACATGTGTAATACTCTTATGGGAGAGGTGAAGATGTAAATAATAAACTATTTGAAGTTAAGGACTCTACTTGCCTTTAGACTTTTAAACTGTCACTGATAATTTGAAAATTTTTGCTCTTAATGCACAGAGCAGTGGTCTCATGGGATGTATGGGCCTAACCGTGAAACATAGGAATCTTAACCAAGCCTTACTTTTGTTTTTTTATATAGTGATCACCAGCAACTTGCAAAACTAATCCAAGAATCACCAACTATTGAACTGAAAGACAACTTAGAGTGTGAGCTGGAAGCATTAGTGGGAAGGATGGAGGCAAAAGCCAATCAAATAACTAAAGTTCGAAAATATCAAGCCCAGGTAATTCAGTTTTCCTTCACTCGCTCCTAATGATTAAAAAACAAGAGCAGTCTACGGCCATGCTACCCTGAACACACCTGATCTCAGAAGCTAAGCAGGGCCGGGCCTGGTTAGTACTTGGATGGGAGACCACCTAGGAAGACCAGGTGTGGTAGGCATAAAAAATAAAAAAAAATAAGAGATTGTAAACTGACAAGGTCCTTGCATTCCATGAGGTCAACCAAGGGTTGCCTCGCCTTAAAAATAAAAACAAAACAGAACAACATCAACAACAAAAAAACCTTTTCTTCAAATATATTAATTTTAAGTGTATCTTTTTCTGTCTTGATTTTAGACACTTGTTCAGTTTATTATTAAGAATTGGTAGTAAGTGGACTAGGAAAAAAGACACTGTTTTGTAGTCTCAGAATAGATTTTATCATCTAAGATACATCTTTCAAATACTGAATATATTTAATATTCTTATCTTTATATGAAAAACTTTTAACTTCTGTGATGAATTTAAATGGTTTTAAGTCTTTTTAAGAGCCCCTAGAAATTCTCATTTCTAAAGGAGTAAGTCCGTTATTAAACTGTGGAAAATCTTTAGTTATATTTACTAATTATATTAATAAAACAACCATTTATCTGGTATCTAAGTGCAGTGGGACGCCACACTCCAGGTAACCCTGGAGGAAAACATAATGATTCATGTATTTAAGAGATTACTATGACTGCTGCGAAGGAGATGGGAATGGAGACCAGCTAGGCCTTTTAAGCTTAACCTCTATCAGAAGTCATTAGTAATTGCAGTTGGGGAAAAGTAGACAGAGTTGAGGTGTGTTTTGGAAATAAAAATATTACGGCTACTTGCTGCTGGATCTCATGTGGAGGGTGATGATGATGGGTAACCACTGGCTGAAATGGAGAAGATGGAGCAGAACAGATTTGGCTGATAGTAATTGGTTGCTATGTAATAGGCATAATGCAGAGTGCTGTGAACATGTCATCTTATTTAATTTTCATGGAAGGCTTGTGAGGTACATACATTATTTCATTTTAGAGATGAGAAGAAAACTAGAGCTAAGTTTCCTGGGAGGTAGGCATATCCTAAAGTGAAATTAAGTTATTTATCCAAAGATATACTAAGCTTATAAAGTTTGTTTTCAAAAAAAGAAATACAAGCAAATGATTCCTGTAGGAGTAATGGTCACATTTGTTTCTTGTACTTTGGACTTAACTTTGTTCTCTAATGGAACACCAACATGCCTGCAGCAATTTATTTTAGCCAGCAACTGAAGTAAAAATAAAGGCCCTCTATTTTAAATTATTCTAATAATAGTGAAATAATAAAATAAAAATCCTTTTCGGAGTATTATTTCCACTACATCTCTTCATCCATCTGCAACATGCTTCTTTGCCTGCTCAGACTAGTTTCTAGAATGCCTTCTTTCTCCTCTCCTTCATGTACTAATGTCCTTCTTACCCTCCTTTTCCCGTGTCAGACTCTTTTGCCTCCTCTGTGAGACCTCCCCGCGAGCCCCTTTGCTTTTCACTCACCAGGTCTGCACTTTGGCAGCACTGCCTTAACTTCTGATACAGCATCAAAATTGATGTCTTTACTCTTATTTACCTGTTTGTATGTCACTATGTATTTTAAGCACTAAGCATTAAATGACTAGTACAGTAGATTTTTGAAATCTTTACAAAAGTAAACACAGAATATATTATTTGCCTTTCAGTGTGAGAGTTTAAAGTACCGGTTGTCAGCAGAGAATGTTTTCATTAAATTCTCCTTTTTCCTTGCCTTGGCTATTTGGTATAGCTGGAGAAACAGAAAACAGAGAAGCAGAAGAGGGAATTAAAAACCACCAGGAAGACTCTTGAGGAAGAAGGAAACAGCAGCAGCCGTTCTTCTGGAATCACAGGGACCACAAATAAGAAAGACTTTGCCAAACCCAGACCTGGAGAAAAAAGCAGGAAAAATCTTCAGTTATTGAAGGACATGCAAACCATACAGAGTTCATTACAAAGCAATAATTTGTGTTGGGATTACTGACTGGCACCAGGTCATAAATTTTATTCAGATAATTTGTACCTCATCAATCAGATGTTGCCAATTTACTTTCCAGGTCTCATACTCTTATGTTGGAATTAATAGGTGTTAAGGGGCCCAAGCTTCGTTACACAGGCTTGTGTTATGCATCACGACTAAATGTTAAACCATCTAAATGGAAATCAGGGGAGTTTTGAAGGCTAACAAGCCACACATACTCTTTCTTTGAGATGAATTTGCTGTACCGAAATATTGTGCTTTGTAAACAAATTGCCAATTTTTTTACTTGTGGGTGTGGTTTTTTTTAATAGTGCTTTATATATTTAAATAAAATTAGGTTTAAATTATCAAAATATGAGGCTGTTCCACAGGCAGTGCTTGCTTGAAAAGTCTCATTTTTAAATCTTCCCCTGGCATGAACTGCCCACTTCTCCTCTCCAGTGCCACCATTAAATATACTTTGTTTTGACTTTTGATGGAGGTTTTGTATGTTTAAATATTTATACACATTTAAGAGGATTGTTTTGCTTTTTGACATTTCAAACATTGCTCAGTATTAAGTACACTTGTATTGATTTTTAATCCACTGATAAAGTTTTTTAAAAGACCCAAGCATTCACTTTAAATCAATTAACTGTAAAGGTTATAAAAGCATTTTTAAAAGTCTAACATTGTTAATGAAGTAAATGAGGTTTTGGAATGAAGTGAGAAGGGGAGGTGTTGTAAACCATATCC
>NW_011889035.1:432069-525040 GCF_000151845.1 Pteropus vampyrus | reverse complement strand
AAGACTCTTGAGGAAGAAGGAAACAGCAGCAGCCGTTCTTCTGGAATCACAGGGACCACAAATAAGAAAGACTTTGCCAAACCCAGACCTGGAGAAAAAAGCAGGAAAAATCTTCAGTTATTGAAGGACATGCAAACCATACAGAGTTCATTACAAAGCAATAATTTGTGTTGGGATTACTGACTGGCACCAGGTCATAAATTTTATTCAGATAATTTGTACCTCATCAATCAGATGTTGCCAATTTACTTTCCAGGTCTCATACTCTTATGTTGGAATTAATAGGTGTTAAGGGGCCCAAGCTTCGTTACACAGGCTTGTGTTATGCATCACGACTAAATGTTAAACCATCTAAATGGAAATCAGGGGAGTTTTGAAGGCTAACAAGCCACACATACTCTTTCTTTGAGATGAATTTGCTGTACCGAAATATTGTGCTTTGTAAACAAATTGCCAATTTTTTTACTTGTGGGTGTGGTTTTTTTTAATAGTGCTTTATATATTTAAATAAAATTAGGTTTAAATTATCAAAATATGAGGCTGTTCCACAGGCAGTGCTTGCTTGAAAAGTCTCATTTTTAAATCTTCCCCTGGCATGAACTGCCCACTTCTCCTCTCCAGTGCCACCATTAAATATACTTTGTTTTGACTTTTGATGGAGGTTTTGTATGTTTAAATATTTATACACATTTAAGAGGATTGTTTTGCTTTTTGACATTTCAAACATTGCTCAGTATTAAGTACACTTGTATTGATTTTTAATCCACTGATAAAGTTTTTTAAAAGACCCAAGCATTCACTTTAAATCAATTAACTGTAAAGGTTATAAAAGCATTTTTAAAAGTCTAACATTGTTAATGAAGTAAATGAGGTTTTGGAATGAAGTGAGAAGGGGAGGTGTTGTAAACCATATCCATTTGTTTTTAAATAGTACGTGTCTGTAATCATGCTGTTCAGTTCAAGGCATTAAGGGTTTTAATCTTTAAGAAGAACCCCTTTGATATTTACTTTTATTGGTATACAGTATGTGTGCAATATTAACTGTACACATGCAGTTGTCATTGTTGATAATGTAAATCATAATTTTGAATAGATCAAGACATGTTAACTTTTTATAAATTTGCCACTCAAGTCAATAAAGCAGCTTTTTTAAAGGAAACACTGAAATTTTCCTTAGCAGCCTGTTAACGAAGGCTTTATTTGTTGTAAACTTTCCCCCAAAAAAGTGCGTTTCTAGATAAGACATTAGCATATTATGAGAAACAATAATATATGGTATTTAGTACATAATTTGCCTTTCTCATGCTTACAAAGAAATTAAGCCCAAGAATGAATTAGCTCATATGATAAGATACTCTTAAGAGTACTAAAGAAACACATTAACCACAAGTTCTAGGATTTTGTCTACATAACCAGCGTGAATTGTAGTGGCTGAGCACCTAGCTTGTTAGGCTTCTTATTGAATTATTTTTCTATAGAGTTCTTATTTTAGGATCTTTAGATTTGGGGATATTTATGAATCTCCTGAAATTGGATGTAAACTTTTGCTTGTATGTGCAATTGTCTGATGAGCAAGTTTGTATCTTTATTGAATTCACAACGGTGAGTCCCTAGACCCAAGGAATCGCTGCTCCGTGACATGGAAAATATTTCTTGTGTCTCAACCGTCTTTTCAGCTGTTAAAACTTTTGTTATCTCTGTTTCAATTTCAGGTCATTAAATTGTATAACCTTCACTTGCATTGCAGTGGCTCCAAATCCTAATTAGAAGAGTGGTATAATGTTGGTAAAACCCACCCCATTCCTCAGCTAGGAGTCAAACTGAAAATCCACTCCAGCTTTTGATACCCTCACGTGAGAACTGAAAATAAGAAAATATTGCTTCAGCTTCTTTATCTGAGAGTTTACAGCAGAGGATTATGTTGTCATCAATCCAGTTCTACTGTATGAGAGCTTCATTGCAATGCATTTCAAATACAAGAATCTCCTGTGTGTAAGATGCCAGTTTGGATACCAAGCTGAGTAAGAAAGGTATGCTTACAGGTAGACATCTGAAGTATTCATTTCAGTACTGTGTGGTGAGTACGGTGGTGATAGCATGTGCACACTATTCTGGGAGCACAGAGGAAGGTGGGGCATGGCAGAGAAGATACTGATGAATCAGGAAAAACTTCTGAGGAGGAAATGATGCCTAAAGACTAGAGAACAGGAATTAGTCACAAGGGTGAACGGTTCCAGGTCAACAAGGTAGAATGAACAAAAGCAAAAAGGCAGGAATCTGCAGTTTACATGGGAGAACTGTGACCGGCTGAGTAGTACTGGTACATAAAAGTTAAGGTATTCAGCTAGGAATAAAAGCATAAGTGGATACATCCCAGAAAGCTCCTAAGGAGCTGCAACTTAACCATCTTGATCTCTAAATTTTATGTCACTGATCATAAAGGAAAAACACCTGTACAACCAATATTTTTAGACATTTATAAAGTTATAAAACAACTGTCAATGTCTCTTTGGGAAAATGTCTCTATTTCATTTATTTCCAGTCTGATCTTTTTTTCTCTCCTTTTGCTAACTTTGGGCTTTGTGGGGTTTTTTTGTAGTTCTTTAAAGTATAAAATTAGGTTGAGATCTGATTTCTTAACATGTGCTTATTGCTGTAAGCTTTTAAGAACTGCTTCCCCTCATCCCTCAAGATTTGATATGTTGTATTTCCATTTTTATTGAGGTAATTTTTAAAAATTTGCTTTTTGATTTTTTTCTTGGACCCATTGGTTGTATAGCAGCACGTTTAGTTTCCATGTATTTGTAGATCTCACTTTCCTCTTGTTGACTTCTAGTTTCATACCATTGTGGTCAGAAAGATAGTTGGTATGATTTCAATCTTCTTAAATTTGCTAAGATTTGTTTTGTGTCCTATCATGATTTATCTTGGAGAATGTCCCATGTGCACTTGAGAAGAATGTGTATTCTGCTGCTGTTGGATAGAATGTTTTGTGTAAGCCTGCAAAGTCCATTTGTTCTAGTATGTTTCAATTCCAGCATTTTCTTGCATATTTTCTATCTGGGTGATCTTTCCCTTGGTGATAGCAAGATATCAAAGTCTCCTACTATAAATGTATTTTTGTTTGTTTCTCCCTTACGATATATTATTTGCTTAACATGTTATGGTGTTCAAGTGTTGAGGATATACTTGATTGTTTTATCTTGATGTATTGACCCTTTTGTCGTTATATAATTTTCTTTGTATAATTTATTATTTTTGGCTTGAAGTCTATTTTGACTAAGTATGGCTATGCTTGCTTTCTTTTGGTTTCCACTTGCTTGAAATATCACCTTCCACCCCTTCACTTTGAGCGCATTTGTCTTTAGAGCCGAAATGAGTCTCTTATGGGCAGAGTATAATTGGGTCTTGTTGTTTTTATCCACCCATGCACTCTGTGCCTTTGGACTGGTGACTTCAGTCCATTTACATTTAGAGTGATTATTGATACATAAGGGCTTACTACTGCCATTTCATATTTTGCCTTCTGGTTATTTTGTCTCACCACTGTTTTTTTGTTTTCATCTACTTTTTAAGTTGGCAGTTTTCCACGTTTCATGTCTCTGCTCCAGTTTTGCTCTGTGCTCACCGCATGGTTTACATAAAACATCTAATAGGTAAAATAGTCCATTTTATGCTTATAACAATTTATCTTCATTTACCTTTAAAGATTCTGTCCTTTTACTCCTTCTCTTTTATATTTTTGATGTCAGATTATCTTCTGGTTCTGTGAATTTGTTAGCAAATTGTAGTACCTATAGTTATTTTTAAGGCTCTTTGCCTTTATGTTGTAATTGTTTACTGTAAGAGTTAGTTTTCAAATTCTGTTTATCACCTTAGTAAGAGTTTTGTGCACTTTGGTCTTTTCATTTCAGCTTGAAGACCTTTCAGCATTTCTTATAAGGCAGATTTAGTGGTAGTGAACTCCTTTTTTTCTGGGAAAACCTTTATTTCTCCTGCATATCTGAAGGATAACTTTACCAAAGAGTATTCTTGGCTAGCAATTTTAATCTTTCAATACTTTGTATATGTCATTCCACTCTCCTTGTCTATAGGGTTTCTGCTGAGAAATCTGCCCATAGCCTGCTGGGGAGCTCTTTTGTAGGTTACTATCTTTTATTCCCTGGTTGCCTTTAAAATTCTTCATCGTTGACTTCTGATATTCATTATAATGTGTCTTGGAAAAGATCTATATGGATTGAGATGCTAAGGTGTTATGTTAGCTTCTTGCACCAGTATGTCCATTTGCTTCCCCAGGTTTGAGTTCTCAGCTACTATTTAAATGCTCTGCTGCTTTCTCTCTCCTCTTTCTGGTATACCAATAATCTTATGTTGGCTTTTCTAATGGAGTCTGATGATTCTTATAGGGTTTCTTCACCTTTTAAAAATTTTAGTTCTAGTTCTATATCCTTTTTCACCTGAATAATTTCTAAATTCTCCTCCAGCTTGCTTATTTTCTCTTCCATCTGGTCTGCTCTATACAGTGCTCTCTAATGCATTCTTCATCCCATTTATTGAGTTCATCAGCTCTAGATTTTGTTTGGTTTCCTTTAGAATTTCACTGTCTTTGGTATAGTACTCCTTCTGTTCATTAATTTTATTCCCAAGTTCATTAAATTGCCTTTGTGAGTTTTCTTGTAGCTTGTTGAGTTTCATAAGAGTTATTGTGAATTCATCAGTTGGACTGCAACATTCTGTCTTTGGGTTAGTTGCTGGAGAATTTTTCTTTCTGGATACTGTATTACTGTGATTTTTCATAGTGTTTGATGAAATGTGCCTCTGGTTCCACTTTTGAGGTAGTGAACACCTTTCCTATTTAGGTAAGACTTTGTTTACTTTTATTCTAACAGTTCAACAGATTGGCAATTAGAAGTCTTTCATTTTCCAGAAGGTAATGCTATAGCATGTGTTTTGGTTTCTCTTACTGGAGCTGACTTGCTGCTAAAATTGGGAATGTGTTTAAAAAAAAAAAAAAGGTAGCTTAAAAAAAAAAAGATTGGCAGCAGAATGAGAGGAGATATGTGCTTGGTAGTACGTAGTGCCCACCTCCCATTAGGGGGACCCTAGTGCGGACAGCAGGAAACGTGTTCCCTCGGTTCTCTTTGTCTGCCTTATTTTCCTTTCCCTCCCCCTTGTCAAAGAGGTCTAAGAAATCTGGGCGTTGCTGAAGAGTAATGGGATCTTCCAAGTATACTCCAATTCACTTACCCCTTTCACTTTGTACCTCTCCTAAGTAGTTTGCCACACTGTCGGTGCCAGTGCAGCACTGCAACTCTCTTGGCTCCACAGCCGCCTCCTAGGTCCAACTCACCTACTTTTGGATGCAGTGATGGATGATCACTTGGATGTCCTGGTATGCAGTACAGAAGTACTTTTGTTCAGTTATGTTTATCCAATTAGTTTTAAGTGGGAGAGCAGAGAGAAAAGGAATGATGCACTGCCCTGATGCTGGCATCACCACCAATGGATTATTATAAATGTATTCCACTTTGGAGACCCCTGCAGAAGGTGAAGCCACTGGAAGGATTTGAAAAGAGATGTGATTTGTGCTTAGACTGCCCTGGCTTTTGAATGGAATTTAAAGTGGATGTGAGGGTGGTGTTCAGACTAGAAGTTTTAAATTATCTGTTCAGTCATCTACATTCTTTTATGCAGTATCAGACCAAGAGAATAATAGTAGATTGTATTTATAAAATATTTGGGATAGAAAACTTAGCTTTAATGACAGACTGGCCACTTAAATACTATAATAAATTTTCTTATAACAAATTTCACATGGTAACCAAATCATTTTGGTACCAATTTTGCATAGACTAAGAGGAGCAGGGCTAAGGTTCAGCCTTGTGAATTAACAAGTGAAAAAATTCTGTATTTTTGATTACTGTTTGTGTATTAGAGGGAAAATAGGTGCAAACTCAACATTTCCTGTTGAAGCAGATGCTGAGATACCTTTTCCTTAAAAAATTTCCAAATAACATTTCTGCAAAAGAAAGTTAATATAGCTTAGGACAAGGTCAAAGTTTAAAAGTCAGTTGAAATTTTCTTTTAATCAAAGACTCAAGGGATAAGAAGCTCCTTTGTTACAGTACATAACATATGGCTCTTATAGGGTAAAACAGACACCAGGGAATCAATAGTTACACCAGCAATGACCTCTTACTGCAGCAGGTGAACAGTGAAGCGGGATTTCCTTTACTGGCATTGAGACTGTAGTACATTTTTACATGCAGTAAGTTCTTTGGTAAACTTTATCATTCAGTGGAATTACAGAATTTGCAAAGAATAGCAGTAAAATATTCCTGTAAAATTTGAGCGTAGTGCCTCTCACCATAAGCAATTTATACAGACTTCAGGAAAAGTCAGCCCTGGTAAACTTTTAAAAATATTGCCTCAAAACTTGCCAATTCTGTGTTCAGACACACCACAAATCTAATAAGTAGGGTAGGTAATGAGTTTTTAAAATGTTTCATGTTTCTAGTAATTAGGCAAATGAAAACTAATCTGAAGGACTTCTTTGAAATCCTGGACAGCTACTCCTTTCTCCTCTCCCTCCTCCCCGCAAGCACATCTATAAGGCATCATTTTGGACAGCTATCTTAATCATACATCTTAAATAAGTACATAAATAACAACAATTTTCAACTACTGCACCATAATCCCAAGATTTTGACTTATCTTATATAAAGAATGTGGCTGTTGAAAGGTGATCTAAGTAAATTACTTACCACAAAAGAAAAACCCACGATGGGGAAAGGAGTATCAAATGATTTTGATCTATCATGACACTGAGGCCAAATACTTATAATGCCACAGAATTTCAGTGTTGGTTTGGTTTGAAACTCATGCTCCTCCTTCTGTACAATGAGCTCTCTTCCATCAAGAGGTATATTTTTGGAGTAGTTTGTATTTTGATTTTACCAGACACCAAAATTTCTAAGCATTTTCCTTTTCAATTCAGGAACTTATTCCCACTGTGAATGCAGGACTGAAGCATTTTAATATTCTTTGGGTGACTTATAAGATTAGTGTTATGATGATACAATTACATGTGAGGTTATTTCACTTAGGCCACCTGTACTCCCAGAGTTCTAAACTCATTCTAGAGAGATTTTAAAATAAATAAAGTGACTAAATTTCTCTGACAGATGGGTTCTAAATTCAGAATACTTTCTACTTGTAAAGCTGCCATTGTTTTTAAGGGTTCATGGCGATGATGGCCCCCATCTAACAGTCCTTTCACACGACGGTTTGGACAGGAGTGACACACTGTGCAGGAGAACTGGCTCTCTCTGAGGATGAGGTTGATCGGTTGGAAATCTCTCTCTGGAGTTCCTCTACTTTTTTCTGAAGCTCTGCTCGTTTAGCAAGAAGTTCTTTATATCTGTTGTGAATGGGCTCCTACAAGAGCAAAACACCATAAAATTATTCCAACTAGGCAATTCTAAACAAATCCAAAGTCAAATCATTCTGGTACATAGTTCTTTCCCTAAATGTGACAATGTGCGTTTCTTTCTAACACATCAGTGAAAATTAATTTCAGGGACTCTATTAACAACATTGCTCTTTCACTGGCTCTCCTAGTGCTCCCAGGTATTTCCAAAAACTATCCTGAAACTGATACTTTTCCAAATACAAATATTTAAGTAACAAGACCATCTTAAAACCAGTACTCAAAGATTTCCTATCATTCAGTTGTAGATTGTCTTTTATATAGTTCTAAGTAGTAAATATTCCATATTTCAAAATGGACCAGAATTTTGTTAGGTTTTAAACTAAAGGTATTTTCTCCAACCTATTAAAATGAGACCTCTAGAAGTTATCTAGTCCAACACCCTTATTTTATAGAGAAAGGAAGAAAAGACAAAACAAGTGATTTGTCCAAAGTCAGGATAAGAACCAAGTATACTGATTTACCCCCCGTGTAGTACTTTTTTAGGGAAAGTTTTAAATATGCACACATAATTTTTCTAGGTGCTTTACAGCGGACAAATGTAATTTATACGCTTGCATGGATTAAAAACTCCCATTGTATATTGTATAGCCCATATACCTGTGGTTTCATTCGTGGATTCCACCTTACGTAATACCCCACCCAGAGCTCTAGGTGGCGCATGCTGGCTACTGGATAAAGGACATGATTGGAATAGCTCCCATAGAGAGGATTAGTGAATTCTTCCAGCTGGCTATTTATGTAAGACCATAGTGACACAGTCCTTTTAGGAAGATTCTGTAAGAAGGAAAAATAGGTAAAGATTCTCCATCACTTAAGCTATTTATACTTCAGATGAAAGTTGTAAAAAGGTACATTGTGATCATTAAAATCTCTTTAGAGGGAGGTAACTTCAGTGATAAGTCCCACTTATATTAAAATCAGAGGGTACTGGAAAACAGTGCAGTTCCTCAAAAAGTTAAACACAATGTGACCATTACCAGCAGTTCCTCTCTTAGGTATATATACCCAAGAGAACTGAAAGTGCACATAAAAACTTGTACACAGATGTTAAAAGCAGCATTACTTATAACAGCTAAGAAGTAGAAACAACCAAAAAGTCCATCAAATGATAAATGGACAAAATAGTTTTTCTATACAATGGAATATTCAGCCATAAAAAGGAATGAAGTATTGATATGTGCTATAAATTGAACCTTGAAAACATGTTAAGTGAACTTTGAAAACATGTTAAGTGAAAGAAGCCAGACATTAGGGCCAAATCTGAAATGATTCCATTTATATGAAATGTCCAAAACAGACAAATCAATAGGGATAGTGCTTGCCAGGCACTGGGAAGAAAGAAGGATGGGAAGAAACTACTACTAACAGGTACAGGTTTCAATGTTCTGAGAGTGGTGATGGTTGTATAACTGTAGATATATTAAAAACTATTAAATTATATATTTTAAAAGGGTGAATTTTATGGAATGCAAATTATACCTTGGTAAAAAATTTTTTTAAATCAAGATATAGTAAATCCTATGCAAGGCTCTCAAAAATGAAAGTACCTAACATTCAAGCAATTCTTGAGTGCTACTATGCATAGAAATATTTACTGTGTGCCAGATACTGAAGAAATAATGGTGAATTTAAAAATTTAATATCTGCCTTCGAGGAACTTAAAGTCTAAGGAAGCACTTACTACACGACAGCTACTGTAGTGTTTTGTATGGCTTATTGTATTTAATCCTTACAACAGTAAGTACTATCATCTGTTTTATAGAAGCAGAAATTAACTTGCCCAAGGTCACATAATAAGTGACAGATCTAAGGTTTGAACCCATGCAGCCTGGCTCCAGAGCAAGCACTCTTTGCCACTCTGCTTTATAGGAAAGCATGGATAAAGTAAATTATAACCACATTTTTTAGAATGAAAATTGATTCAGAGGAAGATAACAGTTGAGATGATTAATAATTTCATACAAAGGATAGATGCATTTTGAGGAAAACGGAAGTAAAACTTGAATGTAATCCTTGCACGGTTTCTTCTAAATAACTATCCACTTAACAGTGGTATTTCTGGAGAACCGGAGTAACAAACTTTAACTTTCTACATAGTATATTTTTAGTGTTTGAATTTTTACAGTATTTTCCAATTAAAAAAAAACCTAAAATGGGTCATGTACACAGAATATATTTGGGGATTTGAGCTGTCCATTCAAATGTGTATTTTTTTACTAATTATATTTTTCAGCACCTGCTTTGAAGGGTTTCCATCCTGCAAGGAATAACAGGTATACTGGCGCTCTTTAGTCACACATAACTTCAGTTCTCTCTTTAGCAGATACTACTTCCCACCCATAAACTCACCTGATAGCTAGCTGGTATCTTCAGCCTTGTGGCAGGTATTTAAAAATAGATCAGGTTCAGATGTATGGAAAGAAGTAATCATATTACAGCATATAAAATAAAATACGGCCAAAGAAATCATGCAAAAGAATGACTGTTCAGTTGAAATACATCACAAAATGAATTTTAGTAAAGTACATATTGGGGATAGATGCATAGAGGGGGTAGGGGGCTCGTATTTTACCTCTTTTCCTCTCTGCTGTTCACTGTTACAGAGGAATGTTCCAAATAAACAGCTATATAGGTGATCCAAAATGGTAATGAGAAAATATTCATTGAACTCAAATGCTGTAGGAAACTGCAAAGCAAACACCACAAACATAAAATTAAGACATTTTTTCAACCATACTCGTCCCTGTTTCTGGGTAGATTCTTTGGAATACTTCTTAAAATTAGGTAAACAATATTCAAAACTATATATTTCTAAACTATTATGGCATTATCTGTTTGGTTTTCTGTTCAAAGGTCATTTTACCACTTTTCTAAGACAGCTTCTTCTAAAATCTCCTTTTCAAACTCTTATGCAGCAAGAGTTTGAATGGTCTGACCTTGATATTTCTGTATACCCTGCCTGTTAGTCCTAAACTCTCTGGCTGATGAATTTTGACCTGGGCAATTATGGCAACTCCGGTCATTCTCTGCCAAAAATGACCAACCGTAAACAACATAGTTAAGATTTTTCTTTAAGTTTTCAACAACATAGTTTTATTTTTAGGAATTACACACACACACACACACGCGCGCGCAACAGCATCAACTGCAAGCAAAAGGGAGAGGGCTGAAAACAACTTTACCTTGAAATTGCCTAAATTTTAGGAAGCAATAAGGTAATGTAGCAAATTTCTCAAACAATGAAGAATAACTACCATGCCTTGGATAATTTTTGTGGCTGTGAAGTTCAATGAAGCGAGTGATCAAGCACATGCCAACGAAAAGCCAATTAACTGTGAGAAACTTTGTCAAATCCCATTTATTCATTCACAAAATAAGTCCCATCTCCTGTATTGTTACATACTCTTAACAGCCTTATTTATTAACCAACCATGAATGCACCGTGCCTCATTAAACAGCAATCCAAAAAAGCTGAGCCTGTGATTAGTTTTTCATCATCCTGGCAAAACAGCTCAGTTATGAGAAGACAACTTAATCAGTGGGCATGTCCTCACAACAAAACTAAAATAGCAGACCATTAACTACTGGTATTGCTTTTAAAATCTGAAGCGCCCTTCATCAACTGCTTTCTGATTTCAAGAGGGAGGGGATGAAGATGACGGTAGGAGAAGAGGAATCTGGCTAATTGCAACCTAATTAGTCCCATTTTGGCAAATGTGCTATTTAAGTCTCTGCACAAACATTCAATTATTTGTAAAATTGATGACTGTCAATAAACATTGTGACTAACATATTCTATGTTCGGCAAGAAAATATACAGAAAAACAACTAGATGTCTAAAATAAAGACATCACTATAATGTATTTTAAGTTCTAAGAAACATAAGATTAAACGGATTTTCTATTTAGTAACAAGCTCAAAACTGGAGTTAAACTGATTTTAGAAATGTAGCATATAAAAAGTTAACACAATTACTAAAGAAGTGTATCATATACTTTGTTATGCAAACAGCTAGTAAATGTGATTGATTTTTTTCTAACAAATATACCAGAACTAATACATTCACACATGTTGCCTCCTTCAAGTTATTCCCCCTGGAAAGCAGTAGCTGTAACTATCAATCATGCTATGGTTTCAAACAACTTTTCTAGTCTTTTAGATAGGGCATACTGGATTTTTGCCAATCGTCAAATGTTATTTAAAAATAGAATATGGTAATGGTCAAAAGTGGGTCCTACTGTTTTGGGTCAAATACCTAAAACAGGAATTGGCAATAATTTGCATAGCTAATATACTACCTCAAAGGCAATTCCAAAGGAAAAAATCAAACCAACTCCAAGTAGTAGTAAACATTAAAATATATATATATAGCATCTCCCCTCCCCCCAACAAACCAAGGGCCTAATATATAGAAAAATAAATTGTATATACATTTGTAGCATATGTATGAAAATACCAGCCTCATCATACTGTAGTTATATCGACTACAATGCTTCATTTAACCCAGCAGGTTTCAAAACAATCTACCCAAACTGAAATGCTTATTGGGAGAAAAAACAAACTATCCAATATACAGTAAAATTGATAAATTTCACCTGAAGATCACCATTTGTTTTCTTTCAATAAATTAAATAGTATTTCTCAAAGCTAAAATGTGACCCTAAAGTGAAGCAAAGCCAGCAGTTGCCCTGCCTTATAGTCACGTGGCAGGCAGTCTGACTAAAAACAAATCGGGCCTTCAGTTGTTTCTGATAAACCCTTGGGTAAATAAATGACGTACCAATGAGCTATATCCAACTTTTGGGTTTTAGGATGCTTTTTCTTGATTTAACTGTTTTTAAGACACCAACCCCTAGTCACGTGATCCCATAATAATAAACCAGGTGTTTTTCATTCTCTGGTATCAGTCCAGAAGACTAAATCCATTTACACTAATATTTCACATCAGTTTTTAAGAAATTTGGTAAGAAGATCTAAAAAATATAATCTCTCCATACCTAAGGCGGGAGGGGCGGGGGTGGTGGGAAGAGAACTGAATCTATTACATATCTCATTTTTTCATTAAATTACTTAAAATGGGATTTTATTTTGCTTCAGTTACTTAGCCTATTTCTTCATTTCTTTACCTCTTCAGCAATATACAGATTAGCTGGGTGAATATACAGCTATTATTTAACTGCTTGTCCAAAACAGCAGAGGAAATCTGTTGGGTTATTATCAGTGCTCATTGAAATGCTAAGGGAATCAAATTGTCAGATGTTTAACATTACTTCCAAACAATGTCCTTTAGTTTACTTAATAATGTGATAATTAGGTAATAGTTCTATTACCTAAAACCTTACAAGAATTTTACATGGAATGTAGGCTAATCAGTGACCAAAATCCCAACTCTGACAGGATGGCTTAAAAGAGAGATGCAAGAATAGATATATAAGTTACCTGTTTTGTCATTTGCCAGACACAGTCAATAAACTGAAGAAAAACAGGCGATCTGTCTGCATCTGCATGGTTCTTATCTCCATGGCCAAGTCTCTGAAGCAAACAAAGGGAAATAATAGATAAGCTTTAGAGTTTTCATTTTTTAATGGAAATAATTTTATCTTCCAATAAAATATTCGCTCATTATGTTAAAAAAAATCAGAAAATCCTTTTAAAAGAACAAAGAAAACAGAATCACCCATAACCCTACCTATGAAATTTCTATTAACATTTTGATGCACAAGCTGCTAAATTATTTTTTAACATGAGATGCTTGAATAGGAATTACAACTTTGTTTAATAAATGAAACCCAGATCCTAAAAGGTTGATAATGGAAGACAGGAGCAGTCAGACCTCCAGAGCCCACATTTTTCTCCTGGAAAGCTCATCTTCCCCTGAATGTTAAATTACTCGTACAACATCCTCAGGAAGCACCCTTCTCCTTTAACACCTTGGTCAGTACATGAAAGGGACCTGTTGCATCTCAGCTCCAGTCTGTCTTCATCAAGAAGAATCATATTAGCACAAATCTTTGTAAACCTTTATAAAAAAAAAATGCTTGACTTCTGCCCTCCAAGCATGCACTCACCCAGTTTTTTCCCAGTTTTTTCCTCCTCTGAGGACCTTTGCCTCAGATGACCAAAACAGTCCCCTTCTCGGTATCCTAAAGCAGTGATTCTAAACTTACAGGCCATAGACTTGGTGGGGGAGGAGGGCTGTGAGGTCAAAACTATTTTCATAATGTTAAAATAGTATTTGCCTTTTTCAGTGCATTGCCATTTGCACTAATGGTGCAGAAGTGATGAAGGATAAACTTTTGGTACCTTAGGAGAAATGAAGCAAGGCACTGGAATCGAACGGCAATTAGTAGTTAAATTTTGCTATTAAAATACTCTTTGCTTTTCAATCTGTGCATGGTCAGATTTTCCTCGTATACTTTAACCTCGTATACTTTAACAGAACATATTGCAGCAGATGTAATGAAGAAGTAGATATGAAATGCTCCCCCCGCCAAATGTAGAACAATGTCACTCTTCTCATGAAAACTTTGTTTTAGAAAATATAGTTTTCTTTAATATGTTATGTTAATATATAATAACAGTACGATGGTCTGAATGTTTGTGTCCCCCTCCTTCAAAATTCCTATGTTGAACTCCTAATGTGATGACATAAGGAGTCGTCTTTGGGAGCTACCGAGGTCATGAGAGTGGAACCCTCATGAATGGGGTCTGTGCTCTTAGCAAGAGAGACCCCACAGAGCTCCCTAGCCTCCTTCCACCAGTGAGAAGTCAGCAATCTACAACCCAGAAGAGGGCCTTCACCAGAACCTAACTATGCTGGCATCCTGACCTTGGACTTCCAGCCTTCAAAACTGTGAGAAATAAATTTCTGTTCTTTTATAAGCCACTCATTCTGTGAGATTGTTATAACAGCCCAAATGGACTAAGAAAAATAGATTTATTTTTTTAATGAATACTTTAAAATGTTTTAATTTTAATTTCTAATATGATAAATATTGATATATAAACCATGTAAACAAAGTTCTCTGCGATCACAAATAATTGTCAAAAATGGAAAGAAGTCCTGAAATCAAAAAGTTTGAGAATCACTATCCTACATTAATTATATGAGCATATCCTCTTGACCAGATGTCCTTAATTGACAAATTCTTTCATATAACTAGGGATAAAAAAAAAAAAATGGAGTAGGTAACCAGAATTAGCAACTTAGGAATCCGTAGCATCTTTAAACAGTCTGAAATGTTTATGATTTTGATCACATTTATATGAACATGTGCAGCTTTGGCTAAATCTTTATCCTTTGAAGTAAGAGTTTGGGCTTTTTTTTAACGGTCTTTTCATGATAAATACATTTTATAGAGAATTGAAAAATGTGAGCCATCTGAATAGATACTCCAGATGCCCACTTTTATTTAACAGTTCAAGTTCAAAAGCACAGACTACCTTTAAATGTCTGTTTCTTTCAAATTATTTATAAATACTACTCACATACCCTGGTAACTACTGGATACTAAAGGTTAACATTAAAGACAGCATCTGGGCAAAACGTTTTTCAGCTAATCTAGGAACCACACTCTCAGTGGCTTCAAGGGCTCTGACACTCTACCTCCCCGCTCCTAGATTCTCTAAACCTCTCTCTCCCTCAACTCTACTCTCGCCATGCTCAATCCCACCTAGACATTTGCTTACCCTGCTCCTCCTTCCTGGGAAAATATTCCTACTCTTCATTCTAATTCTATGATTACAACCAACACAGATGGGCAATAGATGAGAATCAAGTTTTCTGATTCCAAATTTAGTATTTAGCATATACTAAATATAGTATGTAGCTTTTAATTAAGTAAACATTCAAGTAGTTTTTAGTATCATAACTAAAAACTACTTGAATGTTTACTTAATTAAAAGCTACATGATCCAAAGGATGATTTAACAAAAAAGCAAATGTGAAAGAGTAGCATCCTTTAAAAGAGACGTAATAATCCCATTCCTCTATTTTAAAAACTGTAATTAGCTCTGTACACCCACTTGTAGAAAAGCCATGACCAACGTCCAGAGGACATCTGGGATGGTGAGGGGATTAGAATGAGAAAAGACTAAAGAAAATGGATGGTCAGCCAGAAGAACTGAAGATTATAAATTACATGGGCAGACAGCTACTTTCAAATATCTGAAGGGCTATCTTATATGGATAAGCAGTCACTTTGTTCTTTCTGTCTCTAAAGGGAAAGCAGGAAAATGGGAAGCAAATTTTAGTTTACTGTGAGGAAGAAGTTTCTAGTAGGTAGACTTTCTGAAGTGACACTAGATAGTTCCAGGAAGCAATTTACTGCTTATTGCTGGAGGTGTTACTAAAGAAACTAAAGTCATTTTGGGGACACAATAGAAGACATTCATCAATGAATGCCTGGACTCTGAGGTCTTTCACAGTCTTCGATTTGATACCACCACCATCATCAACATACATTCTGAAATATACAGAGAGCACAAAATGTCATTTCCATAAAACTGCAACACTGTCCATACATATGGCCATTACTTAGTGTCAGTACTTTAAAAAGGAAGATAAAAAAGTTGTTTTATTTCCCAACTGTGAGTCAAATTTTAATTTTAATTTTTTCTGTTATTTTAGTCCCAGGCTGTTTTCTTCTTTTTAAGACCCTGATCCTGTGTGAGCAATACTAGTTTATAGGGCTACTTTAAGAATAATTAAGCCATTCTTGTCTTATTTTAGGTCTACAGGAGAAGCTGGAGTGCCTTGTAATTCCATAACCATTTATGCTAATCTGAACTGTCATTTACCGGTGGAGACACCTGTAGAAATCATGGAATGATATCTGATGTTTCCTGGTAGCAATCACAGAAGAGACTGGGTCAGATAGATGCCTGACAAATAGCTAGTAGCCCTGGCTCCAGACTGCAAAGCTGTGACAGGATATTCTAATGCTTTCCAAAACAAAGTTCTCTTGAGACGTTTACCCCACTAGAATAAATGATCAATTTTAGATGAATATCTAATGAATAAAAGGCATTATTTTCACACGCCTTATGTGAGATGCAAGTACACTGAGTTCAGGTCTTCACTTACAAGCTGAAATCGATGTCCAAAGCTCAGCCATTCTTTTTCCACAAGGACTTCAAATCCTCGGACAGTTCGATAGTATCCATCCAACATGAGCATGGCAAGGGAAGACAGCTGAGCTGTGCGGTCCCAGCCATCACTGCAGTGTACCACCACGGACGTCTTTCCTGACTCTACTTTGTCAGCGATCCTAAGAGCCCCTGCAAGAATAAGCTGCAAATTTTTTTTTTCCATTAAATTTAAAAAAATTAAACGCTTCCTTCTTCAAAGTTTACTCAGAGAACTTTGTTAGGGATGATTATCTCAATAACATGGAGAAAAAAACATCAGTCCCTTCCTAAATTTTTTTAATGGTAGAAAAACCTCATAAATGCAGACTCCTATTAATCTACACAATGAAACATCCAAATGAAAAGTACATTTGGGTTTTAAACCAAGAGTATGAATAAGAGAAAAAAAGGATTAAGTTCTAAAATGATCTATTTCTAAGAATCTTCAAATATTCTAACATCACCCATTTAAATAAAAATAACCCAGCTGAGGCCTTATCTATTAAAGCAATACTTAACTAAATTTGAATAGGTATGAAAACCATAAACTGATCTCTTTTAAAGTACTCTATAGCTTCCACAGCATTTATTTTACTATTTTTATATATATCACAGTATACAAGAAAGCAGAGTGTAATACTTTAAAGTAAGCTACTTTTCTGTATCAGGAGGATTAAAAAATTCTCATCAGATCAATATATAACCATGTCAATTTAACTGGTATCTAAAATAATTTACCTTTTCTTAAGTTGATCTTGAGTTAAAACTAAACAGAATTAGATGTAACCAAAAAAGAAACAAAAGTATAGTATCCGTTGAAAATGACAATACAACCCTATTCTCTGCATTGACCAGATCATATTTAAAGAACAATATGGTTCCACCTAGATCAGAATGAAAGACAACAGATTTACTAGCTAGGTCATAACCCTCTTTTGATCATAACTGTAGGCATAATCGGGAAATGGGGTACTCTGAAACAATCTCTATCTGGACTATGCACACTGTGAGCATTTTTTTTCAAAAGTGCCTGGGCCTCATTCTCCACTAATCCTATCTTACTATTTTAAACAACTTCTACCAAATCCAGACTTACATATCATTGACCCAAAGGATTAGAAAAATGGGAAAGTTAAGACTGACCAGGAAGAGTTCTCCAAAATGGAGAACATTTTAATTCATTTATTCATTTACAAAATAAACATTTATGGAGCCCCTTACTATGTGGCAGGCACTGCTCTAGGTGCTAGAGACAGAATGTGAACAAAACAAAGTACTAGCTTAATGAAGTCTACATTCTGGCAGAGGAGGCCAGCCAGATGCAAATAAATAAAGTGTATACCATGTCAGAGGGCAGTGAGTGAAAAAGCATACAGGTCTAGGGGGTGCTGACAGAACTGTTATTTTGTATGGAATGGTTGAGAAAGGCTTCTGGGAAAGTGATATGTGAGCAGAGATCTGAAGAAAGTCAGTGGGTAAGCCTTGCAGGTGTGAGGAGGGTGGGGAGGGGGGGAAGAAAAGGTAGTCCTGGCACAGCTGTACCTCTTGTACCTCTAAGGAAACTTGTTTTTGTTATAACCAGGTTTTTGGAGAGAACGTTGTACCTGCTAGTGAAATGACCTGGAATTTACAGAAGTGAGTGCTACGATTTATGTTAGTTCCAAATCAAGTCTTAAGGTTTTCTATTTACATTTCATGTAATAGATGGGCCACATGAACATGCATTTGAGAACTGTTCACACTTTGCTACATTCAAACTTCTAGGCTTCTAGAAGAGAACAGTACAAATAGTCTGTAATTCTTATTAGGTCAATTTGGCCTTTTCAATTTTATCTGAATTTTAGAGATTTTAATGTGACTACACGTCTGTTCCTCCTTAACATAAAAATTTCATTTTCCTTTATTTCATAGTATTAATATATGTTAGGTTATAGAAGTCCGTATTTTGGTAAGCTATGTTACTGAAATTCAGACCATATCTGAGAATATATGTAACTATATTAACTGAAATAACATTTGGTGCTTCAAACACTATATTACCACGTTAGGCAAATTAGTGTTCACATGGTAGTCTCCAAATCATTTAGCATTCAACTACTTCACTTCATCTCCCCGACCAGAATGGTTTCTACTTCACAAGTCATGCAACACATATTTATTGGGTGCCTATTATTCAGATAGTGCTGTCCTAACTTTTGAGGGGATAAAAAGAAACATGATTTATGATTTATCTAGCCCTTGTCTCCATGAATCAGCAATATACGTTGTTTGATACACAAAAATAACTAAGTGCAAGGTAGTACCAGATTAAATGGAAAGAAAAAGTGAAAACTTCAGAGAAAATGGAAATGGATGCAATCTGAGAAGGCTGCATAGAATAAATGAAATATGAACTCAGAACTGAAGAACAGGTAGAATTCAAACAGGATGGGAAAGGGTGGGAAAGAAGTACAAAATGTACAATATAGAAAACTAATTCATTCAAGCACCAAAACTTAGAAGTACTTCTAATTATCAAAGTGGTTATCAATTTTTCACTGTTCAGAAAGCTGCCTTCATCTTGATTTCAACTGTAAAAGCCAATATAGACAAAGGGACAAAGAAAGTCCTTATCTGATATTCTACAATAGTATAGGAAATAGTAACATATACCCACCTTAATATGTTCTAGCCAGTGAGTAGATTCCAAGTTAGACAACCAGTGGGTCTCTTCAATGTTGGGGTACACAATCTCCTTAAGTTTTCGTAATGATTCTCTCATAACGTGAATATTGTGGATATCTAGAAAAACTAGTTCTGCATTTTGATAGGCATCTTCACTTTCATAGCCTCCACCCTTTGCCTGGAAAACATATCACAAGAAATCATAAATGAATGCACATCCACTGTATGCTGACATCCATGAAAAAGTGCCATAAACTATCCAATAGCATGAAAGATGACACTTTTTACTAGGAATCAGAAAACTCATGGAAAAATGAAGATGGCTCAGGGCAACTTAACCATTCTCTACCACATGTTTTTCTTCATAAAACAGGAATATACACTCACACTGACTTCCTTATGTAGTGGCTATTATAAAAATTAAATGTGATAACATATATGAAGGTACTTTAACATTTTAAAGCACTAAATTTCCCCACCCATATTTCATGTCCTACCCAAACAATTTCTTACAGAAGACTGAAATCGCCGGACTAGTAAGCTCCATGTGCAAGAATATATCTATTTAGTTTACCACTGGCCCATGTTGTTTCACCTCCCTTCCTCTTCACATCAGTTTACTATTTATATTTTTTAAATGCTTTGCAATCATGACTTTGTTTTTATTTTAAGCATATTATTATTTTAAAATAAAAAGAATAAGTATAAAAGCACAAAATACTATGGCATATTACTATCACTATCCTCAAAGACTTAAACCTGCATCTACAGAACAGAATGAGAAATATTTGGTGATCAAAATAAGCTATGGCTGGAAAGAAGAACTTAATTGAGACATGGCTGCAAGATCATCTGTCATATTCATATCAATTAAGCTATAAAAATGTTCTTACTATGCAAGTAAAAAATATTTGTTGGAACACTTCTGAAAATTAAAAAAGGGAGGCAAGTGGGAGAATCGGGCAAAGGTAGTCAAAAGGTAAAACTTCCAGTTATAAGATTAATAAATTCTGGAGATCTAATGTACAGCATGGTGACTAGAGTTAATAACATTCTATTGCGTATTTGAAAGTTGCTAAGGCAGCAGACCTTAAAAGTTCTCATCACAAGGAAAAAATATTTGTAACTACATGAGGTAATGGATGTTAACTAGACTTATTGTGGTAATCATTTCAATATATATACATATATGAAATCATTATGTTGTATACCTTAAACAATGTTAAATG
Source organism: Pteropus vampyrus (assembly GCF_000151845.1). Taxonomy (NCBI): domain Eukaryota; kingdom Metazoa; phylum Chordata; class Mammalia; order Chiroptera; family Pteropodidae; genus Pteropus; species Pteropus vampyrus. The sequence continues at coordinate 504,526 of NW_011889035.1, read as the reverse complement.
TCAATTATATCTCAATAAAACTGGTGGAAGGCATCAGGCTGGTAAAGTGAAGCAACCTTTCTGAAAACTATCTGTAACATGCAATAAAATTTTTTAAAATATGCATATTTTAAATTTTGATATAGTAATTGTATATCTAGTAAACTATTTTAAGGAAATATTCAAAGATGTCAACAAAAGATATCTATTTTGGCTACATTTAAAATACTATTTAAACGTCCGACATTAGAAAAATGATTCAATGAATGATACAGCTACATAATAAATACTATTATTTTTCAAAAATATTCCATTAAAAGAAATAATTCTTATGATGTTAAGGGAAAAAAACAATGAAACAAAATAACTAATGCTTAAATGCACAGAAAAAATAGTGAAGGAAACTATATCAAAATATTAGTAATCATAGGTGATTTTTATCTCCTTTCTATGCCTTCCTAGTTTTTATACTGTCTACTACATATCTTGTGATAAAAAAAAGTCCCAATAAAAAAAAATATTTCAGTCCTATAAAAGGGGAGACTTCTATAGTGAAATATACATGAAAATAATTTTAAAAAATAAGATGAGGAATATAACATTTTGCCCTACCTCTTTTTCTGCCTTATATTTCTCTCTCCTTCTCTCAGCCTAGAAAATATCCTAAATCTTATTCCTACTAATTCATGGCATAAAGTTTAGGGAGGGGAACAAGCAATTACTGGAAAAATATATGCCAGTCCTGGACTACGGGCTTCTCATACATATTATTTCATTGCTCTTTTATGAAGGAATATTTACAGTTTAATAGAGAATAACTGGAACTCACAATCCCCTCAAAATGTAATAGACAGGATGGAAGTAATTAGATACATCCTCCACAATTTCATTAAAAAGATGATCATCCCCATTATTGTTAATAATAGCAAAAAAAACAGAAATAAACTAAATATCCAACAACAGTTGGTATTATTATTATTATACCATTAAAATAATGTTATAGGTGAATGTTTATTGGCATAGAGTTAATTTTTTAAAAAAGTTACAACTATTGCATTCTTTTTCAAATACATGTCTGCATGCATATACACATATATATGGAAAGTATAACCAAGGTTTAATGATGTTTCTTAGTTACAGGTTTAAGAGTGTTTTGAAATATTTTCTTCTTTTTGCTTCTCTGCATTAGCTAATTCTTCTATAATACATATACACATTGCTTATTGAGGGTTAAAAAAGGAGATAATTTTTAAAAGCTGAATTGTATCTCCTCTGGTAGATTTTGTCAACTGGACCAGAATTTCTATTTCCACAATGCAAGTATTTATTCTACAGCAGAAATCAGGACTACTGCTCCAGCTAAGATACTCCAAGTCTTCAGTCTGAATAACCTGTATAGGTGAAGGGCTGTTAGAAGAGGGCACCACTGGTCACTGAGAACACTGCTTCAGGCTACAGCAGTGCAGTGCAGACTTTGTATAAGCTCAGTTAGTTGTCAAGTTTGAAAAAGGGAGAAACTAATAACTGCTGAACACCTATTTATTATGTAAGCACAGGGTTATGCATTATTTTTTACTAGATGATTTTTACCCGCAAGACAACTCTGTTAGCTATTACTATTCTCATTTTACAAATGAGCAATTAAGGTCTAAAAAGATTAAACAACTAAGTCATATCACCAAGCAGGAAAGCCAGGATTAGAATCTATATCTTTATCACTGGAAAGCTTGACTTCTACTACACTATGGCTCCCACCAAACCAACTGATTCATGAAACTGTTATCATAATTATTGAAAGACAATCTTACCTTATTGGCAACGGCATTAACACTTGGCCGGGCATCAAATATAAAAATTTTATGAGATTGGGCATTGGAATCCATGATGGCTTGAAGGTATTTTTCATCTTCTTTGCTTCTCTTCCCACTCACTCCTACCATGGGCTGGCTACATCGAGTGATTGTGGCTTGACTTTCAGGATGAATCCATGATAAAACCTCAAGTGGGGAGGGGATGGTGACATACCCTTTATATACTTCTGTTTATAATTCTTCTCAGAAACAGTACTCTATAAAACTCTGCTTTCTTATTGGATTCAAAGTCTAGCCATGAAAGAATATATGAGGCTGCTATGAAATATCATCTTTTTTTCTAGCCAACTCTGGCACATGAAAACTTGGTCTAATTCTTTAATCAGATATTGATCTATAAAAGTCACTGATTATAGGGAAGTGTTGTCTCTAGAAAAAAAATACATTAAAAGTGGATAAGTAAGCCCCACTTTTCATGTTTTATTATTACTATTATCAACAAAAGTGCCCAACTATAAAGTCTTTAGAATCTATGAATTTTGTACCTAAATATATTTGAGTGGATCTTTCTAGAACACAGTGATTTATCACAGCTTTGTAAAATTTTCTTTCTAGGATTTAAAGGAAAAAGCACTTATCACCATGACTAAAGAATGTATAGTAAGATAAAGAAATAGTGCATAATACACAGAACCAGTTAAGAATCATGCAATTCTGTGGACTTCTCTAATACCCATGTGAAACTCTCTAGAAATCTAAGTCTTGCCCCTAGTTTTAATTTTTTTAAGTAACACATTCTCTAATATCCCCATAAAAACCTGATGCTATAGCTATTTTTATCCTGCATCCATTCTCCCATTCATTACTCTCAGCATTATGTAGAGTATAAAAGCATTTATGAAGTCTCATCAAAGCTTCATACTTACTGGGATACGGCCCCTTGATCTGAAGGATGCCACTCTCTTTAATTCTTCATCAGGAATATTTGCTGGTACAACCAAGAGGGCAGGGTATGTATCACAAAGCTCATATCGTTCATTTATCTTTGTTATTCTCCAGCTTTCATTTGGAATTCCCTGTATGTGAAATAAAACAACACAAAGTACTACCTAACTAAAATATTACAAGACATCAGAATAGAAGGCATCCTATTCAGCTTCTCTCATCTCTACTATCCATCTTTTAAGTTGTTGGGATAGTTACTGTCTGCCTTTAGTGACCAGGCTATTAGAATGAGACATTCCAACATAGAGATCTGTGTTCTTTGTGGCATTCAATTTTGTTAATATTTATTACATTATTAAATATTGATCAAGTGCAAGGTCTGTGCTACAGATCCAGGAGGAAGGAAGGAAACAGCAAGATCACAAATATTTCCTGTCTTTAAAAAGAACAGTCTCATTCAGTTTCATTGGATGATTGAGTCTGTGCCATGCATACAAAGAAATTTCACAGGGCAGGCACCAAGTGTCCACCAAAATGCTATATATATTTTTTATCACTTACATACCTAAAGTGAATTATAGTACTAATTAAATATTGCTAATATAAAATATATTACAAGGGAGTAACAGAAGGCAAAGCCAAAAAGAGAAGAGAAATACTTAAAATATTTTTTTTAATAACACATCAATTATAAAGTTCTCATTGGTCCTTCAATATTTGCTGTATGTATAACTAGTATACTACTTGACATATAAAATTATCTAGTAAGACACAAAGATTTTTCAACCTTCATACTAGAGAAAATAAAACCATTATATGAATATATATTTTAAAATTTTTATGACCCCTGACAAGTCATACCACAGAAAAAGACAGAATCAAAAGAAAACAAATTATAGTAATATACATATATACATTTATTGAGCATCTGCTATGTGCAGGCACTGTGCCAGCAGCCTCTTTACACATACACACACACAATTTAAAAGGTACAAAACTGTATGCATAGTATGCTATCATCTGTTCAAAACACACACAAACTTTGTGGGAATAAAATCTCTGAAAGGATATATAGGTAACCAGTAACAATATTTCCTAAAAGAGAAAGGAAATGGGAGGCTTGGGGGACATGGTTGGCCTAGAAGACATACCTACATTTCAATATACACCTCATATCTTTTCAATTTTACACAGAGTGCAAGTATTACCACTTCCAATTTTTTTCAATTAAAAAAAAAAGAATACTCTGCTGCTTTATCTCTAGTCTTAAGATTTATATTGAGATGATCTCCATTTTCCTCCATAATAAGCTTAAAAAATATTTTTTAAAAAACCCTGAGTTTTTCATATGATTCAATAACAACAAACAAACAAACGAAATCCAATCAAAAAATGGGCAGAGGACCTGAACAGGCACTTCTCCCTAGAGGACATATAAATGGCCAACAAATACATGAAAAGATGCTCAACATCGCTAGCTATTAGGGAAATGCAAATCAAAACCACAATAAGATACCATCTCACACCTGTTAGAATGGCTATAACCAACAAGACAAGTAATAACAAATGTTGGAGAGGATGTGGAGAAATAGGAACCCTCAGACACTGCTGGTGTGACTGCAAATTGGTACGGCCACTATGAAAAGCGGTGTGGAGGTTCCTCAAAAAACTAAGAATTGACCTACCATATGATCCAGCAATCTCTCTATTGAGTATTTACCCCAAAGACTTGAAAACTCATATTTGAAAAGATATTTGCACACCGATGTTCATAGCAGCATTATTCACAGCATTATTCACAGTGGCATTATTCACCTGGAAGCAACTGAAGTGTCCTACGATAGATGATTGGCTAACGAAGCTGTGGTACATATATACAATGAATTACTCAGTCATAAGAAGAGATGAAATACTGCCATTTGCAACAACGTGACTTTGAAATAATCATACTAAGCGAAATAAGCCAAACAGAAAAGGCTGAAAATCACCTGATATCACACATGTGGGCTATATAAACTTAAAAGCAACAAATGAACAGGACAAACAAACAGAGACTTATGGACATGGACAATGGACTTGTGGTTACCAGAAGGGAGGGGAGGGGGAAGGAGAAAGTAAAAAAAATAAAATGTTAAAAAAAATTATGGATATATAGTATGAAAAAAATTAATAAACTGGCATTTAAAATGTTTTAAAAATAAAAATAAAAACTCTGAGTTTTCTAACTACAAAAAATACAGCATCTTCTCTACTAGACTTTAGCTTGGTAGAGTCAAAAACAAATAAAATGCCTTAACTGTAAGAAAAGTCAACAAATTATAAGTCAAAGACCATAAGATATCCATATCATTTAATGTAAAGTTCAATGCTCTATTCTGACTACCATATTTCCTAATCTCATAATTCTCTCTGTATGGGTATAGTTGTTTATTTACCCTTTAACTTTTTTCTTTTTAATAATTATTTCTTTTCTTTGGACAGTTATCTACTTTCCAAAGTTCTATGTTGAATGCTACTAGAACAGATAGCAATTTTTGCCCAGATTCCCAAAGAATAGTCCCTTTCTCACAATTCTAAAGACACTTGTTAGATTTTCTGATTGTTTTCCCACCTAATTTTGACACTGATTTTTGGGTTAGCAAAAATCTTGCAATGTCACTTGTAGACTCTTGGTTTTTAGTTGATACATTTATTTTGTATCGTGCTTCATATTTTGCCAGCTGATGGTTTTATAACTGAGGAATTTAAAATTTTACTTGACCCATGTGATTGAACAGAAACTCAGTTTCAAACCATTTAGATATCTTTAGTTCTCTAATGGTGGTTTTTTATTCTTCCTGGTTTTGTGAAACAAACCTAAGTAAATTAAAAGTTTTATAATTAAAATGCAGTATTTGAAATCTAAATATAAAAATCATAGCTAATGATTTTCATATCTGCATTCTAGAATAATTTGGATATCAAATCTAATGATTACCAAGAAACAATCAATGTGTCTAAACTTAAATTCTTAGGAAATCACAGTGAACATGTGTAAAGTTAAAAATAAAGACTAACTTTAGGTAGAGTTTAAGTATTGTACTATAGGGACTCTTTGGGAAGTAGTGTCCTGAGGAAGAATAGGAAGAATGATATGCTATAACACAGATTTTGAGACTGAATTCTCCTTTACTCTTTTACTGTGGTGAATTAAATCACATTAATAGGTTTTCTAATATTAAATCAACCCACCTTAGTCATGCTATATTACCTGTTTTATATATTAACAGATTTGAGTTGTTAACATTTTATGTAGAAGTGAATCTTCTGTGAAGATGTAAAACTTTCATAATTTTATATAGAGCTAAGTTATAAACAGAACTATTGAAATTTTTTCCGAAATTAAATTATAGGATGCCCAAAAGAGAAAAATGCGAATAATGCTGAATGACATTAATAAAATATATGTTAATATATAAATGTATTTACCATTTATATTTATTTTAAAAATTATTAAATATTTTTAAAATAAACTGATTTACTTATAAACTCTTAGATAAGCAAATATTAATAAAAGATCATCGGCATAGTCTGAAAAGCAGTTTAAAGAAACTGAAAGGCAGCCAAAAAATCAGGCTTAACATCATGAAAAAAATAACAAAAACCACAGAACTATATAAAGCTGTTTATTTCTACCAATAAATTTTTGTTGTAAAGAATACTGAATATTAAAATTGAAAGAAAAAAGTACATACCTGCCTCCTATACTCTAAAAGAGGATCATATAGCTTCCACCCATTTTCAGGGAATACTTCTTTGTATTCAAAAGCAAAAAGGGGCTATAAAAAAACAGTATACAGAATTAATAGCTAAAAGACATTTTAAGAGGTAATGAATCAGAAACGTATCCTTATTATATCCACAGTTTTTACTTACTTATCTGCCAAGGTATTTTGTATTGGTGTCCCTGTTTTATATTGTTGTTTTATTTTGTTTTATCATTTTGAAAACTTATTGTTTTTTCATATTTCTCAAACATATAGAAAAGCTCAGAGGCTCATTCTCAAGATTTATTAAAGGCTAACATGTCACCATATTTCCTTCAGATATCTTTGGTAGCTGTTTTAGGTCTCCTTCTAAATAATGAAACAGTTACATAAAAAAGATACCTTCTGATATAATTAGTTTGACATTGCAGATATCATAAGTTAAACAGCTTTGAAGTTTATGCTATATTTTCTAAAACACACTGAATAAACTTTCTACTTTTTGGCATGCAATTTATATACCCAAAATTTGATTTATGTAGACAGAATGGCAGAATAACTACAATGAAAATCAAACTAGGGTATTGATTCCAAATTTTACTCCCTACTAGCTATGTCCTTGAGTTACTTACCTGCTCATGGTTTCACCTTTAAAATAGGAATAAATAATATTTACTACCATAGGGATATTGTGGAAGTTAGATTATATAATATAAATGAGGGAGCCTAACACTATTAACAGCACATTGTAGGAACTCAGTTAAGTATCTGTCCACCCACACTCTTAAATTGCTAGACTTAACTGTCAGCTCCCAATTAAAAAGATTTCAAATCCTAAGAACATATACAGCTTTTCATAATGGAAACACCCTGTATAGAAATCAAAGAATGTCACTGCACAGGAATGGACCTCGGAAATCAGCTAGTCTAGCTTCCTCACGTTATACCTAACAAAACTGGTCTGAGAGATTAGGTTAAAACTTAAATTATACATCTGGTTAAATGGCAAAGCAGAATCGTAAATGTAGTTATTCAGATATCCTAGACAAATTTCTTTATATCAATACACATTTTTCAAAGATGAGAGCCATCTTACCAGGTTATTAGAGACAGGAAAGGCATATTTCATTAGATTCTCAAATATGGATCTTCTTGTTCGCCCCTCAGGTTTATGAGCAAACCGTAAATTTCTAATATCCTAGAAAAGATTTAGGATCCAAGTCACCTATCATTTTTCACTTTTCATTTAGTGAACAAATAAGGTAACTTAGAACTATCTGGTAAAATTTTAAGATTTGTGAATGTGGCATACAAAAATACATCAGACATCTTCTGGAGGAAGAGAAATTACAACTCCTTATTGAGGAAAATAAGAGAAACGAAAGGCACTCTAATACAAGGCAGAATTCAGAGGACAGAAAATTTACCTCTGCTTATATACTCAAGATAAGTCAGTGAAAGAAGGCACTGGAGATTAAAGATACTGTATCTGAAACTTAATATGACTGATACACACTATCAGCATATGTTCTTTCCCTATGAAAACCCATTTTCTGTTATGAATTGCACTATTAAAAATCTGACTAGCTGTTGTTATATTTCATAAGTGTCTTTGTTCCCATTATGCCTGGTCATTGTTTTTCTACCTACAGTCAGTCCCAATTTCATTGGATCTTCTCTTTTAAGTCTCCCGCTACTAGACTTATAGAACCAAACTGCCTAAAGGTCTTCTACGCTATGTCCAAGTTCTTCAACCCTCTATCGGCACATAAACTCTGATAGTTTGGTTGGTATCATTAGGCGCTACAGTCCCATCTAAAGACCAAGGTTCCCTTCATTATTTGTTCTCAAGCAATTTTCTAAGCTTAGGCTGAATGTAGACATGTTCTGGTTTACTGACATCTTAACAGCACTAAGAAAAAAACTGAGATTAAGAATAATTTTAAGACTTCATTTTATTTGTTACAATCTAGGCAAAATTAAAAATAGTTTTATTATACCTCATTCTGTAAAACCAAACACAGAGACACTCCACTACAATGTACCTATACAACATGAAGAAAAATCATTTTATTACAAATTTGATCCAAAATTAGGATACCAGTCTACCATCTTCTAAAACAAACACGTGCGGGAACCTAAGCCAATCAATACTTTGTTTTTCCTCAGGAAATAGCTTTATAACTAATAGAGATATTCATAAACACTCTGTTAACCACAGAGCTCTCTAAAATGATCACAGCAGAAGCCATGCAAATGTCTAGGTTTTTTAATGGTCTTGTTCCATGAAAAAATTATTCTTAAAATGATTGTGATTTCAAAGTCACCCTCTTTATTTTTCTCTTATATGCTCTATTTATATACACTACAGAAAAATGATCAGGACACAATGTGCTTGACACATGGTTAACAGTTATTACATTCTTAGAGCCCTTCTGATTACAATGAAAAAGCAAAAAATAAAATTACTAAGTCATTAGCTTTAATAACAGATTCACAAAACTTCTAAGATTAACAAAAGAAAGTATCTTGAAAATTATGCATGTACTGTTGTTTTTACTTTTGGCACGAGCAGAAGAGCAAAAGTAAAAGGTGATCTAGAATTGAGATGAGCACAGGTGTTAACTGGGCCATAAGAAGGAGAACACTGACCTGTAGAAGTGGCACATAGTATTAAGCACCTATGATATAATGTTAAAATTGTAAAAATCTAAGTTTCATTCAAGCATCAATGTATTTAAAAAATGCAAGTTAGATAAGAAAACAGGGAAGGTCTATAATATCAAGTTTTCCTCACAATTGTTTCAGAAGCAGAAAATTTAGGAAAACTAGAAAAGATAGGTAATGACGAATGTATCATAACCAGTTCTTCCACTACAAAGTGCCATGCCTTACCTGCTCAGATCCTTAAGTTTCTAATTTGGAAATTAAAGGTAATAATGTCTATCATACCTACTTCAGAATTTTAATGAGGCTCAACATGAAATAATGAATGTGAAAGTTGGATCCAAAAGAATTCAAGTCTAATTTATGATAGATTATCCTTTTAATACTTCTAAATGTTGTTTTCTTCTAATAGAATGACATTTCTAGTATGAAATCCATTTGATACGTTGGAAATCAGTCCAAACACAGGCCCTAATATACCCCATTAAGAAAACTTTTCAAATCAAATAAAACTTCATATTATGACATTTACCTTACACACAGTTTCTAGTCCATAAGAATTTTCACCTCGACTAGAAGCACCACCAATTTTTTCTACTCTACTTATCACACCAAGAGAAGCATCTAAAACAAATGGGGGATCCTAAAGGAAGGAAGAAAAAAAAAAAATCTGAGCAATTGATACTGTATAATTATAGCTGAGAAAAAAATCTTAATTAGAAATACTTTAATAAAAATGATCAAAAATGAACAAAACTGTCTTCAAACAGCACAGAAATGAACATATAAAAATCTAATCCAACAAGTCTTACCCGTTCCATGCTTTTGAAATATAACCTGTAATTTGTGACAGTCAGAGTTCCTCGTACAGCACCAGTGAATGGACATATGTAAGTTACATCTTTGGCTGAAAAGGCAAAGAGTCCACAATTTACTATATAATGTGCAGTATTAAAAACCATACTCTCATCTTTTTACAAATAAAATTTAATAGAATTCTGATTGCTAATCTAAACTTATGCTCAAAAATCATAGAACCAGTGATTCAAAGAGAATACAGAAGCCAAATCCAAGCTTCCAACTATGCAATTATCTGGGGGAAGAATGTAGAATAGGAAGAATAGGAAGAACTAGAGAGGCAGAGGACATCCCTTATCCGGAGGCAAATCAGAAAGAAACAAAGATGGCCACTATCCCTGTGGGATAAAATAGGTGTGAGAGCTGGAGTGGTGGGTGGAGGGGTGGTGGTAACGGTGGTTAACAACAGTAAATGTCTCACATCACAGTCACCAGTCATCTTAACATGGCTTCTAGATCACCTCACCAATCTGCTGACCTTCTCTGGCCACAGTCTAGTCTATCGACATACCTCTAAAAATACAATACCTGAAATATATAATACCAGAAACTTCTGACCTAATTATATTTATGGGGAAAAATATTGTAGGGGAAATGAAGTGCATAAGGAATATAATTTCTTAGAAAAATAATAGTATAAGAGAGTATTATATTCCTGACCAAGCAACTGATGTTCAACTTTGTAGAGAAATAATCACAAGCATTGTTTTATTAAATGATAAATGATGGATCTACACACCATTCAGCTTTTTAAAACATTAAGCAAGATAACTCAGCTATCACAGTTCAAAATAATACTTAATATGGTAAACTTTGTAATGCCCAACGTAAAATTTTTTATCTTAAAATATTCATAAATCCCATAATGTCATTATTGTAGCAAATCAGCATATATAGGAATATCTTCACTGTTCCAAAGAAGGCACAAATTTCTAAGAACCTTTCAGGAGGCTTCTGGGAAAACTTAGGCACATGAAATATGTTTTATAAGGGATACAACTTCCTGACTTTGCTTTTTATTCATCACTTTGAAGGACTGACCACTTTGTATATGAAATTTGAAATGAGAGTGATCTTCTAGCAATTTCTAATCATCAAAATAATTCCTTTGGGAATGTTCAAGTATGAGCTACATTGTTTAAATCATTATTTCCAATGCATGTTTAATTTAAAGAGAGGCCTTTAAAATTAAATAAACCCGTCATTACAGAAAGATACACAAACTTGCCTTGCATATTTTCTTGCCCTTATGAATTTTTACTTCAACTAAAGCTTTATTCAATATTCCTAAAATAATTTCTGGATTCCTTCCAGAGCCAATGTTCTTACACAGGAAAATCACCTTATTATTCTATATTCCCCTAGAGGATATGTTCTCCTTCATCCAATGTTTTTGTTACACCTTCCTCTTTATTCTAAAATCATGAATAATACACATAGTTTAGGTTCGTTCTCTGTATGTAATGGTCTCACCATCTCTACCCATCCAAAATTATAAGTACTATTCAAATATAAGGGTTTATACCTATGCTACTTTTATCATTAGGCTCTTTGTTCTGTCCTCTTTACCCTTCCTCCTTAGGCTGGTGGCAGCTAAGTCACTCTGAAGAGAGAATTTATGCTTAGCAGGGTTTGTACCAAGTAAACGGGAGACTGTGATTAGGCACCTTAACAGAGCAAATGACAGCACTAAAAACCAGCATCAAAGGCCTAGCATTTCAGAGTTTAAAAAGCACTTTAACCTGAGTACCTACTTTAACCTTCATAACAACCCTTAAAAATAAGGTCTACAATTACCTATAATTTTTAGATGAGACTTCCAGGGCTCAGAGAAATAAACAAATTGCCTAATGTTCCAGAACCAGTAACTGCCAAGATTAAGACTTGAATGCAGGTCTTCTGACTAAAATTTCAAATCTCTTTCCACCACATCACGCACATGGCATGGTCTGTCTTCTGTGTTTAAAGTCGAAATACTGCAGTCTGGGCTACCTCCACTGTTGATGTGCCCAGGCCACAAGACTCTCAGACTGTTACTTCTCTAGAGCATCTGTTGATGTTCCTAACACTAACTTTTTAAAAACATCTAAACCACAGATTTACATTAGACCAACTAAAAATCAAACATTTTTTCTACATGAATTAATATATTCAGGGTCATGCTAGTCCTGTTCTTTATATTAATTTTATTTTTTGCACAATAAGCAAACCTACACAGATGATTTTGAAGCAGAATACTTGATTTAATATATTAAGTATTCCTCTAAATTTTACAATACTAATATTGCCTATGGTACCAAAAGAGCTTAGATTTACTAATCCTCTCAAATTTTCACTGAGTTTACAGGGAAAGAATCCACGAGTTTCTGTGAGGTAGACTAAAATGACCTTGAGAATACATATCTATAAGGATATAAAACAGATCCAAGTAAATGTAATACACGAGAGCATGCAATCTTTGCAGAAAGAGAGGCACGAAAGCATACTCTAACATAGAGAAGGGGAAGTCCATTCAGCTATGGGATCAGAAAAAGTTCAAGGAACATAAGCATGTGAGTTGTGCCCCAATGGTTAGTATCCTTTAGATGGGTAGGAATGGTGAGACAGCACTCCATGCAGAAAAAGAACCTAATCCAATATACAGAAGTGGGAGAGAAAACCGAATAGTAAACTATTTCAAAAGTTAAGTATATAGTCTGACTCTATCACACACTCTTCACTCCTCATTTCTCTCCCTGGTTCCCCTTTCACCATGTAACTATAAAATGTTTACCAAAGCTATGTTCTTGGCCCTCTTCTCACTCCATATGCTCTCTGGGTCGTTTTCCTACTTTTATTTTTCAACTAAAATTCATGTTCTGATTTCAAAATATGGACTTCTAACCCTAATCTCTCTCCTAAGCTCCTAAAATATCTCTCCTAGATATCTCCACTTGAAGTTTCTCATAGGTACTTGAAATCCAATACAGATGATATCAAGGGCTCATGAAAATTGAGAGGAAAAGTTAAATTAAAGAAATTCTTAGAGATTCACTCTTCTAGATCAGGTAAATGATTTGGGAGTCAGAGTTCAGGAAAAAAAAGAGTCTAGTATGACTCCCAGATTTCTGCCTTGAGTGAATGGACAACTGTTTTTAGTATTAACTGGGGGAAATAGTAAAAGAAAAGGAGTAATTTGGGGGATAAAGGTGATGATTTCAGTTTGGAGATGTTGGGTATAAGGGATAACTATGATATCCAAGGGCATGTGTCTAAGATGCAGGCATTTATTTATATGTATTAGGACAGAGGTTCACACTAGAAATAAGTTTTGGAATCATTAGTAAATAAATAGTAGGTAAAGCTACTAATTTAGATAGGGTAAACCAAAAAGAGCACATACAAGGGAAAATGGAAATGGGTCAAGAATGAAGTCCCAAAAGAAGTCATGCTATTTAAGGAAAATGAGCCAAAAAAAAGATCAAGTGGTAAATTAAAAGTCTTCTATAAGGTAATTTGTCAAAGTAGAAATAGCATGTGCTTTAGATTCAGAAGAGAAAAAATACTGTCACAATGCTAGCTATAACTTTACTATCTAAGTAATCTCCCTATGCTTTAGTTTCCTCGTCTACTAAATGGGATTAATAACTTTCTCAGAAGATTGTTGTGAAGATGATTAAATGAGACCGTAAGCACTCAATAATGATAACTATTGTTGTTATATAATATCCAATGCTGAACAAGAGCTTAGGGGATATGTGAGGCTGAGTCGGGGGAGTGGGGGAGACTGGGAAGGTATTTGATGAGGACTCAAGAGCAAGAAGAGACAACTATCATGCTAAATGTACTGTAAGCAAGAACAAGCCCTTTGGCTTGCTTAGTTTTATACATGGAAATGACACTTAGCCAGGGAAAATTAAGAATTTATTAAGCCCTTTTAAAATGTTAATTGATAATAAAATGAAAAGTAGTATTTACTTTAGCTAAGAAACCATTTACTTTATTCTGCTAATATATTACTTTATTTCAAAAGCTATTGGTATTTTAAAGTAAAAGCATGAGGACAAAAAAAAAAAAAAAATAGCTTAAATGCTTGTTTCCAGATTCCGGTCCACACAAAAGTTAATGTTTAGTTCTTCAGACTGGACAAAGAAAGGCACCTACATTGCAAACAGCTTGCTCTGCAATAGAGATGAAATATTTTCATCCCAAAACTGATCTGAGTTTATTCAGAGTAGGAAAAAATAAAGAAAGAAGCGAGAAATGTGTTTGAAGAAAAATTAAACAAAATGAGAATTCAATGTTTTTTATCTAGGCAACCTAATATCTTCCTGTGGTAATTCAGAATAATGAAATTTTATTTCACAAAATTCAGCAAAAGTCTACCTACTTTCAATGAAACTAAAGCAAACCAGAGAAGTAGCAGAATATAATTCAATTTGCATGTTTCCCAGCAGTCCAAATACAAACAAAATCAACAAGTGCAACCCTAGGCTTAGAGAACACACTAAATGTCGGGCAGGCTGGCAGCGATGAGTGCCACCAGATAGGAGGTGTCTTGGGCGGTGAGCCTGTTCTCTGCATATTGAGGGTAGTGAATAGTCTGTATAATCAGAAAAGAGAAGGAAATGTAACAAAAAATACCATTACAGACCCATATCTTTAATATTTTCTCCTGGAAGCAAGGGTGGTTCTTCCATTTCTGCTAATTTGTTAGATTCCCTCAGGACCTAGATTGGAAAGGAAAGGAGGGGGCAAAAAAAGAAACAGTTTTTACTCAAAGGTTAATTTTTCACTCAAATTTCAACTAAGAATGCTTACTCTTGTGTAAAGTTATATTACACATACTACTTATAAATTAAATTATAAAAACCATAGTGTTGGCATGTATAGCGTGAAGTTGCTGTTTTTCTACAAAGCATTTACTGAGTGCCTACTTCGTATAAAGTACTAAATACTAAACGCTTTACACATTTTCTCACTGAATCCTAAAACAGCCCTTTAAGGGTAGGTATTATTGTCATTTCCTAGATGAGGAAAAAGAGGCCAGAAGTGACAATTTGTTCAAGATTACATAGCTTAAAAAGTGTCAGAATCTAGATTTGAATTATAGTTTTTAGTGGATTACAGAGCTCACATAAACCAAGCCTAAGGGTCTTAGTGCATTTAAACTTGGATAAAATAAAGCTCTTATTTAATGTTTAGAGAATTTGGAAATGATATTAATAAAGAATCTTGTTGAAAAGAGATTAAATTAAAATCATGATCAACAACTGTTAATGCGTAGTTACCTTATGAAGGATGCTACTTGGATTCTAAGAATATAAACATATAGAAACACAGTTTTCTAATGGATTTACAAAACCTAGGGAACATGAACACACACACAGAAAGTTGTTGTATGTTAAATACATCCCAGCAGCTCCCAAAAGCCACCCCACTCTACCACTTTCTCTAACAAACAATAAACTTCACTGTCTCCAGTTCTTTACTTCCCATTAAATCTTCAACATTCTGCAATCTGGCCTTGCCATCTAACCTAGCCCCTTCCTGGGAACCTGCTTTCTCCTCCATTAATTTCCTCATTATTAAAGACAATAGACATTTCAGTCTTCACCTCTTAGCTACATTTGACACTACCTGCACTTGCTGGCTTCTTGAAAGTACACTAGCCTACCTAAACTCTTCTTTCTCTGACCATTCTTTTTCAATGACCTTTATATTCCCCCCTCTTTAACCTTCTCTGTTCCTCAGAGGTTTGTCCATTTCTCACTTTACTCACTTCCTGATGTCCTAACTTCAATCTGCATTGCCAACAGAGATTTTTCTTGGACTCCATCTAGTTCCATACATCCAACTGACATTAATGTTTCTCCCCATCTAAATGTCCCACAGATCCCCTAAACTCAAGAGAGCTCAAACCGACCTCTGTTATACACTTAGCAAGTGGCACTGCCATCTTTCTAGTTGCCTAAGTCAGTTTAGGGGGACAGTTGAACAGTGGTCTACTTCAATATTGATTTATTTCGTTAGACTGAGAACCAATATCCTAAAAACAAGATTCTCAAAAATTTTTTAAATAGCTTTTGACTTTTATTTCCTTCCATCCAAAAAGTAGACTTAGAGTTCTCAAAAGAAGGTTAAAAAGAAAGATAAAACAAAGTACCAGCTGCCTTAAAGGATACCTTCTGAAGGCCCTCAAAACTGGGTTAGATGTCTCCGATGCATGAGCTCCAAGCTGGCACCTACCCCACGACTCTGCCTGTCTTCTTCCCCAGCAGACTCCTAGAGAAGAGGTACCCATCAGTGGTCCCCAACCTTTTTGGCATCAGGGACCAGTGCTCCCATGAGAATCTAATGCCTGATGATCTGAGGTGGAGCTAAGGCAGTGATGCTAGCAGTGGGGAGTGGCTGCACATACAGAGGAAGCTTCGCTCGCTGGCCTGCCACTTACCTCCTGCTGTGCGGCCCTGTTCCTAACGGGCCACGGACGGTACCAGTTCACAGCTCAGGGTTTGGTGACCCCTGCCCTATCTTATATACTTTTGAATATCCAACAGAAATACAATATGAGTCATGTATGTAATTTTTATTTGTCTAGTAGCTACATTAAAAAAGTAAAAAGAAACAAGCAAAATTGACTTTATTTTATTTAATCCAATAAATTAAAAATACTCAATATGTAATAAATATATTTAAAGTATCAGACATTTTATATTCTTTTATTTATAGTAAGCCTTCAAAATCCAGAGTGTATTTGTTATCTATAGCACATCTCAATCCAGACTAACCACATTTCAAGTGCTCAACAGTCTAAGTCTAGTGGTGCCTTAGTTTAAGTTAGGTGCTTACAAAGGACTAGACAAAAGGGTTAGACATCATTGCCATAGCTCAATTGCTCACCTACTAAGGCCAATAAACTAAGAACCACAAAGAATAAATTAATTCTGTTTAACAAATCTACAATCTAAACAAATTCATACCTCTGAAAGTTTAATAAAGTAACCTTAATGCAATTCCTAAAGAACTAAATCTATATAAATATAAACAAATATATACTTTTTCTATTCTGCAGTCGAAAACTCAAAAAAGGTCATACTTTTGAACCTTTTGACATCTAGTTGCCAGGTCCTGATACAGTCTTTTGTGTAGTCATAAAAGAAAGAAGAAAGGAAGAGACAGAAGTAGAAAAGGAAAGAGGGAGGCAGAAAAAGAGGAAGGAAGAATGGGCCTATGAAGATGCAGGAAAACAGGATAAAAATACAATATGCAAATATGAAGACTTCCCGAGTTCATATCCTGACTGTGCTACATACTAGCCAGGTCCTCAACTTCTTTATGCCTCATTTTCCCCATTTATAAAATGATTATAATTATAGTACCCCACAAAAGAGTTTTATAAAAGACTAAATGAGTTAATATGTTTAAAGCATTTATATTAGTGTTGATATGTAACATACTTAATAAGTGTTTCTTATTAATAATAGTAATAGAAATTCACACTAACAACTGATTGCCAGAATCTTAAGGATTTCTAGTAATTATGAAAATAGCAGAATTAGATCAAAAGATACAAATAATAACAGTATACTGAAAAACATGTAAAAATAATATAAAGGAAGATGCTTTATCCTTTGCCCATTGTCCACTACGTGATTTGTAAATATAAAGATTATGCCACTTACAAAGCTGAGCAGCATTCCTATATTGCACAGGTATACCTTCTTGTAGCTGCTACAGTGTTGTTCCCTATAACCTCCTCTCTTTCTATATTTCTACATTCAGAAGGAAATTGCAAACCCACGAATCTATGTGTGTTGTATATAGGAGTGGAAAGGAAGGTAGCTCTGGCAGAGGCATATAATAACATAAGAGATGTAATCTTCGTAAGTAAACCTTTATAAAGTGAGAAAGAGATAGGGGAACTCATGCAAGCAGTGCATGTTGAAAAACATAGGCCCCCTTATACTCTGACTAGAATGTCAGAGAGTAAGGCAATGAAAAAAAGCAAGACAAGATCTTTTCTTTGTCCAGAAAAGCTACACTAGATGACAGCCTGGTAACTATAGATGTACACTAGAGGTTATATATAAACAACTTACTTTAGAGCTGAAGATATAAAAAAAAAAACTCACACAAGTGAACAGAGCAGGGCCAGGGGCAATTCAGACCCTACATATGTCAGCAAACATTGACTCTGGACATATCATTCATCAAATAGAAGAGAAAAAATAGAGTCTAGAAAAAAGATTATTTGACAAGGAAAAGCAAATTATCAGTCTGAAGCTCAACAAAAGAAGTCTTCTGAAAATAATTCCCTATAGGCATTAGTAGAGACATTTATAAGCCATCTGGCATATCCAAAAGAAAATAAGCCATATTCTCTAATAAACAGGAACAGAAAACCATAAGAAGAGTCACACTGAGATTAAGAGAAATGGGTAGGATATAAGAAATGACTGCAAAAATTAAAATATAATAGCAGAAACAAAATCTGTTGGAATTAATGAGAAACTAAATTGATTATTCAGAAAACAGCATGTATGTTGAGAGCAACCATGAAAAATGCTTTAAGAACTTATAGAAAAAGAACAGAGATAAAAATCATGAGGGTAGATAATAAAGAATCAATAAAAGAATTTGATTTCCTAAAAGAGTCAAAACAGAATACAAACAATAATTTAATATATAACTGAAGAACATGCTTTTGAAATGAATAAATATTTTCTAAGTTTGTTGATCAAAATAGTTTACCATGTTCTACATAAAAATCAATGAACAGAGACATATCTAGGTGCATCCTAGCTAATTTTTTTGAATTGTAAGAATTAAAAGACTAATTACTAAAATATAGACCAAAAGAGACAGGAAAGGGGAAGTGTTGGTGGGAGGAGGGATGAGGAAGAGGAACAGAGAGAGAAGTTACATAGAAAAGCAAGAGCAAGCTGGCTTCAGATTTATCAGTAAAACTACATTCTAGAAGACAGTAATAAAATGTTATCAGATGTTTGAAAGAAAACGCTGTCACCTCTCTAATATGTTTGATGGCAACAAGAAGTCATTCTCAGATATGCCAGTCATCGAAAACATAATCCACATGTCATGATTTTGAAAAAAGAAAGAAAAAATTACCTGAGGGTAATTAAACTGAAAAAAAGAAAATCGAAATTAAATTTAGATGTAAGAAATTATTTGTGGTATACAGCAAATACTGAAGTTTTATATCCTAACTTTCCTCCAGCCCAAAAACAAAAAAACAAAAAACCATTTATTACCACCATACTAACCAGTCTGAGTCTTAAGTTTAATCATTTATATTAAGATAATATTAATATCCACCTTACAGGAGAGTATGAAATGAGATAGTGCGTCATAAAAGAAATTGCAAGGTACTTTTAAAATATAAGAAATAATTACTATTCGCTTAACAAGCATCAACAAAAGTTTTCACTGTGTTTTCTCACAATGGCTTATTCACATGGTGCTTTGGTCTTCTGCTCTAAAACACACAGGTTTAAGGGTCACCTTATAAATGTCTGAACTGCATTAATCTAACTGCAATAAACATATTATCTCTACAATGCACGAAATAAAATCTTAGAGACACTATAAAAAATAAAATGAAATAAAATACACAGGGATTAATATTTGAGATAGCATGTGATAAAGAGAACCATAAATCTAACTCTTGAATTAACTTTAGATATAGGTACAGAAAAGCAAGCATCTTATTATTCTAAAGAAAGCAGCAAGAAGAGTGATGTCAGCATCATGGCAGTGTTTGTTGCCTTTTAACATGTACAATTTGGCATCTATCCATGAACAGAAAGTGCCTCTGTTGGAGCTATGGACTCCAGCATCATATGTCAAGGGGCCCAGGAGGAGTCTTACCCACTTGTACATCAGGTAATAGGCAGACAGAACCTGGTATGGGCTCTGGAACCAACAAGAACCTGTGAAGTGACTACAATCACTCTTCAATGAGGCACCTGGAAGACACAAACTTGAGCAGATACTCACAGATGAGAAAGACTAAATAGAAATCCACGTTTCTAGAGAAGTTCTAGCACTCCACTGGAGCAAAATAAATATACAAGTTTGGATGCATTAGAGTGGTAAGAGAAACTTTGCAAGCATCACCCTAGGAGCCACAACTTAGTGAAAGAGTAGGTTGAAGATCCCTCCTTGTGGGGGGAAAAGAGAGAGTGGTGAGTGAGCACCCAGCTTCTCCAGCTGTGAGGATGCTGCTAAAGAAACCCATCTCTCACCCACAGCACCCAGAGTATTAAAGCTAGAGCTCCATGACTGAGGAAGGGAAAGAGCTCTAGGAAAGAGGAAGATAAGAATATCAGAGAGCATTAGAGGAAAACAGCTCTCTGCATTCGAGACTCCAGCAGGAAGATCACACATATGCTGCTGTAAAAACTTCACCCAAGAATCCCCTCATCTGACCCACAGTAACTCCCAAAACCCCTAGTGCCAAATCCATACCTTCCCCATTCTGAGGCCAGCTCCTGGTACACATTCCAGAGGGCCATGGAGAGAGCAAGCTCAGACAGACAGGAAGTATATACTCAGAAAAGCCAAGGTCTGTGGGCAAGGGAAAAACCACAATCATGAGTTGTAGGGCTACCTTTGGGACAACAAAAGAGAGGTTACCAACAGCCAGCCTGGTTCATTACAAAACCTTGAGACGACACACAGCTTAAAAATTTTGCCTATGAGGAAGTAAGAAGTGTGGAGCAGGTATATCCATACAAGGTCACAGAAAGCCCCAGAATATAAGCAAAAGCAACGAAAAGAATCTCTCACCTGAAGGCAGCTAGTAAAGCTTAAAAGGAGGTGACAACTACTTCAAAGATCAAAACAGCGATGTAAAAATTCACGAAGAATCAAGGAACATAACATCACCAAAACATATTAATCGCCTATAACTGAACCCAAAGACACAGAGATCTGTTATTTACCCAATAAAGAATTAAAAAGAGCTGTTTTGTGGAAATTCAATGAGCTACAAGAAAATAAAGATAATTCAATGAAATCAAGAAAATAATACATGAACAAAATGAGGAAGAAACATAGAAATCATAAAAAAAAGAAAGAGAAATTCTGGAGCTGAAGAATTCAGTGAATAAAATGAATACAAGAGAGAGTATCAACACCAGACTCGACAGGCAGAAGACAGAATCAGTGAGGTAGAGGATAGGAACTTTGAAATAATAGTCAGAAGAGAAAAAAGAAAACAGAATGAAAAAGAATGGGGAACTAGGACAGCAAAGCCAGACCAATTCATTAGATTTTTCTGCCGTTCATATGAAAATATCTTTAGTGAAAACAAAGTTACGTGAGAGGAGAGAAATCCCCTCCTGGAGAATCCCCTACAATTCAGAAAACACTTTTACTGGGCCAAAATAATGTTACTAAATGGCTATCCAATCTGTTTCCTATCAGATACATTAGATCCTTGCCCCTCAGGAGGTCTGGCTATACCAATAGATTAGACTAGATAAAATCTGCTCTCTGACAGCATTTAATACAATATTCACTCTTTATTGTGAAGAAAAGTCTATCAATCATATTGTAATCTTACTGGTGAAAGAAAATAACACAGATAGAAATTTATAATTCTTTTTCTATTCCTAAAACATAATCAATTCAGTTTTGCTCTCTCCCCAACCATGTTTTTTCCCCCTCTGTCTTTGTCAAACTATTTTCAAACTGCTCAGTAACTTTCCATGTGACTTTAACCCACTTCCCTTCTCTTCCTCTCTCTCCAATCAGGAAATTACTATAAAGGAAACTCAGAAACCTTGTCTATAATGATGATCTGGAAGTTGGAAAGTTATGGGTCAGTTTTCACATGGAATGTCAGATGACAGAAAAACAGGAAAGAATTTTTCTGAAATCGTCAAAACACTAAATTAAAATCACCTGAAAGGGAAAAAGGAGTCTAGAAATTACAAACTACCTTTCAGTTGCTTTATGTACTATAACTATAAAAGAAAAAATAATAAATTTTTTCTTTATTGAACAATTCTACTAAAGAAAATTGTTTACAACAATTTTACTTTAGTCTATTTTTTTAATACAACTTGACTGTGTTGAGGTAAAAAACACCCAAACCTGTAAAAAAAATCTTTTCCGAGTTTATTCAAGCCAAACTGACAACATATGCCAGGGGGCAGGATCTCAAATGCTCCAGAAAACTAGAGTTTTGCAGTTTCTTTTATGTATTTAAAATTAAGGAGAAAAGGGAAGATTATAAGAAGGTGGGAGAAAGTAAGGCAAGGATCAGATTACAGGATAGCTAAGATTACTGTGCTCTCTCATGCTTTAGAAGGAGGGGTCTGAAAGGAAGAATTTCAAAGGTATGTTAATCTAGATGCACAGAAACAGGGACAGAGCTGCTTAAGGCAAAAATAAGCCTTTTAACTAAAGAAGTTATATGTCTGAGGCGTGACTACCCACCATGAGCTGCCCAGTTAGGCGTTTACAATCAGATCACCCTGTGAAGTTACTTTCCTTAGAACTCCTTTTCTTCCACAACTGACAAACCACAAAGTAGGCAAATGAACCATATAAGCAAAAATCTGAAGAGGAGAGGGCCAAAGAGTGGCATCTGGAATGGATCTTATTGGTTATACATTTGAAAGTAGCACACCTAAATTCGAGCATAAGGAAGCCCTTTCTTTTTATAGCATAGCAAAGGGCAGTTTGGTTTTCAGCTGAAACCACCAGTACATTAGCAAGAGTTGGTTAACCTCACATCAGCATCAGTGATTCAACAACAAAAAAGAGTATCTAAAGAGGAATAGTCTGGAAAGCATCACTACATGCTATGGGTTGAACTGTGGCCCCCCAATAAAGATAGGTTGAAGTCCTGACTGACAGTACCTCAGAATGTGACCTTATCTGGAAACAGGGTCATTGCAGATATAATTAGTGAAGATAAGGATATACTGAAGTAAGGTGGACACCTAATCCAATGACTATTGTCCTTCTAAGAAGACAGCCCTGTTAAGATACAGAGATACAGGGAGAATGCCATGTAAAGATGGAGGAAGACTGAAGTGATGAATCTAAAAGCCAAGAAAACCAAGGATTGTTAGCCTTCACCAGCAGTTAGGAAAGAGGTAAGGGAATCAACCACCCCAAAAAATACCTTTTGGGATATTTGTTTTAAGCTAGTTATTAAGGAACAAAAGATTCAGAAAGAACCTTTGAACCTTCACCTTTACCTGCTTAAAGGAATTTAGACAGAAGATCTGCTCCAAGAAGGGAGATAACTACAATCTAATATAAACTAATGTATGATAGAGAGGAACCTAGCAAGGCCCATTTGCTCAAAGTGCTCTCCCATGTCTCATTGTTAAAAATTGCCCAGCAAACATTTATTTATCAAACATTTGCTTTTTCATTAACATGTGAATTACCTTCCAGCCCTTTTAAGTTCCTAACTACAAATGCCACCACTTCCCTATTCTCCACCCCGTCCTGTCTCCTTAGCGCCAAAATGGCATATAAATTTAAAGTACCCAATGACTCTTTAAATCTCATTGTTATGACACCCCAAATGTACATCCATAAAATAAACTTCAGATATTTTCTCCTGTTAATCTGTCTGTTAATTTTATTATTAGCCAAGCTGAAAGAATTTAGGAGGAGGGAGGAGGCTTGGAACAGATTCTCCCTCAGAACCCTCAGAAGAAACAAACCATGCCAACACCTTGATTTTAGATTATTTGCCTTCTAAAAGAAAAGACACTGTTTTCTATACTCTACCCTCAATGCTTCTGACAGAAGATGTGTGTTTTTTTCCTTACTAAGCAATTCTCTAACTCTTGGCAGACACCGACTGGTATCCTACAATTCAATTATTACAATAACTCCCGGAGTCAGTAGAAATCCCAAGGGCTCAGTTTCACAACACTGGCCCCTACTTCAAACACCAATCTCAAGTCCCAGACTGTCACCTGTACTTCTGACAAACCATCCAAAAATCAAGGTTACCACAACCTGCCTCCTTAAGTTCAATAATTTGCTAGTATGGCTCATAAAACTCAGAAACCCTTTCCTACTTTTACCAGTTTATCATACAACTCAGAAATAGCTAGATGGAATTGCTGCATAGCACAAGGTATAGGGTAGGAGGGTGTATAGAATTTCCACGCTCTCTCTGGGCACATCACACTCCCAGCACCTCTAAGTGTTCACCAATCAGAAGCTCGCCAAACCTCTTCCTTCAGTTATAGTGTTTTTATAAAGGCTTTATTGCTTAGACATGAAATCACTGATCTTTAGTAATCAACTCAACCTCTTGCCCCTCACTCCTTCCCAGAGATAGGAGAAAGGCTGAGAGTTCCAAATCTCTAATCACAAGGTTGGTTCCTCTGACACCCACTCCTTAGGGCCCTTCCCAAAGTCACCTCATTAACATAAACTCATGTGTGGTTTAAAAGGGCGTGTTATAAATAATGAAAGATGCTCCTTTCACTTTTATCACTCCATAAGTATCTCTAAGGAGCCAGGGACAAAAACCAAACATTACAACAAAAGATGTATCTATAGCTCTTATCCCATAAGAAATTACAAAGGTTTTAGGAGCTCTGGCCAGGAGCTGAGGATGAAAACCAAAATATATATTTCTTATTATATCCCAAAATTACACTCCAGAGCTGTGAGAGAAAAAAATTTCTGTTGTTTAAAGCCATCCAGTTGGCAGTACTCAGTTATAGCAGACCTATAAAACGAATACACCTAATATCAAGAAAACTTTCAAATCTAAATCTTAAAATGCAAGCTGTTCATAACTGCCAAAACTTAAAAGTAACCAAAAGTTCTTCACAATTTGTTTATTTGTTCAAGCAACGAAAAGACATGGAGAAATCTTAAAGGTATATTGCTAAGTGAAAGAAGCCAATCTGGCTATGTACTGGATAATCCCAACTCTAACATTTTGGAAAAGGCAAAAATATGGAGACAGTAAAAAGATCAGTGGTTGCCAGGGGTTCAGGGAAAGAGAGAGAAGGACAAATCCATGAAGCCCAGAGGATTTTTAGGGCAGTGAAACTACTCTGTATGATATACTCATTAAACATTTGTCAAAACCCACAGAATGTGTAACACAAAAAGCAAATCAATGTTAACTATGGATTTTAATTAATAATAATGTATCGACATTAGTTCAATGGTAACAAATGTACCACACTAATACAAGATGTAAATAAAGGAAACTGTGGGTGTGAGTGGGAAATAACATAGGGCTGCACTTTTTTTACTAACTGAGAACATTAAAATAATCACAGTAACAACTACCATCTTTTAGCAACATCATTTCATAAAAGAAAGATTTTTAAAACCAAAATTTAGAAGGATATAATTTTGTGATAAAGAACAGTTCCCCCAAAAAAGTATGGCTCAGAATATCCACCCAAACCAAAATAGAAGTAGATAGGCAGATCAATTATCTCGATTACTTTCATTTTGCCTCAAACCAAGGAAAATGTCATCATGAACTGGCCCAGTTATATCACTGTTTTCAGAATATCATTACTCATTTAGCACTCATAATACCCGTGAAAGAGAATATTCTTATTCCCACTTATAAATAGTATAATTGACCCTTACAGAAGTTAAACGACTTTTCCAAGAGGAATCAACTGATACGATGGATCAGAGGCTGAGAAAGGTAAAGATGTGGGTGCCGTCCATAAAGAGAGAATAGCTAAAGCCATAAGAAAGAAGGACCATAAGGAAGAAAGGACAAGGAAGATTAGGGGGCAAGTAAGGTTAGGGGGTAAGGGATGAAGGACACATCAGATTCACCTTATTTACCTGAATAACTGGCAAAGTATGCAAAGGAGAGGCAGTCAGACAGAAAAGAAGTGCACTATAAATTGTCACCAAGTTTGAAACTTGAGTTATTATCTTTGATTCCTCTTTCCCCCTAATCTGCAACATTCAAGCAGCTTTAATAAATTATATCTGCATATGTATTTTTTTTCAAATCTGTCCTTCATTTTACATGTCATTACTCTAGTATGTGCCCTTTATCAATTTTTACTTGGAATTGTTCAAACGGCCTCAAACATGTCTCCTTGTTTCCCATTCTACCTGCCTCTAACACCATCTGTTTTTGTACCCATAGCTTCTATCCTTCCTCCAATTACCATCAAATGGGAACTAATACACTGTTTGGTCCTTGATTTTTTAACCTATTTTGGAACATATTTTCACATCCACATATGGAGATCTAGCTCTTCTGTTCAAAGACTGCATAGTATTCAATTGTAAACATGTAATTTATTTAATTATCCCCCCATCAAAAGGCATTTGTTTCCAGACTTTTCTCTCATTACAAATTTAAGAATCAGCTTGTCAAGTTTTAACGATATTATTTACATAAATGATAAGAAGCAGGAAGTAAAATCTGAACACTATTGAGCCTTTCTGCCAAAAAACAAGGTATGTCTTTCCATTTATTTATTTTAGATTACTGAGTAGAGTTTTTAAGTTTCTTCATATATCTTAAGTTTATTCCCGGATATTTTATATTTTTAATTATTACAAATAGAATCTTTCCCTCCTTGGTATTTTTTTCCCCCTCTTTAATTCTCTCCCCTCCTCACTTCCACCCCTGACCCACAGATGTTGTTGTCTCCCTTTTTTAAGAACTGGATCGCTGAAGGTGGGGTGTCTCCTCCCACATGCTTGTTGCGCACACCCGGGGCTTGGCACACACGGGGCCTGGCACACCCGGAGGTGGGGGGGCGCACCCAGGGGGCCAAGTGCACCCAGGGTATGGTCTATGGCTCCACTTGGAGTGCGAACCCAGGACCTTCTGCATGTAAAGCAGACGTGCTAACCACTACACTATGGAGCCACCCCCTCCCTGGTATTTAATACATATTTTTATAATTGAAAGCTGTTGATTCTTACATACCAATTTTGGCTTTTAGTAGTCTTTGTGATCTTTTATTGAAAGTCAGACATTATGTACTGAGATAAACAGGCCTTTAGAGATTCCTGGTGAAGTGTAAAGGGAAGTGTTCTACCTTCCTATACTGAGTCCTATAATCCTCAGTATGCTAGTGAGCTTGTGCCCCTAGGCTCTGGAATTCACAAGTGTTTGCTTTATTCCCCAAGGCAAGACAAAATAGCTAGAGGGTAGTAGAGTTTGTATTTCTCTTTCCCCAAGTGGAAGGCTAGAGGAGGCTAGAATTGGGTATTTCCCTTCCCCTAGGTCACTTAGGTTCTGACAAAACCTAGTAGAATAGGCTGGTAAAATAGTTTCCCTTGAGGACAGGCCTTGTTAAAAACAGAATGTTTGGGGCATATTTAAAAATGGCTGCTTTTCCCTCCAATAGAAGCAAAATAGTTTCTTCTCTTCACTCTGAGAATCTGCTAGGACTCCTGTAGGTCAAAGTCACCAAAGTGTGAAGGCCTTCCTAAGACTGGGCCTTAAGTTTTAACTCTCAGGCCTATCGAGAGAGCCTACACCAATTCTTCTAATACAGTTCAAGTTGTCCTACCCTATGCTGGTTCCTGAGGTTTCTTCTGGTGGGTTTCTGCCCCACCTGACTTTCCAATTTGGGAGGATGGAGTGAGGGGGGGTGGCACAGCCATGTGCCCCAGGACCTCAATTCTCTAATGGATCTAAGAAGAGTTGTTGATTTTCAACTTGTTTTGCTTTATATATATTTTAGGACAGAGTGATGACTTCCAAGCTCCTTTTTATAACCAGTCACCTGATCAAAGTCTGTTTTATCTAATAATTTTCATTTAATTTTCTTGATTTCCAGGTAAAATTAATGCTTAATTTGTCTTTTCCTTTTCAATGATTTACCTCCCATGTATTTCTCTTATCTAATTGCATCAGACAGTGTAACCAGAAGACAAATGAGTCTGGGCTCATGCTGCCTGTGCACTCAGCCAACAGACTGACACAGGAGTTCGGCTAAATAGAGTAAGCGTTAATTAGAGATTTGCAAGCCCCAGAAACACAGGCAAGCTCTCGCTCAAAGGCCTAGCTCCTCCAAAATCTCGAGAGTACAGGAAAAATTAGGAGTTAGGGGCCTTGGGGGCATGGGTGCCACTGAATAGACAATTAAAGGAGGATGAGATAATTGATTATTGATTCTGGTTCTCATATCAGCTATGGTGCTATCTCCTTTGGTCCCATGACCCAGTAGGATTGCTGTTGCTGTTCAGCCAGGATCAGCCTGGGGCTGTTAAAGTCCTGCTGAAACCTACTGTCCTCATGACAGTAGACCTGAGGCTCAGCTAATGAAAAGGAGCAGGCATACAGAGGATAAGGGGTAGGGAAGGCAAATGAGTCACAATGCCATTATCTGGGCAAAATCAGCTTGAATCAGAGGCAAAAAAAAAACCCCACCTATATTAAAGAAATGAAGTTTGTGTGCAGTTACAAACTATAGAGTAAGAAATGGTGAGGCCAGGGACACTGTGAGGCCTCTAATAACAGGGTTCTCCTTCAGCACTACTTATAAACAATGCTAAATAACACATCATGACAGTAGATAGCCTTGTCTTTAATGAGAATATGCCTAGCATTTTAATATTTTAATGTTAAGGACAATGCTTATGTAAATATTTACCATTTCTTTCGAATTAAAAGTTCCAAAACTCTGGGATGTTAAATTTTGTCAAGTGCCTTTTATTAATTTTCTGTACATGTAAAGATAAACATATGAAACCATCTGTGTCTTGTAACAGAAGTTATATCAGCAGCACTTTTACTATGCTTAGCTTTGAAGTCTGAAACACTTGCCTCCTCCAGAATTAGCATCACGTTAGGAAGTATTCCACCTAAGTAAATCTCCTTTAGGCAGTTTTCAGTTTTCCTTATCTCCTTACTAACAACTTAATAATCAATATTATTCCTGTCGCATCATGAGTATATTAAATATACTTTTATGTTTATCATTGTTTCATACTTTCTAATTTTTAAATAAACTCTATGTTTCTATTATAATTATTTGGCTCTTTTTACTAAAACTTTTAATACTTTTAGAGCTTTCATTTTTTTAAGCCTCAAGGAGGTTAATAATATCTATAAATCACATCAGAATAATTACTAACCCAATAAACATGCTACAGACTATTCAATACAGACTATTCAGTAGAGTAGGCAAGGCCCAACTTACTATCGCCTACTCAATTACTGACATCATAAGCTTATGGTAAGTAGAGCTGAGGAAATTTATTCTGATACACAATCTTAAAACTGTAAAAGTTTTAAGTAGATTTTAAGAAAGCGTATCTGTGTACCAAATACTAAGAGTAATAGCATAGTAGAAGTACTGGTGACTCCATTTTTTCCTTAATCCTATTTCTATTACCCACAAATTCCTATTACGAGTTTTATAATAGAAAAACCCTCTCAATATTATTATTAAATACACGAAATTTTACAAAGGAGAGTTAATGGTAACTTTGGAGAGCAAACTTACAGTAAAATGGAAATCATGAGCGATTGGACTGAAGTCATCCCTATTAAAGATGGAAGTGAGATAACTGAACATTTTCAAATGGATTTTGGTGGCTCTTGATGAAGAAAATGAATTAGTGACTGGCTTCTTTCTACGAAATTTTTCTCATATACTATCTACAAAGTATATGAAGTATATAATTTTTCAACATTAACTCTGACTTTTATCTAAATATCTCCTATCAGGAAAAAATTTAAAAGGAGATCATAATAAACTAGAACGGTCAGAGGTGAGGCTAAGTCTACGATTGATTAACAGGCTAACCATGATTTGTTTGACTGAGGAGAAGAAAGTATATTCCAGATGTTGAGTCAACATGAATGGAAGTGGGAATGAGCGCATTATGTTTAAGGGACTATAAGAAGAATCCTTAACTACAAAAGTAGGGTTATGTTTGAGAACAGTTGCAGATACAGTGTGATAGCTGTGATAGGACCAAACATGAAAGACCTTAAACACAAGGCTTAGAAGTATACACTTTCTACTATAAGAAACAAAGATCCCTTTGAAGAATTTTTAAACAGGTGTCAAGTTACGAAAGTGATGTCAGAGGAAGATTAGCTTTAAGCTAACGCATTAGCTGAATCGGAGACAGGCAAGCCAATCAGATATAAGAAACGAGACAATTAAAAATGGAAAGTAAAAGGGAAAATGATCAGTTTTCCAAAGATATGACATTTGACAAAAGGGAAATTATTATTTCTCATTCTCTTCCACTGATTCGATCAACAAGTTTTCCCTGGGCACCTTCCACATTCCAAAGAATGAGCTCTAAGGACACGATAGTAAACAAGACAGATAATGTCTGCCCTCAGGGGGTAAACAGTTATTTTTTTCTTCCCAACTGTTTATTTTTCTTTAAATTCTTGTTTTTGTAAATACTCTCCAAATATTTTCTCGTATTTTTAAATGTGTTGCACTTTACTTAAAATGTTGATTGTTTTAGAAGTCTCTCTGCTCCCTAGGTATACCTTCATCATAGCATCTGTCATATAATATCACTGATTTGCTTACCTCATTTCCCACTACTACACCCTAAGTTTCATGCTGGCAGAGACTACATCTTTCTGACTTTTCCCCCAAAACACTCAAGAAATTTCAAGAAGGTGAAGTAAATTAGTAAATAAATGCACAGATTTTATCTGGAACTATGAATAAAACACAGATTTTCCTTCTTTAGTTTCCCAGATATAGCTGGCAAGTGATTTCAAGTTTCAGTCAATTAGGAGTACTCCTCAAACTTTTCCACCAATTAAATACAAATTAAAAGCAAATGGGAGGACAAATGTTCCCAGTGCCCCACAGAGCTTGAGGATGCAATTGACCGCAAGTACAAAATAGTTTACAAGTCACATTCATTCAGGCACTATCCTCTCTATGCACTAGGGATATAGCTAAGGTTCCTGCCTTTTTAGAGCTTAATTTGTGAGGTCACATGAAAATAATCAAAAACAAGAAATGGTCCTTAACTTGCTAACAGAATAAAATCTTTTGTTTGTTTGTTTTTTTAATAAATAAAACATTTTAAATTTATTTTTTATTTAACAATAAAAATAATATTTTCTTTTATGGTTAATATTTTGAGATCTTATTTAAAAATTCCTTCCTGACACAAGTTGCAAAGCTATTCTGATATATTTTCTTCTAACATTTTAAATTTTTGAATTTCAATTTTAGGTTTTCAACCTAATGAATTCAATTTTTGTGTATCTGTAAATTAGGAATCCAACTTCTTTATTCAACATAGCTAACGCTTCTTTATTCAACATAGCTAACAGCAGCATTGATTACCAAATAATTTATTCTTTCCCCACTGATTTGTTATACTATCTCTGTCATATGCAGAGTTCCTGCAAATATCAGTCTGTTCCTGAACTCTGTCACTGATCTATTCTTGTTCTAATTACTTTTACTTTATATCTGATTAAGGGAATCTCCTTTTTTCACTTTTCCTCTTAGGTAATCTTGACCTTTTACCTTTCCATCTAAGTTTTAGAATCAGCTTGCCTAGTTCTGCAAGACAAACTTTTGAATTTGGTTGAAATTATATTGAATTAACAGATATACTAAAAATATGTGACATCTCTGGGCTATTTTGTCTACTCATCTACTTATTTAGATTTTTTTTAGGTTCTTTGATACAATTTTGTTCCTCTTGTGACTGGAATCACACTGTCTAAACATTTTTGCTAAGGTACAGAAGGATGATTTATTTTTTAAAGGTATCTATTTCTAGCAACAGAGCTAATAAGTTTGCATATAGATCTTTCTTAAACTTTCTGAACAATCTTCTGTTAAATAATAAAAGATGTGTTTCATTTATTTATTATTTCCTTACTGGTTAGGATTTCGAGCATAATGTTGAATAAAAGAGGTCATGGTAATCATCATCATGTTTCTAAGTTTAAATAAAATATTTCTAACATTTCCTTATAAAGTATGAGGCTTTTTAGTGGCTAGCCTCAGTGTGCCCTGTACCTCTTGCTAAGTGGCCCCAAGCCCTGCATTAGCTGGCTTCCACTCATAGCATAGCCTCTCCCAGGCATCTCCAAGCCCAGCAAGGCAGCTACCAACCTCAGATCACATGGTAACTTCTGCCAGGAGGCCCCGGGCTGAGCAAAAACAATGGCTAACCTTCACTTGCACCAGAGCCCCTCCCAAGAGGCCCGAGTACCAACATACACAGTGGCTGGCTTCAGACCACAGCACAGCACCACCCAACCAGCTCCAGAGATGGCACCCCCAAAGGGCAGATATGGCCAACTCCAGAGCCCTGATAAGTGAATCCCACTCCATAGGGTCAGCCTCTGCACAACAACTCATCCACTATAGTCATGGCCATTCCTCAGAGCCAGTTAGAGTTAATCCCACACACTAATGTGCCAACTGCAATCAAGGTTCAACTACAACAGGAAGGCACACACAGCACACACAAGGGACACTCCTGGAGCACCCAGTTCAGGTGACCAGGGAGACTGCACCACTGGGCTGCACAGGACACCTATTACATAAGACCTCTCTGCCAAGATTGTGAGACACAGCAGATCTACCTAATATATAGAAACAAACACAGTGAGTCAGCCAAAATGAAAAGACAAAGAAACATATCCCGAATTAAAGGACAGAACAAAACTCCAGAAAAAGAATGAAACAAAATGGAGGCAAGCAACCTACCAGATACAGAGTTCAATACACTGGTTATAAGAATTTTCAATGAACTTAAAGGAAAAAGAGATGAACTCTGTAAGAAATACAGAGAGACAGAAACCATAGAAAAGAACCAGTCAGAAACTGAAGAATACAGTAACTGAAATGAAGATGGCATGAGATAGAATCAATAGCAGATTAGATGAAGCAGAGGATCAAATCAGAGATCCTCTGCTTCACCCAATCAGAGCAGAAAAAAAATTAAATTAAATTAAAATAAAAGTTTAAGGGAACTCTAGAACAACATTAAATGTAACAACATTTGCATCATAAGGGTACCAGAAAGAGAAGAGAGAGGGCAATGGATTAAAACCTATTCAAAGAAATAATGACTGAAAACTTCCCTAACCTGGTGAAGGAAATAGACGTACAAGCCTAGGAAGTACACAAAGTCCTAAACAAGAAGAACTCAAAGAGGCCTACATCCAGATATATTATAATTAAATGTCAAAGTTTAAAGAGAATGTTAAAAGTAGAAAGAGAAAAGCAGTTAGTCACGTACAGCAAGCTCCCATAAGATTGTCAACTGATTTCTCAACAGAAACTTTGCAGGCTAGAAGGGATTATTCATAATGAAAAACAAGGACTTACAACCAAGATTACCCAACCCAGCAAGGCTATCATTTAGACTGGAAGGAAAGATAAAGAGTTTTTCATACAAGATAAAGCTAAAGGAGTTCATCACCACCAAATCAGTATTACAAGAAATGTTAAAGCTACTTCTTTAAGAAGAAAAATAAAGATGAAAAAATATGAAAAAGAAAATACAGCAATGAAAAAATTGTGACAAACACAAAATAAAAGCAGTGGCTTGACCAAGTATAAAGCTAGTACAAAGGTTAAAAGGCAAAAGTAGAAAGATCATGTACAATTATAACAACAGATTAAGGGATCCACACAAACACAGACATACAAAAGAAGTAAAAAATTATGACAAAAACATAAACCTGAAGGAGTAAAATGGTAGTGATTTTAGAATGTGTCCAAATTTAAGCAACCATCAACTTAAAACGCACTGCTATAAACATAACTTAGTATATATGAAGCACATGAAACCACAACCAAAAAGCTACAAGAGATATACAAGAATTGAAAACAAAGGAATCCAAACACAATACTATAGAAAGTTATCAACATTTAAGAGAACAAGTTAATAAGAAAGAAACAGAGAAGAATTATAGAAGCAATCAGAAAACAATTAATAGAATGGCAATAACTATACATCTATCACTAATAGCTTTAAACGTAAATGGACCAAATGCGCCAATCAAAAGACATAATGTGGCTGAATGGATAAGAAAACAAAACCCATATACATGCTGCCTATAAGACACCCACTTCAAATAGAAAGACAAACACAAACAGAAAGTAAAGGAATAAATAGATATTTCATGCAAGTGAAAACAAAAAAAATCTGGATTAGCAATCCGTGTATCAGAAAAAACAGATTTTAAACAAAGGCTATAACAAGAGACAAAGGACATTTCATAATTAAAAAAGGATCAATCGAATAAGAGGACATAACCCCTATAAACATTTACAAATCCAACATAGGAGCACCTAAATATATAAAGCAAATATTGATGGACATAAAGAGAGAGTTGACAGTAGTAAGTAATAATGTACTACTAGGACTCTGAC
The DNA here is from genome assembly GCF_000151845.1 of Pteropus vampyrus. Lineage (NCBI taxonomy): Eukaryota > Metazoa > Chordata > Mammalia > Chiroptera > Pteropodidae > Pteropus > Pteropus vampyrus. The sequence continues at coordinate 470,182 of NW_011889035.1, read as the reverse complement.
ACGCCACTGACATCAGTGAATAGATCATCCAGACAGAAAATCAACAAGGAAACAGTGACCTCAAAGGACACATCAGACCAGATAGATTTAATTTATATTTTTAGAACATTTCACCCAAAAGCAGCAGAATATACATTCTTTTCAAGTGCACATGGGACATTTTCCAGGATATATCACATGTCAGACCACAAAACAAGTCTCAATATATTTAAGAAGACTAAAATCATATCAAGCATCTTCTCCAACAATGGTATGAAACAAGAAATTAATTACGAGAAGAAAACTGAAAAACACACAAAAACATGGAGGCTAAATAACATTGTACTAAATAATGAATGGGTTAACAATGAAATCAAGAAAGAAATCAAAGATAAGACAAATGACAATGAAAGCACAATGACTCAAAAATCTATGGAACACAGCAATAGCAGTTCTAAGATGGAAATTAACAGCAATACAGGCCTACCTAAAGAAACAAGGAAAATCTCAATTAACGATCTAATCTTATACCTAAGGGAACTAGAAAAGAAGAACAAAACAAGGCCCAAAGTGAGAGAAGGAAAAAAAAAAAAAAAAAAAAAGACCAAAGGGAAATAAATGAAATAGAGTCTAAAAAAAAAAAATACAAAAGATCAATAAAACCAAGAGCTTTCTTTGAAAAGATAAACAAAACTGATACACCTTTAACCAGATTTATCAAGAAAAATAAGAGCCCAAATAAATCTGAAATGAAAGAAAAGTGACAACCAACACCACAGAAATACAAAGGATTATAGGAAAATACTACAAACAATTATATGCCAACAAATTAAATAACCTGGAAGTGGAAAATCCCTAGAAACATACAATCATCCAAGACCAAATCAAGAAGAGACAGAAAATCTGAACAGACTGATATTTATTGACAAAAGTGAATCAGTAATCAAAAACTTCTCAACGATCAAAAGTCTTGGACCAAATGGTTTCACAAGTGAATTTTACCAAACATTCAAAGAAGAATTAATATCTGTCCTTAAACTATTCCAAAAAATTAAAGAGGAGGGAAGGCATCTTATTTTACAAGGCCAGCATTACCCTGATTCCAAAACCAGAAAATAATACCACAAAAAAAAAAAAAAAGAAAAGAAAAGAAAATTACAGGCTATTATTTCTGATAACTACAGACGCAAAAATCCTTAAAAAGTCTACAGCCTATGCCACCCTGAACAAGCCCGATCCCGTCTGATCTCGGAAGCTAAGCAGTGTCAGGCCTCGTTAGTACTTAGATGGGAGACCACCTAGGAAGACCAGGTACTATAGGCATACAAAATAAAAAAATAAGGGATTGTAAGCTGATAAGGTCTTTGAAATCTGTGAGGTCAACCAAGGGTTGCCTCGCCTAAAAAAAAAAAAGGCTCAAGAAAATATCAGCAAACCAAATTCAACAATACATTAAAAATATCAAACACTATGATCAAGTGGGATTTACTTCTAGGAGCAAGGTTGGTTTCAATATCCATGAATCAATTAATGTGACACACCATGTCAAAAAACTGAATAAAAATCTTATGAACATATCAAATAATGCATTTAACAAAAACCAGCATCTATTTATAATAAAAACTCTCAGCAAATTGGGGATAGAGGGAACAAACAGTAACACCTAAATATGACAACCCATAGCTAATACCATACACAACGGTAAAAAGCTGAAAGCTTTTCTTTAGGATCAGAAACAAGACAAAGATGTCCACCTTCACCACTTTTATTCAACATGGCATTGGAAGTCCTAGCCACAGCAGATGAGAAATAAAATTTACACTCAAATTGGAAAGGAAGAAGTAAAACTGTCATTATTTGCAGATGACATGATACTGTATATAAAGAGAACTCTAAAGATTCCACCAAAAAATTAGAACTTATAAATAAATTCAGTAAAGTCTCAAGATAAAAAATTAACACTTAGGAATTGGTTGCATTTTTCTATACCAATGATGAACTATCAAAAAATTAAGAACACAATCCTATTTATGATTGTATTTTTAAAAAAATACCTAGCAATAAATTTAACCAAGGAGGTAAAAGACCTTTACTTGGAAAATTATGAGATACTGAAAAGGAACACTAAAGAAAACACAAATAAGGAAGCATATATCATGCTCATGGACAGAAAGAATTATGTCCATACTACCTAAAGCAGTCTACAGATTCAATGCAATCCCTGTCAAAATACCATTGTTCACAGAACTAGAACAAATAATCCTAAAATTTATATAGAACCACAAACCCCAAATAGTCACAGAAATCTTGAAAAAGAAGAACAAAGTTGGAGGTATCTGATATAAAACTATACTTCAAGGCTATAGTAATCAAAACGGCATGGTACTGGCATTAAAAACAGACACATAGATCCATGGAACAGAATAGAGAGCCCAGAAATAAACACACATACATATGTTCAATTAATTTATGTATGACAAAGGAAGTAAGAATGTAACAATGGGGCAGAGACAGTCTCTTCAATAAATGGTGTTGGAAAACTGGATAGACACATGCAAAAAAATGAAACTGGATTTTTTTTTATACCATATACAATAAACTTAAAATAGATTAAAGACTTAAATGTAAGACCCAAAACCAGAAAACTCCTAGAAGAAAACACAGGCAGTAAACTCTGACATCATTCTTAGTAATAATTTTTTGAATATGTCTCCTCAGGCAAAGGAAACAAAAGAAAAAAATAAACAAATGGGAGTACATCAAACTAAAAAAGTTTTTATAGAGCAAAGGAAACCATCAACAAAATGAAAAGACAGCCTACTAAATGGGAGTAGATATTCACCATTGATACATCTAATATGGGTTAATATCCAAAATATATAAGAAACTCATACAACTGAACACCAAAAAAACAATTTGATTAAAAAATGGTCAGAGAACTTGAATAGACATTTCTCCAAAGAGGACATACAGATGGCCAACAGACATATAAAAAGATGTTCGACATCGCTAATAATCAGAGAAACAAATTAAAACCATAATGAGATATCAGTTCACACCTGTTAGAATGGCTATCATCAATAAATCAACAAACAACATATGTTGGCGAGGATGTGGAGAAAAAGGAATCTTTGTGGACTATTGGTAGGTTTGCAACTGGTGTAACCACTACAAAAACAGTACGGAGGTTTAATTTGTTACAAAAAAAATTAAAAATAGAACTACCATATGAATCAGTAATTCCACTTCTGGATTTATCCAGAGAAATCCAAAACACTAATTCAAAAAGATATATGCAGCCCTATGTTCACTGCAGCATTATTTACAATAGCTAAGATATGGGAGCAACCTAAATATCCATCCATGGATAATTGAATAAAGATGTGGCACATATACACAATAAAATATTACTTGGCCTTTTAAAAAAATAATGTAATCTTGCCATTTGTGACAACATGTAAGGACCTAGAGGGTATTATGCAAAGTCTGACAGAGAAAGACAAATACCATATGATTTTACTTACATTTGGAATTTAAAAAACAAATAAATAAATGAACAAAACAGAAACAAACTCACAGATACAAAGAATGAACTGATGCTTGCCAGATAAGAGGGGAGTTGGGGGGCTGGGTGACAAAGCTGAAGAGATTAAGTGCGAATTGGCAGTTATAAAAGAGTTACAGGAATATAAAGTACAACATAGGGAATACACTTAATAATATTGTAATAGCTATGTATAGTGTCAGGTAGACACTAGACTTACCAGGGTGATCACTTTGCAAGTTATATAAATGTCTAATTACTATGTTGTATACTTGAAACTAATAATATGTCAACTACAATTGAAAAAAAAAAAACAGTATGAGGCTTTATTGTGGAATCTTGATGGTTATCCTTTATCTGGCTAAAGTTGCAATCTTTTCAGTCCCTACATTTTTAAGAGTTGATGTTGGTGTGAGGAATGGTAGTATTAATCAAGAATAAGTGCTAACATCAATCATTTTTCCGCTGGCTATTGAAATGTGTAACAGACACTGTTCATTGTGTAGCTAACATCTGCTCTATGAGCTTTAACTCACTCTGACCAAATCTGCATAGTTTCAGAACATGTCAATATTATATTCATGGACACACTCTAGATAAGAAATAATCCAGTGACCTCTGACCTTTGGTTCATAAAAAATATATAAATAATGTAACAAATTTTGAAGGGATAATCACATTTGCTTGATTTATGTCCACTGAATATTTCAAGATAAGGGCAGATGGTTAAGAACAAAACTCAAAATATTATAACTTTCCTCTCATTATAATATATATATATTTGTATATACGTAAAATATATATTATATATATATATTCTGAGATCAAACAGGTCTTCTAAAATAAAGGGATAAAACTAAACTAAATTAAACTAAACTAAAATAAAATAAAGAGATAAAAGACATTAGAATACAATTCTACTTTAATATTTGATTCTGAATTGTAGACAAACATTGGTATATGTGCAGGTACACAAAGGAAAGGAAATACTGCATAGATTGGCTTTTAATTTATCTTTTAATCACCACTTAGGAAATACTTTAATTAAAGCCAAAGGCTATACAAATTATACTTTATAAATAAATAGAGCTGTGTGCTTAAATTTTAAAATTCTGTATTTCATGGGATTTATTCTTTAGTCACCAATTAAACCAGACACATGTTCCCTAGGTTCTTAACTCCACTAAGTATCAAACTTTAAAAGCATGTTATTAAAGAAAGCCTAATTTTAAACATTCCAAATTTATAAAGTAAACAATTTGCATTATTAAAAACTCTGTATGGAAGGATTCTATTTTTAAAGTTTTTAAAATGAAATTAGAAAGGTTTCACTGCCAAGTAAAGAGCAAATGAAGCAAAGAAAAACACTATAATTATGTCACTGAGGAAGCATGATCCAATTTACCAAGCCTGGATTTGTGCTCAATTTTTCAGAAATACATCTATTGAATTATATCTGAATATGACTTTTTCCACAAAAAATAAGGTGAAAAAGTAATACAAAACAGAATTCCACTTGAATAAATACAAGTTTAAGATCTCTAGAATAGTTTTATACTCTCGCTAATTTTCCATTCTCCTTTACTGATGCAGAGGCAAATCTTGTTTGCATGAGAAATCCTTAACAGAAGATTGCGCATTCAGCTGTTAATCTAAGACACTATCTTTTCAGGAAAGTGTCACTGCATGGTACCTGTAGTAGAAAATTTATATAATTTTACTTAACTTTTTAATGAAATTGGATTAGCTTTTCAATGCGTTGTGCTTTCTGCTCTTATTAAAAGAGCTTATAAAATGTTGAGGCTAAGGGCAGAGATAAACAGCGAGGTTATGTGGAGAACACAAAGCCTGGAGGTTAATCAACTTTACACCTTCTGTGAATGATGATTTTTCAAAACTACTGTACCAAGACCCTCATCTCACACATACAGCCAAACCACGGTCAGTCAAAAAGCAACACATAGCTGTCTGCAGTTAGTTCTACCTATAATTAACTAGAACACTATCATTTTACAGACAATAAAGTTATACATATTAAAAGCAAAATATCATCAATTAATAAAATGGAAAGAGAAAGATCAGATTTTATTACAAAAACCCTTTTTCTAATTATTTAGCAAAGCAATTCTCGTTTATTTAGGAAGTTATACTGAAAACTGCTATTTCTACTCAAAAAGATGTATTAAAGACATTCTTAAGATAATCACACTTCACATTTGAAAAACTTAACAGCAAAATCATGGACGGACAGTCCTCTGGGTAGGTAATGTACTGCATAGGAATATGACCAACCTGAAACCCAAAAAAAGGCAACATCTAGCTGTGTGCCTCTAAGCAATGATTTAATTAATCTCTTCTGAATATTAGGTTTATCGGTCAAATGGGGTAATAATATCTGTCTCATAGGACTGTTGTGAAAGTTAAATAAGATAAATTATGTATAAATGTTTATCACAGTAGCAGACTAGATTTTTTTCAATTATTAGAAGTACATCCTTCCTCGCTCCCCACCTCTGAAAAGAGCAACATGTTTGAAATAGCCTGCCATTTTTAAAATGATACTAACATTTAATGTAATGTTACTCATTCATCTCTCTTCCACAACTGAAAAAAAAAGAGTGTGATTCAAGCAAGGATATATCTAATAATCAATGATATCTTTCAAAATAAGAGAATAATTAACAGGCAGCCTAAACATATTAGCTTTTTTTTCACTGCCTCTTTTGGCACTCTACTATGGAAAGTATACTTAACCTCTGTTGCCCCAAAGAATATTCACCTTAATTTAACATTCAATAACTATCTCTTTATCTAATAAAAATTCTAAGGATCCTATAAAGATGTGAAAAATACTAAATTAATATGGCACTACTGAGGATAATTCCTATAATCATGGAGCTGATGTATAAATTCAACAGATTCCCTTGGTCCCCCAGTACTAAGAGAGTCAGTAATTCAGGATATTTTTGTATCTAATAGTAAATCTGAAGGAACAACAGGAATAAGTAAGTCTACTCCAGACAAACTTGCATATATGATCACCCTACCCACAATATTATCTCTAAAGAGAATGCATCCAAATGGTCTTTTGCTTCAGAAGGAAAATATAGGCACTTTGTTACCTTTCTTTTATTTTGGTAAAAAAAAGAAAGAAAGTAAGCATACCTAGTCCTCAGATCTTGGTTTCTAATATCATTCTCCAATAAACAAAACTTGGGCTACTTGAGAAATGGATGATGATTCTAGAACTGGTACAGAAAATATCAAGATGAATCTGGAGCATCTTGTGGGACTAGAAAGTAAAGAAGAGTGCAAAAAAAACAAAAAACAAAAAAAACCCAAACCAAACCCAAACCAAGACCACAATGATGGGAGTCTGTCAACAGGACATAAGATCTGATTTTAAAAACTCCCAATTTGGAGTTGGAACAATATGAGCAACAAAGTAGTACTGGATTGTAATCCAAAACAAAATAAATATCCATGAATCCATACTGATATAAACAAATGATTGTATAAACAAATGAGAGAGAAGAGATAAATCTGTACAGATTTACAAAAAGTGTATATAGATGCTCCAGCTCAACAAAGTAGAACATAAATCTCCACTCCTTAAGTGTGAGTTGTGCATAGCTGCTTACCTCCAAGTATAGTATAAGGAGAGGGAGGGGAAAAGGAAGAATTTTATTGTTAAAAAAAAAAAAAAAAAAAAAACCTAACTACCTCAACCAAGTGATTAAGGTTAACATCAACAGTGATAAATCAATCACATTGATAATATGGACTCAATATGTTGTGATAAAAATGACCCTTTACCTCTGTGGTCTTCTCCAAAACATATAACCCCAATCTAATAATGGATTTTGTATTGCACAAAATACCTGGCCAGTGTTCTCCAAAACTGTTAAGATCATCAAAAACAGGCTGAAAACCTGTCACAAACAAGAGGTGCCTAAAGGGACGTGACTACTAAATATAATGTGGTATACTAGATAGGATCCTGGAACAATAAAAAGGACGTTTGGTAAAAACAAAGGATGTCTGAATAAAGTATAGACTTCAGTTAATAACAATGCATCAACACTGGTTCATTAATTTTGACAAATGTACCATTCAAACATAAGATAGTAATAATAGGGGAAATTGGTTATCAAGTATATAGAAACTTTGAACTATCTTTGCAATTTTTCTGTAAATCTAAAACTGCTCTAAAATAATTATCTAATAAAAATAAATTATAATATTTAACATACAGATTAACATCAGGAGTCTCATTTTGTCCCAGTGCAACCCAGTCACTCTTATTTATGGTACATGTGGTGGCCTGAGAAAATGAAGGGGTCTGCATGTAGAGAAGCTGACAGTGGAGGCCTTTCAGCATACTGCTATGTACTGCAATTTACATGTGTTCTCAGCTGAGTAGTTTAACTAAACTAACCCTTAAAGGATACATACATGGTTTCAAATATGTCAGGCCAAAAAAAAAAGGTAGAATATATTAATAATGTAAGCATAGGCAAAAAAGCAAAAATGACATTTCTCCCATTCCTATTGTTACCAGTTACAATATGAAGTTAAAAATAATGGTGTTTTTAACTAATAGGATCTGACCAGAAATAGGCCAAAAAATTGTAAAATTATCAAGAGGCCTATCAGCCCTAATCGAATGTTTATTAATGTAATAAATAAAAGTTAGATACATAATATATGAATTTTTAAAAAGTAGTTAAATAAGGAGAGGCAATGACGGATTTATATCCACTATTATTAGCAATGGACCCTAAATATATACTTCAAGATAATAGCTAATGATATTCTGAAACCTTCATAATTAGCACAATATATATTTAGATAAACTTTTATCATTTTTAGTGATGTTTCAAGTCATGCTATTCCCAATCTAGTATTTTATGACATTTCACAAAAGGTAATGACAAATATGTAGAAGTCTTTACATTTTTAACCTGTCTACTTACATGTAATTGTCAGATTATGTTTTGAAAATGAAATACTGAAAAAGATATTCTCAATATATGCTCAATAGCAAACGACTTCATTAATGAAAATAATGCTTTAATTAAAATTGTGAAAGTGTAACCACTGAAAAAGCAGTGTAACCACTGAAAAAGCAGTCACTTGATCAGAACTGAGGTAAGGTTTAAGGGTTGGTACCACACATGAAATTCATTTTCTCCATCATTCAAAGACAAGCTATTGTAGAAAGGCAGATGAGTCCAAAATGTACCAGCTACAGGATATTGCTGATATGGTTAATTTCATAGCAACAAGATCTTTAATAAATAGAGAAATATTTACAAACTGTAATGAGAGGTATAGCAACCAAGGCACAGTATTTAAGTGATTTAGCTCCAGAACCGGATTGCATGAGCTACAATACTGGCAATAGAATTTATTAGCTGTGATACCTTGACATGTTACTAATCTAAGAATTACTATCATCTATAGAAATGAGAATGATAATAGTTTCTACCTCACAGAATTAGTAGAAATATTGCAAGAGATATTTTACTACAGCATTTAAAACAATGCTTGGCACATGGTTAAGTACTCAGTAAATGTTAACTATTATTAGCCATCATTATGAGAGTAATCATGAAAATCTTTTCCACCACAACAACATTACTGATTATCTTCTGGCAAAGAACTTAAAGGTTATCAAACTTACAGATGAATTACACATTTTTCTTTTACAAATAAATAAGACTTCTAAATTTGTTGGCTTGTTTGGGATATTTTATAAAGACTAAGTGAGGTCTTTGAGAATACTCTATCAATATCTCCTGCTTAAAGGTTATACTGATAATATTGGCCACAAACAGCTAACAGAAAATACTTCACCAGAACTCAGAAACAGTATACATACCCTCAAATCAGGAGAAAAGTTGTCTGAAGTTGAAATGGAATCCGATGATACAACAGAAGCTGATTTTGTATGCACTGAATTCTCTGAATGAGAAGTGGAAGCACTACAAAATACAAAAGCACAATATGTTTGAAAAATAGGGGCTTTAAAAAAACAATTCCAGAAATTTTAACTCCATTATTTATGAAAACTTCCATTGCCAATTAGTCCTACTTTGCCTACCCAATCTTATCTACAAATACTGATAAATTGCAACTCTCTATTCCTGAAGGGTTAACTATTCTTACTATCCACACTCCCTCTGGAAAGACTTCCCCAGTACTCATGAATACAGTCCTGGCTAATTCTTTTTATCTAGCTCATCCATTAATTCATCCAATGAACACTCACTGAGTGATCCAATGAGAAAAACCATTACACCAGGCGCTATGATTTAGAGATAAATATAGCATAATCATCATGTTCATGAAGCTCACAAGCGTGTGGCAGAGACAGTCAAGTAAATAAATGGTGCAATATAATAATGACTCTGACCGCACGCACAGACACGTGTATGCACACACACACACACACACACACACACACACACACACACACAAAGGGGGGGGAGGGGGAAAGAGAGACAGAGAGAGAGGACACAAACATACAGTATGACCTAGGAAGTTAAGGGAGGACTTCACAGAGGAGGTGATATTTCAACTGAGTCTTGAAAGACAGAAAATTGCCAGGCTGCCAAATGAGTAAGGGAATGCCAAAAAGAAAAGAAAGCACTGCAAACAACAGAATAATCAAAGTGCATACAACATTTGAGAAACTGCATTTGGTTCAACAGGGCTGGATGAGCAGAAGGTAAAGCTGGAAGGACAAGCCTGTCTTTGTACATTGTACTTTTCCACCAAATCAAATTCTATACTTTTAACAAGCCTATCTTAAATATCCACTTCTTCCATTATACTACGTAATCACGCTCTACAGTTACTTTTATTCTCTTACATTCCTAGAGAACTTTCGATACCTGATCACATACTGCCTTTTATTATTGGTCTCAGGTATATATTTTGTCTCACCAACTAAATTTTAAGTACCCCAAAAGGGAGAATTGTGTCTTTGTTTTCCATAAAATCTACTTTAGTGCCTGCATATACTGTTAATATGTATTATGTTTGCTAAATTCAAAAATATAGTGATGATATACCTATGCCACAAACTGAATGATTTACATAATTTCCTTTTATCAGTAAAAGAAAATTAAGATTATTTAAGGCAAGAAAAATGGTGGAAAACTCTCATGCACTTTGAAGCTTAAAATACATATTTTTCTAAAGCCTCATTCCCAATATATTAAGTCTTGTCACACCAAAAGTCAAAGGTTTTTCATTAGATTTTGATGAAATGATCTATCTTGAGGTTATATTTAAGAATCACATTTTCATTTTAAAATCTGTCTACCATAAGCCTGCCTATAAGTAAATTATTTTTACAATGTGAAAATCAACTCCTCCACAAGAAATTTTCACTTCATTTTTGTTTTCAGCTTAAGATATGATTGATAAAAATTATATTTAAAGTATACAACATGTTTTAATAGATGTATACATTGTGAAATGATTACCACAATCAAGCTAATTAAAACATTCACAGCCTCATAGTTATCATGTGTGAGTGTGCACACAGTGAGAGAATTTGAGATCTACTATATCTTGGCAATTCCACGTATACAATAAAGCATTACTAACTACAGTCACCATGCTATACATTAAGTGTCCAGAACTTATTTACTTTATATCTGAAAACTGTCCCTTTTGATAAATATCTACCTTTTCTCCCTATCAGAAATGTGGTTTGAAAATATATTCTCCCATTGTCATTTTGTTGACTGTTTTCCTTTGCTGTACAGAAACTTTTTAGTTTGATGTACTCCCACTAGTCAATATTATTTGCTAATAGTATCAAATCCAAGAAATCGTTCTCAAGACCAATGCCAAGGAGCTTTTCCCGTTTTCCTCCAAGAATTTTACAGATTCAGGGCTTACATCTAAATGTTTAATCCATTTTGAGTTGATTTTTGTGTATGGTGTAATATAAGGGTCCAATTTCATTCTTTTGCATGAGATATCCTTTCACAAACACCATTTATTGAAGAGTCTATCTTTTCCCCATTGTTTATCTGTGGTGCCTTTTTCAAAGACAAATTGACTGTATATGTGTGGTTCTTTTGGGGGGCTCTCTGTTCTATTCTACTAGTCTATGTGTCTGTTTTTTTCTCCAAGTACCATATTGTTTTGATAACTATAGCTTTGTAATATAGTCTGAAGTTAGGAAGTATGATGCTTACAACTTTGTTTTGTGCTCGATATTGCTTTAGCTATTTGGAGTCTTTTGCGGTGCCATACTGATTTTACGAATGTTTTTTCTATCTGTAAAAAAATGTCATTGGAATTTTTATAGAGAATGCATTGAATCTGTAGAGCACTTTGGGTAGCAAAGACATTTTAACAAGATTAATTCTTCCAAACCATTAACATGTGATAACTCTTCATTGATTTGAGTCTTCCTTCAATTTCTTCCATCATTGTTTTACAGTTTTTTTGTACAGGTTTTTAACCTCCTTGGTTAAATTTATTCTTAAGTATTTCACTCTTGATGTGACTGCAATGGAAGTGTTTTCTTAATGTCTATTTTGGAGAGTTTGTTGTTAGCACATAGAAATGCATTTTCTTCAACGTGATTTCTTCATGTTGATCTTGTATCCTTCCAATTTCCTAAAATTTTATTAGTTTTAAGTTTTTTGTTAGTCTTTATAGTTCTCCATATATAAGATCACGCCATCTGCAAAATGTTTTTACGTATTTATACAATATTAAAACCATCTCCCCCAAAAGAAATTCACTTAAATGGATGAAATGGTATTCCAATGGAAACATTTAATATTTTTTCAAATACAAGTATCTCTTTATTTTATTAACTATTTCAAAGTATGATCACGGTTATTTATTTCCAATAATCTATAATATTATAATATTATACAAAGGAGCAACCATAAGAAGTTCTATTATATAATTTTACAATATAATGAAAGAGAAATTAATAGGCTGAGAATGTTTTCTTTCTCTGTTGTAGCCAACTTCTGACTAAATGCCATCTGTGTTAAAATAAACAAACTTTAGGCACAGAAAAAAGCATATATATATATGTTTTATATATATATATATGCTTTTTTCTTCCTTGACTTTGATCGGGACAGTTTGTGCCCAGCCCAAGATAACATTCTTGCTTTTGGCTCCCTTGTGGCTAAGAGAACCATGTGAAACAATTTTGGTCAATGAGATGTAAGGGTAAGTCTGTTGATGGTTATAGGAACCTTTATTCTTAATAAAGGGGAGCAGAAACAGCAAGGTAACCCTTAACATTTCCCACTTTCTTTGCCTGGTACAAGAATATAAAGCTTAGAAATACTGTAGCAGCCATCATGTAAGCATGACCAACATGCTGGCCTGCTAAGGCCAGGGAGCCAAACAACAGGAAGAATATAAAATCCTCATAATATCAGTAAGCAGCTGAATCCACACCAACAACTCCCTACTTATGGAATTTTTGTCATGTAAAATAAATGGAGCTCAATTTTTAAAATCATTGTAATGCAGTTTTATATTCTGTGCAGCCAACCAAACACCATTCTAAGTGATATAGCAATCAATACCTCATAAAGTATATTTTGGGCAAGTTCAAATGTGTAATTCTACTTTTTATGCATGTAACCTTCTGGGAGAACAGATAAAAATCTTAAAGGCAATGAAACACAATTTGGATTATTGCTTAGAAAAATAATATTGACAGAATATTATAGCATGTACTACTAAAATCAAATAGTTCTTTAGAGCCAAAGTGTGAGTAAATAAGTCTAAGAAAAATAAACAAACCAGGTTCTTTAACAAATACTTTGCAGTCTCAGATTCAGAGAATCAATCTTTCAAACAAAAGTATGGCAAATAGCCTTTAATTATTACCTTTTACTTTCACTCCCGCATAAACACAAGTGGATATCATGATTGACAATGTTATATCTGAATAACCATTATTGTGTTTTTCAATATAACCAGTCTACAAAAGGTCTTAAACTCTAGGCAATCACCGAGATACTGGAAAGGACAGGGTTGGGGATATATCACAGTACTGTTCTTGTGATTATGGCAGGCAGAAGCATGAGCGCACGCACACACACAATCTCAGTAGAACTATTGAGATTCTACTGGTATAAACATGAAGTGCTGCCTTTCGTGGCTACTCAGACTGAAGGTGGGCAAAGACACCTAGAACCGAGCTCTATTTTTAGTAGTTATTTTTTCTTCTGTTGCATGGGCTCTTTGCATGTTTCTGATCGCCAAGGGCTGCTGGTATAACACAATCTAATTTCCACTGCTTTTTTCCATTTCTCCCTTACTCATCTTGAGGTCAATGTTTACCTATGTTTACCTTTTATGAACTATTCCACAAACAAGCTCTGTATTTCCCGGAATTCATACCTTTGCTCATGCCATTCCAAAACAGAATGCCTCTTTATCCTAATCTATTACCTAAAATCCTATCTTACCTACTCCTTAAGACCCAGTTAAAAAGCTAGCTTTCCAAGAAGTTCCCCTCTCCACCCCAGGTCTTTCAGCTGAAATTAAGTTCTCATTCCTCTACACTTTCACACACTTCTGTCTATACTCTACAACTGCTCTTAACACTTTCCACATTAGACTAGAGCTCTTTAATTATATGGCTACCTCCTTTTTAAATTATGAACTGCTAGAGTATAAGAATCTTATAACTGGCAAGAGCAAAGACTGCAGTCTGCTAACCTCATTAAGTAGCCACTACAACTTTGGTCCTCAGTTTTCCTAGAACCATAAACTTTATTAAAGTCAATCCGAACATTCCTGTTATTCTTGTCATCTTGAGCCACTCTTCAAATATGCCAGACCTCCTAGTCTGACTATGTGTTTCCTTCATCCATTTTCCCTGTACAAGTCTTCCTTCAGCTATTAACTCTTCCTAACCTTTATACTTGAATTCTTTACTCCATAGTGAATAAATTCCCTTACATCTTCAAAAGAATTCTTCCCCTTCACTTCTTTGCCTCAACTGACAACTTCCTTGTATCCTTTTCTAGAGGATACTCTTCTTTCACATCTAACAAAGCCCAAATGTGAAACCAGCATTTCCCCAGCCCCACTCTCATGCTTTTACACTAGTATTATTTTTCCATTTTCATATATAAAAGTCTTCCTCTGAGATTCAAGGCATTTGGGTAACAGCCTCCATGTTACCATTATCCACTTACCTTTTAATTACTCTTCCCTCACTAAGGATTTTTTTTTAAATTAAGTTTATTGGGGTAATACTGATTAATACGATTACATAATTTTCAGGTATACATTACAATTTGACATCCATACATTCTATTGTGTGTTTACCACCAAAGTCCAGTTTACTAAGGATTTTTTTTACCGGCTCACTTTCTTCTCTAAAGCTTTTTTCTACTACAAAGCTACCATTATCATAGAAATTTAAATGTCCATAAGGATAAATTAGCAATAATCTACCTCAAAATTCCTCAATTCCTACATCTCTCATCTACATTCCCACTTTAGGTTCTACAGTCATACCCTGAACTTTATTGCTTCTAGGAACTACTCAGCCTCTATATTCTTAAACTCAAAGAAACCAGTATCTGACCACAGATGCTGCCCTTTCCAAATATCTCACTTTCTTAACTTGCCCTTCATCTAATCTTCAACCTAGTAAAGACAACTCATTCCTCAAGCTCTCCTTTTGTCATTTTATTGATCTTTTCCCACCTTCACTCTCTCCCTATCCAACCTAGAATGTATAGTGTAACAATTTATATTCTCTCTTAGCAAAACCTCGGTATACTTATATCCTATCCATTGGCTACCACTGCCCTAATCTCTAAATTTGGATCAATATATCTACCTTCTCCTAAGCTAAACCTTGGCTACTAATGAAGGAAACCCTCACACTGGGGCCAATTAAGATTCATGGTTAGAAATATCAGCTAGACTCAAGGCAGTACTCAGCAAGCCCATAATATCCAATCAATCCAAAGTGCTGTACAGTCTACTTCCCCTTCATCTCTTGAATGCATCCCTTTTTCTATAGCAATTTTTACTGTCTTAACACCTGTTCTCTGGACTACTGAAAATTAAGCGTCTCCTTTCTCCTATTCATCCAAACCAATACCAAAGTGATCTTTCAAAAACATTTAATCAGATTTTCCAGTCAAAATGGCGGAGTAGATAAACACTGTGTTTGCCTCCTCTCGTGACCAAATTAAAATTACAACTAAACCACAGAACAACCATCAGTGAAAACTGCTTGAAGCCTAGCTGAACAGAAGTCCTACAGTTAAGAACATACAGAAGGGGCCCCTTCAAGACCAGTCAGGGGGGTGGAGATGCAGAAGGGGCTAAACCCACACCCATATGTGGAGGTCAAAAATGAGGAGGGATATCTCAGCTATGGAGGTCCCCCCAGAGGAGCACGGGGTCCCAGTCCTAGGTTCCAGTGCTGGGAAGACAAGTCCTCACAAAAGCTGGATGTGAAAATCAGCAGAGAGTGTGAATGAATGAGATGGAGGGCTATGGGGGTCCCAAGGTGCCCCTCTTAAAGGGCCATCACCAGACTTACTTGCTGAGGAACTCATTTGCTCTGAGCTCTGGCACTGGTACAGCAGCTCAAAAGGCACCAGAGACATAAACGAAGGAAGCAAATTGACTGCCTTCAGGGGAGGGCTGGAAGAGCAGCTTTCTCCCAGAAGAAAGAGCAGGCAGAGGCCACTGTTCCCCTGCTTGGCCCTCCCCCAAACCAGCCTGCAAAAGTAGGCTGCTGCCATATCTGAGTTTCCATCAACCTGACTAACAAGAGTCACCCCTCCCTGGTGATTGTTGAAACTCTGCCTCAATCAACTTGCAGGCCCAACCAAGCCACTTTCAGTGGCTTTTCCATACAAATGGCCTTTCTTGGCTCATGCTGTGGACTTCCCTAAAATCTCTCAAAGGTCCGCAAACCCCAATCAAGCAGCATCTGACCTTGGTATGCCCCTTACCTCTTGCTGAACAACACCAAGCCTGGCACTAGCAGCAGCCAGTCTTGGTCTGCAGCTTGGCCTCTCCAGGAACAACCAAGCTCAGCATGCATGGACACCATCTGTAGATTGTTTGGTGGCTCAAGCCAAGTGGTCCAACACAAGGAGCAGAAAGCAGTTGAACTTGGCCTGTGGCAGGGGCCCCACTCCCAGGAAGCCCCAGGGGCCAGCACGCCCAATGGCTGGCTTTGGACTAAGCCTGCACCACTGGAACCATATCTGAATATGACACATCCAAGGGGCAGAGAGGGCAGGCACCAGAGCCCTAACAAAGCAATTCCTGCTCCATAGGATCAGCCCTTGCCCAACAGCTCCTCCACTATAGTAACTGGCAAATCTTTACAACCCATCAGCCTGATGGTCAATCCCTCCCATTGACGTGCAAACAGCAACCAAGGCTCAATTACAACAAGAGGGCACACACAACCCATACAAGGACCATCCCTGGAACATCCGGCTCAGGTGGTCAGAAAGACTGTGCCGCTGGGCTCCATAGGACACCTATTACGTAAAGCCACTCTACTCAGATTGGGAGACATAGCAACCCTACTTGATACATAGAAACAAACGCAGGGAGGTAGCCAAAATGGGGAGACAAAGAAAGAACAATACAAAGCTCCAGAAAAAGAACTAAACAAAATGGAGACAAACAATATACCAGAGGCAGAGTTCAAAAGATTGGTTATAAGGATGCTCAATGAATTAAGGGAAGAGTAGAGGAACTCAGTGAGAACTTTAACAAAGAGATAGAAAACATAAAAATGGAGATAGAAACCATAAAAAAGAAGAGTCAGAAATGAATACAATAACTAAAATGAAGAATGCTTTAGAAGGAATTAACAGATTATATGAAGATGATCGAATCAGTGATTTAAATGATAAAGTAGCAGAAAACACCCAATCAAAATAGAAACAAGAAAAAAGAATCCAAAAAAATGAAGATAGTTTATTGGGCCCCTGGGACAACATCAAGCATGCCAACATTCACATCATAGGGGTACCAGGAGAAGAGAGAGAGAACAAGGAATTGAAAACCTATTTGAAGAAATAATGATGGAAAAGTTCAACCTAGCGAAGGAAATAGACATACAAGCTAAGGAAGCTCAGAGAGTCTCAAACAAGATGAACCCAAAGAGACCCACGCCAAGTCACATCATAATTAAAATGCCAAAGGTTAAAGACAAAGAGAGAATCTTAAAAGTAGAAAGAGAAAAGCAATTAGTTACCTACAAGGGAGCTCCCCTAAGACTGTCAGCTGATTTCTCAACAGAAACTTTGCAGACCAGAAGGGACTGGCAGGAAACATTCAAGTGATGAAAAGCAAAGACCTACAACCAAGATTACTATCAAAGCGACTCACTTCAGAGCAAAAGACACACACAGAGTGAAAGTAAAGAGATAGAAGAAGATATTTCATGAAAATCTAAACAATGAAAAAGCTGGGGAAGCAATACTTATACCAGACAAAATAGACTTTAAAAGAAAGGCTATAACAAGAGACAAAGAAGGACCCAGTAATTCTAGTTCTGGGGATTATTCCGAAGAACCCCAAAACCCTACTTTGAAGGGATATGTGAATCCATATGTTCAGTGTAGCATTTTTTACAATAGTCAAGATATGGAGGCAATCTGGCTGTCAATGAATGAATGAATGAATGAAGAGGTGGTACCTATATACAATGGAATATTAGTCAGCCATAAAAAAGAACAAAACCTTGCCACCCACTACAACATGGACAGACCTAGAAGGTATTATACTGAGTGGAGTAAGTCAGACAGAGAAAGACAAATACCATATGATTTTACTTACCACAGAATCTAAAGAACAAAATAAACAAAACAAAAAACCCATAGATATGGAGAACGTTTTAATGATTGCCAGATTGAGAGGGGTCAGGGAGGGTGAAAAAAGGGGAAGGGATTAAGAAATACAAATTGGCAGCTACAAAACAGTCATGGGATGTAAAGTATAGCACAAGGAATATAGCCAATAATATTGTAATAACTATATATACTGGCAGGTGGATTCTACATTTATCTGAGTGATCGTTCCATAAGTCATATATCTAATTATGTTGTACATCTGAAAGTAATATATTGCATGTCAACTGCAACTGCAAAATAAATTACATATATAACTATATATATATAAAAGCAGATCTAATCATATCATTCCCCTGCTTAAATCCTCAGTGATTCCTCACTGCCTACAGAATCGAGCCCAAACTCCTTAGCATAACACTTAAAGTCCTCCAAGATCTGGCCTTCATTCTACATAACTAGCTGTAGCTCTTACTTATCTGAAGCCATTGGGAATGGTTTGCAGATTCCCTAAATTCTCTAGCCATTTCATGCTTGTCCTTTGCTAATCCTGCTGATTTTGCCTGTCATGACTTCCACACACTTCCATGCTCTTTTCATCCCTATCCATCTTGCAGGTGTGACTACTTCTTCCTTTACTGTACACTGTCTGTATTTCTATCGTAATACCTGTAATACCTTATTGCATTTACTCATCTACAAGTTCCTCCTCTCAGATATTTTTGTTATTGTACAGTATAGTATTTCAAGATTTTTTACCACAGTTTCCCCACCTTGCACTCAATAACACATGTCAAGCATCTAAAACAGAGCATCAACTGAGTGTTACTGCACACATATTATCCAAGTCAGATTAGCTGCATAAATAAAATTATAATGGGCAAAGCTGCTGTTTCACCTCTCACTGATACTACTTTCAGTTGTGACATACTCTAACTGAGAATACAAATGTCTCACAATGACTAACAAAAAACAGCAAGAACTATAATTAAAGACCTGGTATTTATAAAATAAGAAATTATCTCTTAGTACTATGTTAGAAATATTATAAAAATGAATATTAGTCCAACTATAGGAGCATTTGCATTATCAGTGTGAATGCCATTTAAAAATTAAATCTGTCATTTCTATGAACTAAAAGGTGTCCCCCACCCCCCCATTTATGTTGAAGCTCTAACCCTCAACGTGACTGTAATTGGAGATAGAGTTTTTAGGAGGTAACTAACCTTTCAGTGAGGTCATATAAGTGGAGGCCTAATCTTTGTAAGAGGAAGAGAGAGAGAGAAAGTCCCCATGCACTAAAGAAAGGCCATATGAGGACATAATGAGAAGGCAGATATCTACAAGCCAAAGAGAGTCCTCGCCAGGAACAACATCAGCCAGCACCTTGATCTTGGACTTCCAAACCTCCAGAATTGTGAGAAATAAATTTCTCTTGTCACCCAGTCTATAGTATTGTGGAAGCAAGCCCGCTGACTAATAGTCATAGAAGATAAGTGTCATCAAAGGAGTTTCTCTTGCTTTTTGAAGTGAAAGATTTCTAATTCGAAATTGATAATTTAAATTATTTTCTTTCTATACAAAAAAGCTTGAAAGTTCTACAAAATATTAAAAAGGACAAGACAGCCCTACTGGATGAGGAGACCTAATTATATCATTAACAGTAACTTTTTTATATCGTTTCAACATGTAGCCAATATAAAAAGTTACTAATGAGATATTTTATATTCTTTTTTTGGAGATATTTTACATTCTTTATGACATTATTTATCTGGTATGGATTTTATACTTATAGCGAAACCCAATTCAGACTAGTCACATTTCAAGTGCTCAACAACCATATGAGGCTAACATATCAGACAGCACAAGTATAGAAGAACAAGTAAAATAAACCATAAAGAATCAACTCAGAATGCTGGACATTCTATAAGAAAAGTCTGCAAATAGACAATGACATGAAAAGTAAAAGTGGAAGAAACTGCTCTAAATTAAGAGGCTTAAGAGACCTAACTATCTGTAATTTATGACTTGAATCTGTTTCAAAATAAAATCTATTATAAAGAGGCTTTTTTAGACAAGTGGGGAAATTTGGTAAGAATGAGAATTAGATGACAAAAAAGAACTATACCTAATTTTATCAGGTGTGATTATGTGAGAAAATATCCATATTTTTTAGACATGAGCAAAGATGTAAGAATGAAAGGATATGATTTACTTCAAAATAGTTCAGCAAAAAAAAAGAAAATATGACAAATTTTTGATAACTAACTGTTGAATCTGGGTGATAGGTAATCAGAGGTTTATTGTACATTTCTCTCTTTTATGTGCATTTAAAAAATTTTTTAAAAATTGAAAATACAATAGTTTTAGAATTTAAAAAAATACAAGTAATTCTAAGAAACATGCATTCATTTGAACTCAGCTACAAGGCTGTTGATAAGTAGCAGTCTTAAGAGCAGTGAAAATATCACTGGACTAAGACACAACTGGCATGAGTTACAGTTCTGGCATCATGAAATAGTAAATATGTGATCCTGGGTTTTTCTAGCAATTTCTTGAAAACAGCTTTAAGTGGTCTAGAAAGATATGTTGAGTAACTTGCCCAAGGTCACACAACTAGTAAGCGGGCATTGTCCAGATCCAGTCTGTGGGAACAAAAAGGAAAGAAAAGAAAAAAACACACAACAATAAATAACTTTTTCTGAGAAAGTCATGAGTAGAAACTTAATGTTCATACGCCTATTTTTGTTTTTCACAGAACTACATTTCTCAAAACTGTTTACCCCAACTTGATGGAGACTCCAATTGCACAAAGTCATTTCCATGGAAAAAGTTTAAATTTTCCTTTCTCCCTCCCTTCCTTTCACATGAAATATACATAATTTTTATTTCTCATTTTCATGTCTCATTCTAGCTCAGTAAGCCTTGGCTGAAAAAAGCCGGAATCAATTCATACCTGGATTCACGCAGGGACATTAGTCTCATCTCTTTCTAATATATTATATTCAAATCCGAAAGAATAATTTCCTTCAACCAACACGCCAACAATTCCTTAGCACCTGTATTTGTTATGATGAAGGTGCTTACACTAGCACCCAAATGCCTCCAAATCAAATTAAATCTCATAATCATAGCTTTCAGAGTGTCAATCCTCTCTACCACACCTAATTCTAGCTCAAGCTAATATTTTACTCCAGCTAGATAAATATGTTCCTTGCCTCTGGTCATGACAAATCAGACTCTCCTTACTTTCTACTTTAAATATCTTTTCATTTACACTCCAATCTGTCTTCTCTTCTGATCGACTGTGGTTTTAACCACCTAAAACTTCTGTTGAAGGTTTATTTTCTACAAGAAACCAGTCCTAAGTTATTCTTACTGGTTCCTTCCAATAAGCCATTATTCCAACATGCTTGCATTTGTATTCAGTTATAGTTATGTTTATATTGACATACTATGCTTATATTAATTTTTATTCATACTGATGCATTATATGGTACAAATATTCCTTTAAAAATGTTACCAGTTACCAAACTCTTACGATGTACCAAATACTGGAATACAGAACAGCCTCTACCCTTGAGATTTCAGCCCTATAAGAAACATTATACCACATAAGCACATTTATAATACTGTGAGAGGTACAAACAAAGGCTAGGAGAAAAACTCAAAGGAAATCACAGTAATTTGAAGATTAGAGGAAAGAAATACGCTAAGATGAATCATCTGAGACTGCTATTTTTATAGGAAAAATGGTCGAATACCAACTATTCCATATGGCTCAATGTGATAAAATGTAGGAGACAGAAGAAATTTTGCTGGGCCTTTAAGGATTTCAAGGCACAGATCAAGGCTTTATAGATAATAAACATAAACACACATAAAAATAAATTTTTAAAAGGTCTTGGAAATACAGGTCATAGTTTGTGAATAAACAGTTTGTGAATAGTTTGTGAACAAATAGATAAAAGGCTAAAAAGGAAGCCTGGTGCCAGACCACTGAGAATCCTAAATGCCAGGCTTAAAGGCCTTGCTAGGAAAAGACAAGGGCTCACTATTAAGATACCACTCCACACCTTCTATGGTGGCTATAATCAAAAAGACAGACAATAACAAGTGTTAGCAAAGATGTGAAGAAACTGGAACTCTCAAATACTGCTGATGGGAATGTAAAATGGTACAGCACTTTGGAAAACAGTCTGGTAGTTCTTTAAAAGGTGAAATGGTTACCAAATGACCCAGCAATTTTACTCCTAAATATACATCTAAGAGAAATGAAAACATGTCCACGCACAAAAAGAAACACATAAACATACATTAATGTTCATAACAGCATTATTCATAATAGCCAGAAAGTCAAAATGAGCCATGCTATTCCTCTGTTTTAAATGTTTCAATGGCTCCCCACTGCTCTATCTTAGCATAGCGTCTAGTCACTATACAACCTACTCCCTGCCTCCTTCTCCAGCTTCTTCTTGTGTATCTGTCTATCCCTTGCTCTCCTCAGTCCAACCACACTGGTCTTCTATGAGATCCTTAAATAAGCTGGCCTTCTAAAGGGAGCATGGTTCTGCCAAACTTCTTGACTTAAGTTCTCAACTGAAACATCACCTTCTCAGGGAAATTTGACCAGATGCTCCAGGCCAGTGCCCCTAGTGGTTGCTCTTATAGCACTTTCTGCTTTTCATTCTTTCCACTTAACAAAGTCTGCTCTTACATTTCTTTGTAAATGTTTGAAACGTCAATGTCCCCTAAGACTACAAATTTTAAGAAGGAACCATGTCAATTGTGCTCACTACTCTACTCCTAGGACCTAGCATTGAAATATTTATGAATTAATTAATAAATTAAAGAATGATCAAAAGATTGGATTATTCTAATCACATCCATCAGAGGCCATGACTACAACATCCAAGACAAAATGAAATACAAACAGTAGAGGAGGAGGGGCAGAACGAGAGTAAGGGAAGATACACAGAAAGTTTCATTTTCCTTCTTGAGCTTTGTGTATACATTATTTTATATACCATACATAGTGTCCCATTTCTATTTAAAAACTTCTTAGCACATTGGAGAAAACATTTATTTAAAGAGACTGTCTTGAGTAAATGACAAATAATCCTTAAACAACTGGTGGGAAGCTGTTATTTCCACTGGGATTGTTAAAGCAGCAGTAGTTGAGAACTGAAAAACCAAGTTTTTAGTCCTGTCTAGCTAATGGCAGTATTCTTGGCCAAGTAACTTAATCCTTACTCCCCATTACAGTTTTGTTATCTGTGAAAAGTAATAATTAGACTATTTTAGTGGTTAGTTTTTTGGTGGTCATATAACTATTTGAGAACCTCATGAAACCTATTCCATGACTTGCTTACAATGTCAAGGACTTTAAGGTTAAGAACCCTGGCCAACATGATCCCGTTTAGTTCTAATGCAGTACAAGGCTTCCGAAAAGAGTATTCTACCTTTTGTAATATTCATACAATATCTAAATAAATATTGAAAAATTATATTAACTGTCCAAAAAGTATATGTGTATGTATGTGTTTGTGTCTCTATATATTTTCTAATTATGTAATCATGGCCTTAGTCTTGCATATGAAGACTCAAAGACTAAATAGAAATACTCCAATATTGTATTTCTCACAATAAAGAGAATATTTATTCTCACAATAAAGAGAATCTTTAAGAGAATACTTATGTACAACAACGTCAAAGGGAAACTAAATCCAATAGCTACATTTATTTCAGGAGCTCTGGGCTATCGCTGTGTAAATATAACACTCCTGGTTACAGATAAATATAAATGACATCCTATCAAGAAATATAAGCCACAATTTCTTTTAATATTTTGTTTTCATATTAAGTGATTTCATCAGAAAATATATCTTTTAAAATACATTTGAAAAATATTGTAACTTAGCTAAGTAATGATTCTATTTCAAATGTCTTACATTTCAAAATATACCTGTAATAATTAAGGGGTGAGACCCCCTAAAAACAGATATAAACTCGGCTCGAAAACTCTTCTCTCTAAATAATTTCATCAGATTGAACTGGAACAGAGGAATATAAACTCAATTGACTCAAGAACAGGACCCCTGCCAGTGCCCAACAGGGTTATGTTTACCAGGCTTCATATTATGTGATTTGCACACTTACTCAGTGTGACCTCAGTACACTGGAACTCATTATTAGCTTCAGTGGTCTAACTCATCTGGAGTACTTCTCCTCTGCCAAGGTGAAAATGAAAACACATGACTTGGAGTATACTTGGTACTTGCATTTCTGACAGCACACTTTTTTTTTACACATTTTTCTTTCAAACACTACATGTGGTTTTCTTCACAAGTCCCTTTCTAAATCTGCAGGGCGTATTCCAGTTCTTAAGAATTTAGCCACCTTCCACATCACAGCAAATTGTTTGTCCTCATTGGCTCCATTTTCTTAGTACCAACTCACTCCTTAATCTCTTGCAATCTGGCTTCTGCTTCTATCGATCCCCTAAAATGGCTCTTTCTATCATTACTAATGACCTGATTGTAAAAAAAAAATAATGCTCTTTTCACAGTTCTGATACTATAAAAAATTCTCATCTCTCTTCACTAACATATTATTTTGGTTATCCCATAATCTCAGTTTAATTTAATAAAGACTCTTGAGCACCTACTATATACGAGATAGGAACTCCTAGATAAACAGAGATAAATGATTAACAGGCTTGCTGCCAATAATGAGCTTTCACTCTAAATGTACATAATTCTGGTACACCAAAAACACAGCACAACGTAGGATATGAAAAACACAATACAACATAGAACGACAGCAAAATTAAGGTTTGAGAGTTGAAAAGATCATATACAGCTTTAATTTAGGGGCTTAAGAAAAGTTGTAAGAAAGAAATTGTGTTTGAGGTTGGCTAGAATATCTTCTCAAAAATTTCATTAAGCAAATGAATAGCATTAAAAAAGTGGAAAATTCGGGGCATATTAAATCATTGTAACAGGTACACCACTTTGGTTGGAGTACAGGGTACTTACTTATAACACACAATCAGAGATAAGCCTAAAAAGGTAGGTTTTAATTAGACTGTAGAAGGTCCTGAAAAATAAGTTGATATTTAAATATTTAGTGAAAGTAGTGAGAAGCTACTGAAAGTTTCTGTGCTTTAGGAAGATTATTTTAACAACAGTCAAAGAATGGATGATAACAGCAAGATATTTGTTAGACTATTAGAAGACCTCACGTCAGAGGTAATAAGGGCTTAAACTAGCAGTAAACATGAAACAGGAGTGGATACAAGAGACACTGTGGAGACAGAATCAACAGAATTTGGCAATTGACATGAGAAAGGTAGAGAAAAGGGTCAAAATATGATCCCAAGTCACGTTGACTGAGAATCCAGTATGCCAAATTAGAGAGCAAAAAAGAAAAGTAGGTAGTTTAAGGAGCCTACCAGGTCCCTCTTGGAATTTTTAAGACTGAGATGGCACCAAGGCATTCAGAGGGAAACATGCAGCACCCCACACACTAGTAGGCCAAAGGATTTAAGATTTTACCTGATCATGCATTCGTTCGTTTGTTCATTCATTCATTCATTTATTCATTCAGGCAATATTTACTGCTTACTCTATGTTAGAGGAGCAGCACTGTGAAGATACATATGATACAGCAATATTAAATGTGTTCCCAAATTATAGCCTTATGGGAGAGGCAGAGTCCTATTTAACTATCTACAAATCGGACTGTGATAAATGCTATAAGAGTGGTTTAAAAAATACTACAGGAAGATAGAGAAGGAAAATATTATATGTGACTAGGAAAGGTTGAGGCAGACTTGAAAAATGTGTCACTTTTGATGGACATGGCCTGTTAGCAGGATTTCATGGTAGAGAGGAAGAGTAAAACATTCCAGAGTACGTCATAATTAAACATTATTTGGGGAAACCAATATGACCGTGCTTTGTGAATCACGGCAGGGGTGGAGGCAAGAAAGGATTAGCTACGTTCTATGGAGAAACTTACGTACCATGGTAAGATTTCAGATTATATTCTGTAGGCAATGGGAAGCCATCAAACATTTCTGAACAGAAGTGTTATATATTCTGCTAAAGTTATAGAATACCAATTGGGGGTAAAATTCTAGAGGAAGTCAGTTAATAGGCTATTGAATTAGATCACTTATAGACAACTGAAATAGGTCACATAATGACAAAGACAGGAAATATAGAAGAAAAGTTTGAATGGGTATGTGGCAATATGCAACAGATTTTAATGTTTATTAAATTTGAAGTTCTTGCAAACTATCCAAGTGTATGTGTTCATAAAGTAAATGGAAATACAAAACTTCTCCAGTTTTGACATTCCCTGGAGAGGTTATATTAGGTTTGGATAGCTAAACCTATAAGGCTGAATCATGTAACCCAGGAACAGGATATAAATCAAGAAGAGATGTGAGATTTAGTGAATGAAATTATATTCATTTTCATAGAGACTGGAGGCAGATATATAGAAAAAAATGAGATGAAAAAATCAAGAGAAACATTTAGTGAAAGCCAAGAAGTGTTTCAGAATAGGTAGTCAGCAATATGTAATACTACAGAGCAATTAAGGAAAATAAAAGTCCAATGGATTTAAGAAGACATGCTAAACCAATTACTATGCCAACACAGTCTATATAATGTTTTAGAAACAATAATCTAATATGAATGAAAAAATTGTGGTAATGAGGCATGCACTGCCTCAACTTTTTGCTCTTCCCTAAGTAAATTTATCTATATCCAAACCCAGTCTTTATTTCTATCTTAGATGATGGCATGACCCTTCTCAGGTTCAAGGCCAGTCCTTTCTCCTGAGCTCTTCATCCTGTCCCATTTAGTCTTCTTTTTGGGGTGTATCTGTGTACACGCATGCATAGGTTTTACGTAAGACTGAGCATTTAGGAGGAACTCACTAGTGATTTGCTGAATCAATGTCAGAATCATTAATAATACATATTGAGTTCTACCTTCAACTACTCTATTGATATTGCTTTCTAGATGTCATCAATGACCTCAGAAAGAAACCCAGGAGTTGTTTCTCTCAGTTGCCCTCCTAACCTCTCTGAAGTATTTAATATTATTATCACTGCCTCCCTCTTGGGATTCTTTTCTCTCTAAACTTCCATTGTTATCAAAATTTAATGGCTTTCCTTATACTCCCTCCTCTGGGGTTTTTGGTTTTTTTTTTTCCAGTTGCCTCTAAATATAGATTCTCTTAAGAGTTCTGACCTTGGCTCTGTTCTCTGTACTCAATCTCTCTGAAATGCCATGGATTCCCATAGCTTCGGTTATCACCTCTATGCAAACAATTTTCAAACATATCTTTGGTCTTTTCAGTATTCACAGATATATTCTACTGGTCCCACTTTCTCTCTCCAGCCCTGTTTCTCACTCTGATCCTGCTTTGCTACAGCCCACACCTTACAATGCCATTAAGCTGTATGGTAAGTAACTAAAATTACACCAAATAATATTTTTTAAATTGTTCCTTCTGAATGCAAGTATAGGCATTAGTTATCCAACTATTCTCATATCCAGACAGTGAATTATAGATTATAACTTTCAAGGAACTCTGAGATCATGTTAATGAAGCTCTCTCATTTACAAGTGCAGTCCAGAGAAGTGAAGTGAATGGTTTTAAGTATAATATCAAATTAGTGGCAGAGCCAGCTAAAGAAGCAGGTCCCCTTTTGACTAAATCACAGTGTTTCTGAAAGGGAGTAAAGAATCAAAAGGATAAATACTCTCCAGGTGCTTATTATCTAACTAGGGAGATAAAACACATGTGCGTCCCTCCCCACTGCTTCCTCCCACCACACACACCAATATTTCTACTCCATAATCTTACTATATAAGGATGAAGTTCTGTTGAGAACAATCAGGGAATGCTCCCTGGAGAAGAGAAAGCTGAACTGGATTCCGAAATGGGTTAAGAACAGGACTACCAGCAAGCAGTACATTTAGGCCTGTTTCCCATAATTTTTAAAAAAGTTTTTGGACAACACAAGTATCATATTTTATATGAGAAGACTGGATTGTTAATTAAATGCCCAATTTAGAATTTCATATAAATCCAAATGATATTGTAGGATCTGAAAGTAAATGAAGATAAGGCTCCAATGACAATCTGATATCTCATAGAAGGTTACTGTTCCTGGACTCCTTATCTATTTTACCATTTAAAACTACTTCATTTCCTTTTATTCCTACCAAGTAGCCATGCGACCTGGGGCAGAATGCTGTACCTCTCTGAGTCTCAGTTATGTGTAAAATGGAAATGATAAAATCTACCTCGTATAGTTGGTCATTTACTCAGCTTCTGTGTTCCAAATAAAACCACTCATTCCCCCCAGCACCCAGCCTCTATCAGAAGTTTAGAAAGGGCATCAGATTGTCAAGCGCTCTGGAGGAGTAAACTCTCTCCATCTCTCTCCAGCTTCCCCAACACCACTGGTAAAAGTGAAGAGGAAACCCCAGAATTGTGATCCTTATAGGACATCACCCATACCTCCCCCTCAACACTTACAGTCTCACCACACTCCATCTTCTCTATCTTAAAACTATAAGGACTAACTTCATTATACCCTTTACCTCTATTTTCAACAGTTCCCATAAGAGGTCAGAACTAATTTCCTCTTCTGATCCCATCTTCCATTCAGCACTTACCTCTCCATCCCCAACTCCTGTGCTTTTGGATTTCAAGATCAATCATCAGCAGAATATTTCCTCTATTCTCTCTCTTAATGGTCTCTTTACCTTTTACTCTATCTAAAGCCTGGTTTTTCCCTGAGGACACTGCTCTCTCAAAAAGCTCTTTCAAATGGAAAAATAAGGCTTCATTTTCTCTCATATACCCCTCTCCAATCACTGGGTCTAGCAATTGGGCCTTGTTCCTCAATACTACTTTCCAGACTCTTTCTTCTGTGTCTAAAAACCCAAGCATTCAATCTCATGTCTTCATGAGATTCTCAAGGAATCTCATGACTCCCTGTTAAAGTCATCTACCAATCTCTAAGTAAGTCGCTATCCCTCATTCTTTGAAGAATTAGCTTCAGGCGTCTTTCCCCAACTTATTAAATTCCATGGCCTGTCACTACAGTCATTCCCTTGCCCTTGCTTGCTTCATGGTACTTACACCCAAATGCTAGTTAAAACCAGCTCTGCCTATTCCAGACCTGTGCCTGCACAGCTGAACAGGGTCAAGGAAAACACACCCTTATGGCCTGGACTTACTTTAAATTCATGATCTCTTATGTCAACTAGGGTCTTAATACCACCCAGCAACCACATTTCCCTAGTCATATACTCTCCCATTCTTCTGAACAACTATTTCAGATTGTTTTTTCTTTCCTCACCCTCTACTGCCCTCCCCATCCTGAATTTTAGATGATTTAAGATTACCATTTCATAAAAAAATATAGAAGGAATCAAAGATCTTCCACAAGCTCCCTCAATTACAAGCTATGTGCATCTGTGCCTAGGTACTCTGCCTTCCTGTTACTATAGAGAAATCGTCCCTACTCCTATTTAAAGCTAGCTCCTCCACTAAATTACATCCCCTTTCATCTACACAAGAAAATCTCTCCAGCAATTCTTCCCTCTAGTTCCTGCATCATAAAATTTTCTCTCTTATAGTCCCAACCAACATAGAAATATGCTATTATTTCTCTCAACTGAACCCCTTCAACTGCCACTTCTTTTCTCTGAGCTTATTTATAGCAAAACTCCTTGAAAGAGATGTCTATGCTCATTGCTTCTAATTCCTCACCTCTCATTCTCTCTTGAAGCCACTTCTATTAGGCCAGCAAAACTGCTTTTGTCGCGGTTATCAAGAACATCCACTTTGTTAAACTCAATTGTCAATACTTACTCCTCATCTATGATATAGTTGCTCCTTCTCTGAAACATTTCCTATACCTGGCTTTCAAAACACTATATTCTTATGGCTACCTCACTATTCACTAGCTTCTCTTTCTCTCAGGACTCCTGTAATGATTGCTTCTCATCTTCTTAACCTTGTAATACCGGAGTGCCCCTGAACTCTCAGTCTTTGAATCTCTTATCTTTATGACATATAACTGCCCTCCTTAATAAGCTCTTCCAGTCTCACAGCTGCAACACCTTTAATTTGATGAACACAAATTTATAGCACCTTCTCTGACTTTAATCTTGAATTCCAGATTCCAATAACTTACTTATTTAACACTTCCAGGTGGATGTCTAATATGCCCAAAACCAAACTCCTGCTCTTCTCCCTGAAACCAGTTCTAATATCTTAGTAAATGGTAATTCTATCCTTCTAAACTTTCTTGGGCCCAAAACTTTGGAGTCATCTTTGAAGCTTCGATATATAACTTGTTCAACCAATTAGGAAATCCTGTTGGCTACATCTACAAAATATGTCCAGCACCCAATCACTCCTCTCTACCTCTTCAGCCACCACTATCATCCTCTTCCTGGATGATTCCAGTTGCTTACAAACCCGTCTCCATGTTCCTGCAGTGCAGTCTGTTCTTAATAGCAGCCAAAGTAATCCTTTTGAAACATCTGATATAGTCACTCGTCTGCAAAAAACCACCCACTACCTTCCAATCTCACTCAGAATAAAAGCCAAAGTCCTTAAAAGGCCTAGAAGGTCTTTTACAACCTTCCCCACCCCTTAATTCCCTAATCTCATCTTCTTATATTCTCTCTTTTGCTCCCTTGTACCACACAGACTCCTTGCTGTTCCTCAAAAACACCAAGCAAGTTCCTACTTCCAGACCTATACTATATTGTTGGTTACCTCTCTCTTCTCACAAATATGTCCCTATTTTTCCTTTACTTCCTCCAGCTTTTTTTGTTCAAATGTTGACTTCTTAGTGATAAGTTCCCTGGACATTTTATTTAAAATTGCAAACTACTCCAAACGCACCCATTCTCTATTCCTTTCCATCTTTATTTTTCCTAGAGTACTTATTACCATTTGACATACTTTTTGCTTTACTCACTTATTTTCTGACTCCTCCATTTAGTTAATACTTACTGAGTACTTACTTACCATATATATGCCAGAAAATTCACATATTAATAAAGATTAAATAATGAATGCAAAGAGTTTCACATTACCTGACAAAGAGAAACATCGAAACAATGTAAACTACTTTAACAATGTGATCCTTAAATAAGCAAGCAGCTAAATCATCCATAATCAGATAATCTCTGCCAGAGAAATTTTATTTTTTTGAAACAAGACAAACAAATAAAATAACCTCAAGAAAAGGAAATTTCATACTCTAGTAACCGGTTCTAATTATTAAATCATTGTTGGAAACACAGATCTTTTCTATTTTCATGGCATGTGCTGTGTACTATTTTATTTCATGACCAAAAAAGGATTTCTACAGTTAAGCATTTAATAGTGACTATTATATGTGACAATACTAAAAAACATCTCTACAATAAGATGCAAGGGATACTTTGGCAAATGCCAACACATAAATAAACTACTCTCCAGCTCCAACAAACACATGTAAATTTAAGCTAGAAAAGAAAGAAAAATTAGGTTTCATAAATCATGGAAAGTCATTTAGCCTCTCAGAGTCTCAGTTTTATATTGCAAAGTTAGGATAAAAATAGTTGCTCTTATTATTTCATTGGGTAGTTACAAAGACCAATTAAAAATAATATGAAAATGCTGTCTAAAATGTAAGATTCTTTTATATATAAATACCACTGTTAAATCCCCCAGGGAGCATTCTGCAACTGATGTGATAAATGTGGAAAATGAAGTTACTGTTAAAATGTGTAAGACTTAAGTTTAAGCAAAAAACAAATGTGTATGGGGATAAGAAACAAGACCTCTTCTCAAGAAGACTTTCTAGACACCAAAGAAGACTTTCTAGACACCAAAGACGACTTTCTAGACACCTCTTCTCAAGAAGACTTTCTTAACACCAAAGAATTGCTATTGTTTTCAAGCAAGTTTATGTTTTTAGTTTGGTAAAATGCACAAAATCAATAAATGCTTATTTACCAAGAAAACTTCCCAAATAAAAATTAGAACTCTTTAGAGATTAGTGTTTACAACATATTCATTATATTAACAGCAATAAAATAGTAGATCAGATCTATTTGTAATAAAATAATTTAAAGAGATAACTGATTTATAGCAAAAACATTAAACTATTTTAGATTAAATCTATCATTACAAAGGAAAAAGGCTTGTGGAAGTCACAAAATGTCAAAAAAAAATCACATCATGTCATTTTTGACAAAAGCTAAATTGGATAAAATTTGAGCACACAAATGAAAAGATGACAAAGATTCACAGGTTCATGGTCCAAATACACTTTTAAATGGCTCTTAGTTTCATAAGTTTCAAAGAGAGATTTCAAACGGTAAAGGTTTTTTTAAATTGCGCTTACTATTCAAATTAAATTATAGCTTTTCTATATTATCTGTTTTAATCACTAAATGCTATCTCCGAAGTCCTGTCCCCTGGCCCCAAAAAATAAATAAATAAATAAAAACATATTTTGTTGTTTCAGTTCGGTTTTTTTTTTTTTAGTTATTCTTGAGAATTAAGCTAAAAACTTTCAAATTAAGAAAATTATGTCTAAAGAAATGAATGTACCTACTACAGAAGTACTTCTTGCCTCATTACTGAACTTACAAATGCTGAAAAAGGCAGAGATATCTGTCTCCACATAGTAGGGGTTTACTTATCACCTCCAAATATTCTCTCATGCCTCAAAGCACCCCTCAGCTGCCTTGGAAGGATGGAGACTTAAAACCTCTATCTCTAACTAAAAGCCTCTTAGGCACCTTCTCTCCTGCTCTTCCCACTCTTCCCCTCCATTTGGGGAGTGGAAACTTCCTAAGTCTTTTTTATGCCCTCCCCTCTCTTCCACAGACACTTACTAATATCAGTGTATTATGTACTAGAAGTAGAGTTGAAAACAGATTCATTTTCTTCAAGGGATTTACAGTCTAATAAAGGTGCTGGATATGTAAGTATCTCTTAATAGTGCAGTGTGAGGACAAAGGGATATAAAGGATGCAAAGAAAACCCTGAAGAGAACACAAAGCACAGAAATGCTTAGTGGCTGAAAACATGAGCTTTAGGGTCACAGAGACTTGGTTTCACCATTTACCAAATAATAATTCAGGCAAGTTACCTAATCTAACTTCCTTTTTATAAAATAATTATATCTTATGACTAATAAAAATCAAAAAGCATGATCTATAGAAAGTAATTAGTGCTAAATACTTAACTACTAAAAAGTGTTCAACAAATGGCACTGTAGAAATACAAGAGTACCCTCTTTAGAAGGGAAAACAGGATGAAATCAGAAATAAAGGTGTCCTTTTAAGAAGGAATCCACTAATTAAATTAAAATGATGCAAAGCATCTGGTCCTAAAAGTACTTCTCACTTAAA
Organism: Pteropus vampyrus; assembly: GCF_000151845.1. Lineage (NCBI taxonomy): Eukaryota > Metazoa > Chordata > Mammalia > Chiroptera > Pteropodidae > Pteropus > Pteropus vampyrus. The sequence goes on along the minus strand of NW_011889035.1, from coordinate 436,346 downwards.
TCAGTACTGTAAAATGTCCTCATTAACTAAATGTACAAACGTAAACTTATTTAAAAAAAAAGTCTTAGTTAATGAATGTTTTAGTTAATACAAAAAGTACAAAAATCAGGGGCAAAATTTTTAAAAATATATTAGACGCGTACACATACGTCCTCATGCATGTGCATGCACACATCCAATGTAACTTTTCTTTATTCCCTATACTGTACTGTGACTACTCTGTAACTGCCAATTTGTATTTCTTAATCCCTTCCTGTTTTTCACCCAGTCCCCCAACCCTCTTCCCATCTAGCAACCATCAATTTGTTCTCTGTATCTATGAGTCTGTTTCTGCTTTGTCCATTTTTGTTCTTTAGATTCCACATATAAGTAAAATCACGCAATATTTCTCTTTCTCTGTCTGACTTATTTCACTTAGCATAATACCCTCTAAGTCTATCCATGCTGTTGCAAATAAGATTTCATTCTTTTTTTTATAGCCAATATTCCATTGTATATATGCACCACCTCTTCTTTAACCAATGGTCTATCAATGGACACTTAGGTTGTTTCCATATCTTGGCTATTTTAAATAATGCTGCAATGAATATAGGGATGCATATATCTTGTAACTTCTGATATATTCAAGCAGAAGGCTGGCCCAAAGCTTCAATCACAAAACCAATTCCATCACCAGTATTTTCCAATGTAATCATTAGCAAAGCATTGACCCTCTCTGGTTCTGCTGGTTTGCCAGATGGTTAACCTTTTTCCCATTTTCCCTGAGAATACTTGCCAGCAGCGCTTGTGGCTGCAGCGTTTACCTCGAGATAACCCATAGATTACAGTCCTAACCCTACCTCCAAAGTTTGCCTTGAAATATCTCGCTTTTATTATTATTTTCACATTGCTCTAGTATACTGATAGTCTTTGGAAACAAATGACACCATTCTATTCATAGCATTCTCTTTACAAAATATAGTAATTCTCAATCGCTGAAGATGTCAAATCCTAGAAAACAGCATTCCTATGCATGATGTTAAATGAATGCTGACAGTGAGCTCCACTTTTTTTTTCTAAATGGGAAAAGGGTTAATGGAATTATCATTACTGTCAATCACACTAACATTTAGAGTTATTTCACAATAATGAACAAAAAAATAAAATCTAAGCACTAACAGATGTCATAAATACATTTATATTCATTCCTCTTCTCCTGACATATTTCAAAATCCAATAAAAACATTTCTAGCAAAAGTGAAAAGGTTATTTCTGAAAAGTAGAAATACAGATAAACATGCAAGCATTAGACACTCTTAATTCAAAATGGTCTGGAAACAAGTCATCTATCTTTTCATATCTAGTAAACAAATGCCTCCAGAGGACCTGGAAGAGGTTGCATTTCTTTAATTTAGTCATTACTGACCATAGTCATTATAATAAGAACTAAACCACTTGCCTTATTTAAATTGCTTGACTCCTATTGCCAATTTAATTTTTCTTCAATATTCCACGGAAAGAAAAGGTTCTTTTTAAAAAATATTCTCTTGTAAGTAATGTCCTAAGCACACACATAGCATGTTTGCCCAAGAACATTAAAGAATGTGTTCTACATTCTGACTGTGAACAAGCTTTTCTAGGAATGCAAATTTTGCTTTCAATACTTAACACAATGAACTACAGTGTCATAAGTACTGTTCACGTGCTATTAGTCATTCTGTTGAAAATTTATTTTAAAAAATAATAATAAAAGGCCTGTAGTGTATATAAAGCATTTGGGACACAAAAGACTTATTGTCAGACTATTTGCAGGATCCCCAAAATAGAAAAACAAGTCCCAAAAACAAATTAACTTGAGCTTATAATTACTTTTAAAAATGCTACACCACCAGAACCCTAAATTTTTAAATGCAACCAATCTATAGTGTAAAAGAGATGGCATAAATGATCTTATCATCATGGCATCTGATTGACAGAGATAAGAGACTATATTCTGTATTCTTTAGAGAAACAAAGGGGATTTGAGCTCTGGGACAGCTGGTGCATGTTGGCACTTAGTCTGGAAAATCTCAAGATTCTGAGATACATGTGTCCTTGGGTACAGTTTAATTTGTGTTATTTTCAGGTCTAACAGCTATATTTCCCAAACTAAAAGTGAGGGCATATTATTTGGTAATGTAGGAGCAAGTCTGAAAAACCAAGTTGAATACAAAGTGGTTTATATATGTCTTTGTTTTTTTTTTTTCTGCAGAGTACTGATTCTTCAAAGATCTTATCTGGAAATATAAATAAAACAGGTAAAGGCCTAAGTATTCTAGCCAAAATGAGTGTGTCCATGGGGGATGGGCTAAGAACTGAAGAATAGGAGGTGCTTTGAGTCTCACCACTAATCCCAACACTGTCAGTAGTCCCTTAAGAGTTTCTCAGAACTCCTTCAAAAATCTGATTCAAACTTAGCTGAAATGAAAACTCATATGGATTCATAAGCAGTCTGGAGGGGAAAACTTATTAATATATTAGTTTAACCAAGAAAATGTCATATTAACCTGAAAATTGGTCAGATCATTAGAGCTCAAAGCATATTACTCTGAAATTGCATTTCCTTTTAGAAACAAACATTTCCATTCCAAATTGAAATGTAAGGTCAGAAACACTAAAAGAGGGGAGTTGACCTATTCAGTAAACACTTGCTCAACAAATACTTTTACCAGGACAAATTTAGGAAAACATAGGGAATTCATGCCTTAATAAATAATCTTGCATATAATTTTCTCATCCCATCATGCAAATCTGAATTCACTATTAAAATTAGAAAAAGTCACATATCCATTCTTCAGGCTATCTATATAGATATTTTTGTTCTTCCCAGAGCAAAAATGAATCAGTCGCTCCCCTTTTAGTGTAATAACTTTTCTGCACAAACTTGAAATCATATAAGTTATTTTGTTCTGTTTATATACGTTGAAGTTATTTTGTTTTGTTTTATAGTCACTAAGTTAAAACTTTCAATAGGAAAAGAATATTCAATGTCTCTTACTCTTTCTAGCCTGGAAAGGTTCAGTTAAAAACTGAAAGTATTGGCATCATTCAGTGATTTATCCCTCCATAATTTTGAATACTATTCCATGTTTACCAGGTTAGTTGTTAAAAATTCTAAATCATAAAAAGGCACAATTTTCCTGCTTGTTTTTGTCCTTTTTTCTATTTGTATAAGAATGAAGAAAATGTCTCTTTTAAAATAATTTTTTTAAATATTCACACTGAGCATTAGCATGGCCCTTTACAAATGTCAAAAGTGCTTTCATATACATTATCTTCTATACATATTACCAATCCTAAGACTAGATTGCCTGGTACAAAATTCTGGTTCAACTACCCTGTGTGACCTTGAGGAAATTACTTAACCTCTCTGTCTCAGTTTCCTCATTTATAAAGTGGGAATAAGGATAATTCTTATACCTCACAGGATTGTTATAAGAATTTAAACGAATATATGTAAAATACTTAAAATAGTGCTTACTACATGGTACACACTACATAGTTGTTAGCTATTTTTTTAAACTACTGTCACTATCATCAATCATTATGTTTAGGTCTCACAACAGTATTGTAAAGGTAGGGGGCAGCAAGTATCATTTTACCCTTTTTCCAGATAAGGGAATCAGGCTCAGAGAAGTCAACTGACTAACTCAGAGGAAACTTCAACACTTCCATGTTATGATTCATGTTGGGCAGTGGAAACAGCATGACATTTACAAAGTTCCAGTTCCATCTCTTCAAGCAGAGGGCACTAGACAATCATGTCACTTCTCTGAGCTTCAGTTATTCATCTATCAAATGAGGACCTACCTCATAATGCTGTTAGGAGAAACGACTGAGATAATGAATGTAAAACTGCTTTGTAACTGAGATGATGTATGTGAAACAGTTTTATAACTATAAAAACTATACCAAAATGTGTTAACATTACTATTAGCTACTTTGATTGCATTGATGAATACGGAACATTCATTTATTCATTCATTAATCTTTTTTTTCTTATTAAATTATTGATAGAACTTTTCCAATATAGAAGTGTCATCCTGAGTATTTTGTGTAATTACCATATATTAAGTGACAACTTGGACTGGATTAGCATAGTGAAGGACTTTAGGTAACCTGCAAAGTATCTATTCCAGTACCATGTGCTTAAAGGAAATTCAGTAAAATCTTAGCCACAAGAAATAAGAGAACAAACCAAATGACAACCATTTGTATTTTCCTTTCTAATTTTAAAATAAACAATAGTAAATATTTTC